>NC_061511.1:209311266-209467649 GCF_022539505.1 Lolium rigidum | reverse complement strand
TTGAATTGTCACCAAAGGTGATACTTGACTTTTTGTTAACATCCTCTATGAATTGGTCAATCACACCTCTTCCTCCGGTCATATGATTGGTGCATCCACTGTCAAACACCCATTTTGGACCACCCGAGGAATACCCCCACAAAATCAAGTAGAGGATTTAGGAACCCATCGATTAATGGGTTCCTTTGCAATGGCAACAAGACCTTTTGGTACCCAAATTAAGTACCCTCTATAAGCATAGCCATTGCGAGGGCCAACATATTCAGCATAAACATCACCATAATAATCTGCAAATAAATCATAGTGATTGTTAGGTCCAGTGCGGTCACCACTAGTGGCTTTGCCATCATTAGTGACCTTCTTGTTCTTTTCTTGAGTGGGCATCTCCTTCTTGTAGTTGTTCTTCTTGTGAGGCTTGGGAACATATCCAAGTCCATACTTCTTATTGTTTGACCTTCGCTTACTCAAAAGGTCATCCAACCCCATCTTATTCTTGGAGGTGGTGAACTTGGCCAGTTCCTTTGTCAACCTAGCATTTTCTTCAAGAATAGTTGCTTGTTCACAAGAAGAGTCATTGGGATAATAGTTGAGACCATACTTGGTTACCAAAGATTTAAGATATTCATTGGTCTCAACATATAGAAAAATTTCTTCTTTTAGTTGAGCATGTTCCTCAACAAAATTAGCATGATCACAAGTAGATGAGGTAGAGGAACTAGCAACATTTTCAACAATAATGGGATCACCCAATGATCCAAGAGCCTTTTTATAAGTATCTTGAAGTAGGTCATGGTTCTCTCCAAGTTTTTTGAGCTCATCTTTAACAAGCTTGTGGGCCTTTCCAAGATGGTCAAGGTCCTTAGTGAGAGAAGCATGGGCAACTTCAAGCTCCTTCTTTGAAACATCCAGCTCTTGGACCATTAGTTGAGCCCTTTTAATAGTTTCTAGGTCCTTAACTTTATCGAGTTCAAATGTTTCAACTAGTTGCTTAAGGCCTTGAGTCCAGAATCCGAAATATGAGTTTTATTAATTTTGAGACGAAAAAATACTAATTGTATAAACACATACCAAAAAAAAAATGACCACCTAATACTTTTGGCATACATGTCAACGCCAAGCCCATGTTTCAAAAGTCCTCCCCGAAAATCTAGACGAAAATTGATCCAGAAAAAAAAAAGTTGAATCTACAACTTGGAAGGAAACAAGTTTTATAATAGACGCACTTATTGTTGTATCATTAAGAACATTTGGAATCTGAATTCATGGGATATAACTTTCACCAAGAAAACGAAAACTAGATCATCCTTCAGATACGGAGATTGTGACATTATTTGCCCGTATTCTGAATGAAGAACAGCGGTCTGTAAGAGATGTATTTGCCTTAATTTTTTCGATTTAGCAACACTGAGGATGCACCCAAAATTTTAGTATGAATGTTTAGATGAGGGTCACATGGACCGGCCTTCTAATCCAAGAAAAAAAACTGAATTGTTTAGCGCGGACCTAGAGTTGACATTGCAAGCATATATATAGTTAGCGGATCTCAGAACAACTGGCAGCATGCCAGCATGTTCCTAATCTGAAGGAAGGAGATCTGTAGAAGATATTTTTTCCTTAATTTTGTCATAACATCTTGCATGTGTTCTGACATCAATCTGACCGACTCAGTGCAACATGTGGTTGGAGACAAAGACTGACAGATAAGTGGCGGATGGATCAAGCTGGAATCTAAACGATCCATTTTGCAGTACTTGCCTGCATTCTCATGTGATCGTTAGGTGGGGAAATATGAATTTAAGACAACAAGACGTGCTAACTTCAGTTTCTAATCCCGTGAGATAGGTGTCTGCCCAAGGTTATATAACTGAACCGTCCGTAGACAGTACTGATACACAACACTAGACAAGCTTAAGAGAAAAATCGCTTCGGGTGGCAATGGCGTGCAGTAGCACTGGTGAGCAGACTCCTGCATCGTCCTCGCCGATCGGATCCCCCTCACCGAGTGATGGCGTCGGTAGAGCTGGCACATTTGCCGAGCTCCTTGCTCAACGCCGGTGCGGCGGATCGGATCAGCTGATACCTTATGCGCTGCTGACGCCCGCCCCTTGCGGGCACTGCGGGAAGATCGACGATGTTAGGCGGGCTCGGCTGTCGGAGCACGACAGCGGCGGCGGCGTTCCTGATGGTGATGGCAGCACGCCGCTGGACCGCCGCGTGACGGCGTCGCTCGTCGAGCAGGTCGCCTTCGAGGGCAACTCCTGTTCCACGTGCGTCAGGATGATCTACCGGAAGAACCGATGGCTGGACGACGGCGGCGACACGCCGCTGCACTACGCTGCCAGGTGCAGAAACCTCAGGATGCTTTTCCATTT
Organism: Lolium rigidum; assembly: GCF_022539505.1. Lineage (NCBI taxonomy): Eukaryota > Viridiplantae > Streptophyta > Magnoliopsida > Poales > Poaceae > Lolium > Lolium rigidum. Next base: position 209,465,277 of record NC_061511.1, on the reverse strand, counting down.
CATCTGTTTGGTGGGCGATGAGTACGGCCATGCCGGGGCCGCGCTAGTGCTGAGGAAACTCAACGGCCGGAACGAGACTGCCCTGCATGAGGCGATCAGGCTGGGAAACAAGGGCATGGCCGGGCTTCTGATGTGGGTGGATCCAGAGCTGGCCCTGTATCCTGCACCCGGTCAGGGCACCTCGCCGCTGTACCTGGCTGTGTCCTTGGGAGACGAGCTCATCGCAAGCATGCTGCACCGTCAAAGTGGTGGCAACCTGGCCTACTCCGGGCCAGATGGACAAAACGCATTGCATGCTGCGGTTCACCATGCAGACGGTCAGTATATATGTTTCTCCTCACATATCATACTAGTAGTTTATCTGTTAATTTCGGCAAATCTTATTTCCGGACATATATACCTCGGGTATTAATTAGGTAATATCATCACTACGTAGTAATCAATGTACATAGATCATAGTTTTCGATAGCGCGCTACAGTGGCGCTATAGCGACCTGGAGGAGACGGCGCTACACTATGGCCATTTTTGCCGCTATGGCCGCTATTGCCATTTTTGCTGCTATATCGCCGCTAAATGCCGCTACATCGACGCTATAGTGCCGCTATTTTTCCATCATATGCATATATATTGTTAAAATGTTATTTTTATACATAGTTTACTCATATTTTTATTTTTTAGGCAAAACGATATCTGCCATAGCGGCGCTATAGCTTAGTAGCGGCAAAAAAAAAAATGGTGCCGCTATTCAAAATTTTGACATAGATACGTCACATCACACTTACTCCCTCTTATTCACATTACTTGGGATTTTACCCAGTCTTAAGTCAAACACAAGTTTAACTCATTTTGTAGAAAAGAATATCAAAACGTACAATACCAAATTAACATTATTATATTCGTCATCAACTATGCTTTCACATTGTACTTATTAGATATTGTGGGTATTGATATTTTTTTAGAGTTTATTCCACTTTTTACCCCCAAGATTGAGATTTGTGTCAAATGTTACTACCTTACACAATTAGTTTCACATTTTACTTTATACTTTTGATTTTTTACCATATTTTACCCCCTCTTGACAATTCAACTGTTTTTGACATGTTTTTTATGAGTTGGCGCCCATGTGGCAGCGCCGTCCTGCGCTTGTGGTGCTGCCACATGGGCGCTAGCTCATCAAAAACATGTTAGAAATAGTTGACTGGTGAACGGGGGTAAAATGTGGCCAAGCATAGAAAGTATCTGTTCTAAGAGGTAAATATTTGACACAACCCTCAAGCTTGACGATAAAAAGTGAAATTAGACTCTTCTTTTTACGAAGTTAGTCAAACTAATATAAATTTGACTTTAGAAAATGGTAGAAATCCCAAGTAATATGAATAGAAGGGAGCGTTATCGAACTTAATACAACTGCTAGATCACCAAAAAGATAAGGGACAATATACTTCAACACTCCCTGTCATATATGGGCTCCGTAAGGCTTTTAAGTTTTAATTAACGTGTAATGGATGATCATGATGGTTGCCGCAGATTTTTGCGTTTGTTGTGTCTTAAAATTGAAACATGTTGCTCTAACATTGTATACCTGCCATCTCATATTACCTACCTAAAGATCTAAGCTTCGGTCGGGGGGGGGGAGGCATATGTCAATAATTTATTCTAGTTCTCTAAATTCGTATCTTTCTGAAGAACATTCTGTCCTCTCTCTTTCCAACAAGCATACCGAACCATATAGGATTCAAAATTTAATGATGAAGCTGATCTTAGCCCAACGCATATTTCTATAGAGTTTGCTGAAATTCCTTCCTTTATCTACTATATGTGTTGTTTTCTTGAACTAAAGGGCCCAATAAATTGCAGGTATGCTAGAAACGCTACATTATTGGAACAAGGATCTTAGCAAACAGAAGGACCGTAACGGCCGCACCCCTCTTCACTTTGTGGTTTCGTCGCAGTTTGAACCATACATCCATAGAAGTTGGTTTTGTTTCCCCAGTATCGGGTTACCGTTGGAACAACATGCTACATGGGGTGTACTTAACGCTAACCCATCTGCTGCGTTCCAGCAGGATAATAATGGTTTCTTTCCTGTACATATCGCGGCCTTGATGAATAGGTTGGTCGCCCTCCGTATTCTTGTCAAAAGATGCCCTAGTTGTATCGGTCTTCGTGACAACCAGGGAAGAACCTTTTTTCATATTGCTGTCCAGGCCAAGATCTTACGCATAGTAAGATATGCTGCACGGGAATCAATTTTCGCACCCATAATGAACACTCGGGACAATGATGGCAACACGGCACTACACCTTGCTGTGGATATTGAGCATCATTGGATTTCCTGCGCTCTCTTGAGAAATCAAGAAGTACTATTGAATTTAAGCAATAACAAGGATCAAACTCCACTGGATCTAGCGAGGAGCAAGAAGTGCAGAGATTTTTCATATGGATTGGTACTAATTTAGCTTGCGCTCTCATATTTCCTTCATGTCAATCTTATAAATGAGAAGTAGCTTATAGTTGCTCATATCGTTTTATTATATAATTCATTTTGCAGAATCCAGAGAACTTGATATATAACACACTCCTGAGTGCTGGTGCAAGGCATGGTAGCTTTTGGAGAGATCATCTCCAACAACTTTGCATTCCATTGCAAATGTCAAAATCAAAGGATGAAGAGAACCATTCAGAAAATGAGGATGAAGAGAACCATAGGAAAAAAGAGGATGATGAGAAAGAAGCCTCGGCTCAATTGACTGATTCGACCCGAACACTTGGTCTTGGCTCGGTACTCATTGCATCGGTGACATTCACTGCAACCTTCACTGTACCTGCAGGAATCAAAGCCAGCGACCACACCAACAGTGGTATACCAAGGCTTTTCAGTACGTGGTATTTCCATGCATTCATGATGGCCAGCACGTTGGCTTTCATCTGCTCCTCATTAGCTACACTTGGACTCATGTTCTCCGGCATGTCCATGGTTAAATTGAAGATCCGACGGATGTACTTCAAAATATCCGTGTTCCTCACCTCCAGTTCGCTCACTTGCTTGACTGTTGCTTTTTCGTTTGGCGTATATATGGTGCTGGCTCCAGTTGGTCTCACCATTTCCAGTGTCATATTTATCATCAGTCCTCTTTTGCTGATCTACCGAAACGCAGAAGTTGTTAGAGAAATGCTTCTTACGTACAGACCGTTGTATGTCAGACGGGGGCATGAATTTGTATGCCGGTTATACATACAACGTATCTTTCTGTTGATTCTAAGGGACTTTTGGCCCTTCATCTTCATAGCCATCTTCAGCTCGGCAGCATGAAGGAAACCATCAGCAGTATAAAGCCGGCCTAAAGAAGCGCCATCAGCTAGAGTTCCAGTGCATATCCCATTGTACATCTACTCCATACTGTTCATGTTTCGCATGTTAGCTTCTACCGTTGAACTTGACGTTGCATAACTGTTAGATAGTTTGAAACCGGCAGGGTGGATGGAGTGGGTCTATGAAGTCTCACTTGTTAATGTGACTATTATTTGTTTTTTGTTTTCTAAGGCGCAATGTAAATGTATAATAGGGTTATATATTAAGGATTTGTTGTCTAATAAAATTGTCTGATTTTTTCGGCTACAACCATGGAAATCATTATCAAGCCGTTTGGTACCCATGTATTCATTTCATTTTGTCAAAATGAAACGATAACATAAATTTTGTGTTTATTCATTTTGTAGAATCTAAATTCCCATATCAATTTTCATGTCTGGCTGCCACCTAGAATTATGAGATGAAGGGAAATGACAGGACTTGGCAGCCAAACACAATCGTTTTGGAATTGCTAAATGAATTCCGCTCAATTCCACCCAAATGACGGCTGCCAAACGTGTTGTATATGTTTACATGTGTTTGATGCTCATCGATTAAACGCAACATGTTGGATCGAAATTAAAACTCCACCAGCAGCTCTTCGATGCGGTCTGTACTGAACAGCGAAGAGACGCAAATGGTATAGCGATGCTTGGGGTAAGCATGGAATGGGCATTACACTAGCCCGAGATAACATATGGGGAGCAATGGCTAAAATGGGCTAACAAATAACGTGTAGGTGTTCTTCTTGGGAAAAAAATGGTGGTCTATTAATACAGGTTTTTGGAATTTCAGCGGCATCACTAGGGATAACACTAAAATTTTAAATAGTATAGGCTGTAATTATTTTAATGCACCACATTTTTTACTCTTTTATGCTGAACTTATGGCACAACAAATAATGATGTGATACCATTTTTTATCAAAAAAGTAAGATTCTTAGCAGAAATGTCGGGGGTGTAGTCTTCCATAGGCCTCAGCTATAGTCTCTCATTTCTTTATCATAAACAAGATAGCCTCAGTCTTGGCTGACTCATAAAGAGACTTTTGAATAAGATTGGTTCCTTCTTGGGGTACTACAATCTTATCCCAAAGCTTTTTAGTTGAATCAATGTCATTGATTTGGTCAAGCAGCTTGCGATTGATGCCACTTCTAATTTTGTCACATGCGGAAGCATTGAGTTGACGGTTGTAGAATTCGGTGGAGGTCAACCTAATGGGATGTTGTGGCTTCCGGTATCCACCAACAATGATCTTCCACATCTCTACACTGCAGATGCGAATATGAGACTCCATAGAAGATTTCCAAATGGAAAAGTGAGTTCCATCAAAATAGGGAACATTCTCAGTATGTTTTATATGAGGAATGGGTGAAGTGTTCTTAGGATAGTCATGATTAACTTGTTTGTACGACTCCACAGGGATAGCAACCCCACTAGAAGTCCCACCACTTAGGCTCTTAAGCATGACACTCATTTCTGTCATTTGGTTCTGAAGATCATCATCCTTTTTCTTTTTCTCAGCTTCATATGCTAAGAATCTGGATTTTATCTCCTTAACCGAAAGGTTAGAATCTTCATACAAACCCTCGAATAGTTTATCCATCTCACTCTTAAAGCTGTAAGGCCCTTAAAAAGAGTCCAGGCTCTGATACCAATTGAAAGTTCAGAGATGGTAAACCTATAGGGGGTGAATAGGTTTCTAAAAAATTTAATTCTTTCTTTGCGGGATATAAATGTGAGTCTAATACAAACTAGGTGAGGCAACCTAAATGATAATGCAAGTATCTCAAGCAAGAAGGCTATCACAGGATATATAACACAAGTAAAGAGTTCGGTTAGGAATACCTGAAAGAACGCGGAGACAAAGATGTATTCCCGTGTTCTCTTCCTTTGCAACAAGGTACGTCACGTTTGGAGGGGTGGGGATCCCACGAAGGATTTTTTCAACGCCACGAAGGCTCACCTTCTTCTCCAAGCCTATCCCACGAAGGAATAGCCCTTTCACTTGTGTTAGACTTTGAGGCAGCCTCCAAACCTTCACAATCTTGTTATGAGAAAATCCACAGTCCGGATGCTTCCGGGTGATTTTTCCCACATAGGGTTTCCAAGAAACCCTAGAGAGCATGTATCTCGAAGAATACAAGGGGAACAGGATTTGGCTCGGTGAGACTGTAGATCAAGACCTCCTCTAGCTTTTCCGCGAAGGGATTTGAGTTTGGGTGGAGGAGGATGGAGATCTGAAGCTTTTGGTGTTTGCAACAATGGAGTATGAGAGAGAGAGCTCAAGAACAAAGTATAGTGTAGTGTCTAACTGTTCTGAGCTAGGTGAAGAGGTATTTATAGCTCCAGTTGAAATCCATCCGTTGGGGGAGTGTCCAGCTCAGCAGCAGGTCGAAGTGGCCGGTCTGCCGGGCCAGGCACCGGACTGGCCGGTGGCACACCCGGTGCCGCTGGGCTGCAGACAGGGCCAGCCGGCAGCCGCCAGGCGTGGCACCGGGACTGCACCGGGTGAGCGTGCCCAACTTCCTGGAGGGGCTCCGGTGTGCATTGGCATAGGGGCCAGCCTACGCCGGGCCGGCCGGTGCAGGAGACGGCATCTCCGGGCCATCCGGTAAGAACTAGACGAGGGACCGGGAAAATGTCGGGCGAGCAGCACGGAGTTCCTGGAAGGTGCCCGGTTGGCACCGGAACAACAGCCGGCATACGTCGGGCCAGCTGGTGCCACGGCCGGTGCTGTCGGACCAGGCGTCGGGCAGATGGAAATCAAAGACTCCCCATTTTTCATCGAAGTGGGATCTCCCTTCACCTTCTTGTTCCATTGATACACCATTATGCTTGATGGACTAATACCTAGGAATAATCTTGTAGACACGCATTAGTCCAATACTCTAGCTACAGTGTCATTGTTACCAAAATAATGTATAAGAGTAAAATACCCTTACACTAGGTCACATAAGATGATATAGTGCGAGATAATTTTTTAAACTACTTGTGCTTAATTCAAAATGTGGCCAAAAGGGCGAGCATGAGCTTTGTTACCTAGGGGTATAATCTTGCAAAACTTAGAGTGAATAAATGATGAAATAAATAGTTATGAGCCTGTAACGAACTATCAAGCACCTGTAGTTCAAGTTCCGCTCGCTTCTAGGTGAATTGGTGACTATTTATCTTTTTGGTGAGAGACACCTATAAATATTTTAAGATGCAACCAGCTTGTGATTTGTACACAAAATGTTGTCTAGGATTCCTTAATTTTTGGGTGGTCCAATTTTGGAATGCTTTTTTGGTAGGTGTTTTAAAAAAAATCCCATTTTTGACACCTAGAAAATAAAATTTAGATTTTTGGTGCAAGTAAAATTTAAACCTCCAAAAACAAGATTATTTGACATCACAACACACACATGTGCATAATATGAGCTTATTTAAAAAAAACTATACCCTGATTTTCATCATGATCTAGCTCATTTGGTAGGAGCTGCACAAAAATCTCACTTCTCGCCCTTCAAAAACGAAAGTCAACTTTTTGTGTGATATAAGTGAACTTCATTCGGAAATATTGAGTGCCATTGCAAGACGCAGACATGCGTGCCGATTTCCATTTTATGATTTATGTTAATTTTCATAATAAGTCTAGGTCAAACTGCGGTCAAAGCCTAACTAAAGGAACACAATTTGAGCGAATCATAGCATGGGAAACAGCAACCCACGGATCACCCCCGGAACTCATTTCAATCGATCATTCTCATCAAATCCAACGACCAACCACCCACCCACGCCTCCACCTCCTCATCCCGCACCTAAACCACCCACTCATTCTGCCCTTGTCGATGCTCGTCATCCTCCATAAGGTCACGGCGGATCCCCACCTCAGTGCCCTCGCCATGCGCTACCTTGTCCCCATGCGCGGTGCATCGCATCTTCATCGAGCGCCGCCTCGCCCCCGTGTGTCGCCCGCGGCCCCTGAGCGCTTGATGATGCATATCGTTCCTGGAAGAAACATAGGCGATGACAGCATGCTCCCATCGGCAGCACGGTGGACAGGTGTGGGTGCTAGGGTTAGGGTTTTTTAAATAAAAAATTGGATAGGTGTCCTGATGGCATTGTCGTCAGCATAGGTCAAGCCGCATGGTGATTGGGCGAGGACACGTGGCCAGCTACGCCGTCATTTGGTCGTCTGTCAAGTTGGCGCACCGATGGCAGTGCGACGCTAACGGGTGGAGAACAACCTTCAGCACACATGCGTGAGCCGACAGCCTTGCTACGACGATGCGCTCGCGTCTACGCCAATGAAAGCTTCGTCAACAGCCTTGCTGCGCCGACGGTGGCTGTCGGCACACGTCTGTACCGATGGTTTCCACGCATGTGCCGACGGCAAAGGCCATCGGCATAGAGCCGTTGTCCTCTAGTGACACATGGCCTTGCGAGATATCCTAGGCACATACTTCGATAATCAAAAAAGATAAGTAACCTTATTAGAGGTACCAAACCTCCCTGTAGATACAAGGTATTATTGACGGTTGGGACTTCCTCTCTTAGGGCGTCATGCTAAGGATCGATAAAGACGAGTCAACTTCCATGTAGGCTCAAGTTTGGATTGCCAAAGACAATCTGATACCAAACAACAATGTCAATGTTCTGATGAACAAAACTCCTCGTAAACACCTTGTATGCTCTAAATTTCCCTATTTTCTTATACCTGGTAATAAAAATCTAGAAATTTCTTTTCAAGATCTTTGATACACCATATGCTTTGCAGATATCTACAAATAAAATTAAGGGTCCTAGATATATACGAACAAACATAGCTAGAATCCATGCAAATTTAATAAAATAATATATTGACACGTGATTTGGTTCTTTTTTATTTTCCTCACATTCAAGAGTTTTCACTTGAACTAAACATCTTAAACCAGTGATTATGTGAAAAGGAAAATATGTAACTTCGACCACAAATGTATGTTGCTTAGCGCATTGTAGGTAGATCATACATGGAAGAACAACACGACAAAATACAAGAATATTAATATTTGTTTAACACTATTGTTCAGTTAGTTACATCAACTAATTAAGTAATAGTAGTAAGTAAGAATAAAATTTAATAAATATAAATTATAGAAGTATAAGAGTTTAGTACAAATAAATTAAAGAAGTAGATCTTTAATTTCATTCTTTTTGCTCTACTGGAGATGCCACTGTAATATATATTAGACCTATTTCTAGATGAAACAATCGAACTTCGATAGGATGGTCCCAGTGAAGCTCGTCATGACACAACCTTAAAATCGTGTATATCTTGTTTATTTTGTGTGTGAGTCTAGTGGATGAATACTTGCTCGAAAAAAACATCAACAAAACTACTTTATCTAAAATATTTGATTGGACGACTTTTCTTTGATGTCATTATTTTTTCTTCCGATCATCAAAAAAAAGGGTATGGGCTAAAAATAATCAAGTTGTAGTACGATGCTATGCAAATACATCTAAGTGGCTCAATATAACCAATTAGATAGTGAAAGTGACATCGGGAATCGTCACTCTTCACAATAGAGATATTAGTTAAGGTCCATGTTGAACCCAACAAATTATCTCATGCTTGTTGCAATAGTCAAACCAAAAAATTACATCGCACAACAGCATGAAAAAAGAAACAGTTGGATGTTGTGATTAGAGTTCTAACTTTCGAACATAAAGTCACCGGGAAATGTCAATGCCATTAGATATGTTGCATGTTCATCTTAACTACTCTAGGCTTTTTTGGTGATACAATTTTGTATTTTTTTAAGACAGAAGATAGATACCAACTTATAGACGACGGTTCTTTTGGAAGAAATTAGGGTTGGCTCTATTACACTCGAGTGAATCGTTCTCTTCCATTTCCTGCTGGCTTCTAGCATATGCACTCGAGTTACACATACTTCCCCATGGAGCTTTGGCAGCGTCGCATTTTTTTTCTCCCGTAGGCACCGGGGCTGTTCTACACGTTCTCGATGATGGACATCACTTTCCACACGCCACATATAGTAGGAGTAGTAATCTTATCACTTTCCCCAAAACAGATACTACCAAAAGAGCTGGAATTTCAACTGCAGCCAACGCGGACGCTGCAACTGAAAGGAATGGCCGCACACGCCACGCACCGCCTGGGATACTACGTCCACTTCGCCGTCGCGCACGGCTGCGTTCTCTAGGTCGTGACTGAAGATGTACTACCAGGGCATATTGGTCCCGGTCCAGCCTCTGGTCTCGAAACGTGACAAGGACGTGTATATATTCGGCTCTTCTTTTTTGTTCTTAGCTGACGATGTGACACACGCGCCGACCCGAGCACAAAAGTGGAAGAAGGAGTAGGCCGCAAGGACGCTCCTGCATACCTTTTCTTTTCCATATCTACCTCCAGGCTCCAGTCCACCAAGGAAACCTTCTTCTTCCCCTTCGCTTTTCGAGAAAAAGAACTAGCTTCTAGGAAGGAAACTTGGCGCCCACAATTCTTCCATTCCATATATTGCGCCATCAAACTTGGATGCCAAGGAAGAAAAATCACGCCGCTTTACAATCTGAAACAAAACCTCTCTAGTTAATCAGCAAAGTAACAACAATAACAAGCAACCAGCTCAAAAGTCAAAACGTGTGATTCAGATTACTACTACTACTACGTAATTTATCGATGAATCAATGCTGGGGGAAAAAAATCACATATATGCTGTGTGCAATTTCCAGACAGACCTTGTGAACCTCGATTGTGATAGTAGTTGTATTCTGCTATGCTACATCGGCAAATTTAACATATTCAGAGGAAGACATCATCCTCAGCCAATCAACCAACCAGTCAGCAAGTTGTTTCCCAAATGAGACGGTGTCAACAATTTACCATACAGAGATCCTAGGGGAATTAATTAATTCATGCATTGAAGTTAGGCCATAATAATGTGATGCCACCTTTTGCAAAGTAGGACCAAACCGTGTGTCTGTATGAGGACGGTTTGGAATTGGAACACCATGCTTAGATTATTCAGACCAGTTCCTTTCAGAGTAAGACATCACTCGGTCAACCACCTAACCTCACACTCCACTGCCTATAAAAACAATACACACACACCCCCAGCTCCCCACCTCAGTTCCTCGCAAAAGAGAGGCAGCCTCATTTCCTCACACTGCTACTCCACACCTAGGAGAACACAGGGCAACAAAAAAACAGAGCCCTCAACACAGCAGGCCAGTCCTCTCAACCCCAACCCTCACACAGAGGGAGAAATGGCGTCTTATGACAAGACCATCGCCACGGCGGCCTCCCTGGCAGCCTCCCTCATGCTCGTCCGCGGCCTCGCGAACGAGCTGCTGCCGTCCGAGGTGCGCGAGGCCCTCTCCGACCTCCTCGCCAGCCTCCGCTCCCGCCTGACATGGCAGCACACCATCGTCATCGAGGAGAACGAGGGTTGGTCCTATAACCACGTCTACGGCGCCGTCAAGGCCTACCTCGCCGCGCACATCGACAACGCCCCCGCCAACATCAGCATGCAGCGCCTGCGGGTCAGCAGCTCAGAGAGCGAGGCCGAGAAGATGGTTGTCAGCATGGAGGCGGGCGAGGAGATGGCCGACGTGTACCAAGGGACGGAGTTCAGGTGGTGCCTCGTCACCCGTGAGGTCAAGGGCGACCCAAATGGGAACGGCGGTGCACGGGAGGTGAGGTCATATGAGGTGAGCTTCCACAAGAGGCACAAGGAGAAGGCCCTGAAGGAGTACCTCCCATTCATCGTCGCCAAGGCCAAGGCCATCAAGGATGGGGAGAGGAGCCTCAGCATTTACATGAACGAGTACTCCGACGAGTGGAACCCCATGGAGCTCCAACACCCGTCAACATTCGAGACCCTGGCCATGGACCAGAAGCAGAAGCAGTCCATCATCGACGACCTTGACAGGTTCATCAAGAGGAAGGATTACTACAGAAGGATCGGTAAGGCATGGAAGCGAGGGTACCTGCTGTACGGTCCACCGGGTACCGGCAAGTCCAGCCTCATCGCCGCCATAGCCAACCATCTCAGGTTCGACATATACGACCTCGAGCTGACTGGGGTGGATTCCAACTCAGACCTCAGGCGGCTTCTTGTTGGCATGACCAACCGATCCATTCTTGTGGTTGAAGACATCGACTGCACCATCGAACTGAAGCAAAGAGAGGATCAGGATGAAGACGAGGAACATGCCAAGTCCAATTCTACAGAAAAAAAGAAGGCAGAAGACAAGGTAACGCTATCTGGGCTGCTCAATTTTGTTGATGGCTTGTGGTCGACAACTGGGGAAGAAAGGATCATCATCTTCACGACCAACTACAAGGAGCGTCTCGACCCAGCACTTCTGCGGCCTGGCAGGATGGACATGCACATTCACATGGGGTACTGCACCCCGGAGGCTTTCCGGATCCTTGCTAATAACTACCACGCCATTGACTCTCATGCCACGTATCCAGAGATTGAGGAGCTGATCAAGGAGGTGAGTGTGACGCCTGCAGAGGTCGCCGAGGTTCTGATGAGGAATGACGACACTGATGTCGCGCTCGATGATCTTGTCAAGCTCCTAAACAGAAAGAAGATAGATGCTGCCAATGAGATAAAGACTGAAGACAAGCAGGTCGATGAGAAGAAAGAGGGTGTTGAGATCAAGACTGAAAACCAGCAGGTGGATGTGAAGAAAGATGCCAATGAGATCAAAACTGAAAGTGTGCAGGTGGAGAAGAAAGATGACAAAGAGGTAGTGGTCAAGATCGATTCCACAGAAGAGTGGAGCGGTTAGGTGCTGGAAGCTAACAGCCTAACACTGACCAAAGAGTGTGCCTACCATGTAGATTGGTCCTACGGGAGATCCATTGCAAAATATGTGATCATTTTGACTAATAATAACACTGCAGTTTTAGAGCAGTGATCGAGGTGCATTGTAAGTAAACAAGAAGTTATATATATGCAAGAAGACATCTTCTATGGAGTATAAGATTATTGGCTGGCAGAGCCAACTACAGAAACTAGGACCTAGAACCAAACGCAGCCACTTGTCATGTAGTTTGTCCATTATGTTGTCTCATTCACTCAACATTCGATATTAAAATCCCCGGGAAAAATTATCATCTCCAAATCCTCGCACGGTGCTTTCCGTCAGTTACTTTGCACGAAATTTAAGCAGGCTAAGGGCTGTGATTAGATGAACTAATCCACTGTTTTTGTTTAATAAGAAGGTAGTGTGTTCATTAATCTGATCGCTCTCCCCAAACAGATACCAGTAATAATAGCCAGCCACTATTCACACCTAACATAGGGCACATCATTTTTTCCAGCCACACACTATAATAATAAATATAATAATTCTGACAACCTCACCTGACAACGACGTCGACCAGTCTTCCTCCGTCCGTCCACATGAGCATGGAATTTCAGCGGCAGCTGATGAATAAGTCATTGTAGTCTGGTCTTTGTGGAGCTACTGCAGCACACACGTGGTCGCTGTGAAGGATCATGCTGTTAGAGCTGTTAGGATAGGATCTGTAAGCACACATGGTCCTTGTGAAGGACATGTCGGTTAGAGCTGTTAGGATAGGATAGCATCCCCGATCTTTGATCGCTTTTAGGGGCATCGAGGACGGGTAGTTAGCATCTTTTAGACTAGCATATTCCGGCTGGCTAGCAGCTATAAATCTGTAACCCCGTGCCCTCGGTCCGGCATGGCATTGTGTGAGATGTGTGTGAAATAAACCAACGAAAATTGCCCCAACTCTCCTAGTGTCATCCTCTTCTTCATGAAAGTGAGGCTAGAGATACTTTCAAGTGGTATCAGAGCGAGGTTGTCTTGCAGCCTGAGCATCTCCTGCTCCTCCCCTTCACAGGGAAGGGAGCAGCCCCAACCAGTAGCAGCCTCAACTGCTCCTGGTTACTTCCCTCCGTCCGGGTTGTCGAGCAGCAGCTCGTCGGAAGCAGCGCTCAGCCCCCGGCGAGCGAGCCATGTCCGACGGCCACTCTCGGCACACGGCTACCTCCAGCACGCGGCGTCGGCGGGGAGGCCGATCGCGCCGCGGCGGAGGAGCGTGAACGAGTGGCCGCGGCAGCCGCTGCGGCGAAAGCAAGGGCATCGAGGCCGGCGGCGGCGGAGCCGGCAGCGGCCGGAGCGGAGGTAGAAGCGGCGAAGCGGCGGAGGCGGCACGTGCAGCGGCGGCGGAGGTCGAGGTGCTGCGCGGCAGCGCCAACGGCTCCGTTTCTGCTGATGGCAGCGGCGACGCAGCGGCGCCACAGGCGGCGCAGCGGGCAGCGCAGTGGGCAGCCGAGCACGCCCGCGCACCTCGGGATGGCGCTCCCAGAGGAGGCGCGCACGGCGGTGGCGGCTGGGATGACCAAGACCGCGGCCTCTACGGGGTCCGGACGGTGGTCGGGGATGTTGGTCCCGGTGTTGGGTGGCCTACCCTCACCAAAACCAACTACGTCGAGTGGGCCGCGATCATGAAGATCGAGGCTCCGGGTGCGGCACATGTGGGAGGCGAGTCCACGACGGCGACGTCGACCATCATGAGGATCGACGGGCGCTGGACGCCCTCATCGCCGCAGTCCCGGCCGAGATGCAGTTCTCGCTCTCCCACAAGCAGGTCGCCAAGGAGGCTTGGGACGCCATCGCCGCGGCACGCATCGGCGGCGACCGTGCTCGCAAGTCCACACTGCAGGCACTTCGCAAGGAGTGGGAGAACCTGGCATTCAAGCCAGGTGAGGACGTTGATGACTTTGCTCTCCGTCTTAACACTCTACTGCAGAAGATGGTGCAGTTCGGCGATGACGCCTACGACGAGGAGAGAGCTGTCGAGAAGCTCTTTCGCTGCGTCCCCGAGAAGTACAAGCGAGATGGCTCGCTCGATCGAGTCCTCGCTGGACCTCTCCACCATGACGATCGAGGAGGCGATAGGTCGCCTCAAGGTCGTCGACACCGACGAGCCACAGTCTTCGTCGGGGCCCATCACCACCGGCGGGAAGCTGCTCCTCACTCGGGAGCAGTGGGATGCTGGCCACGGTGACAGGAAGAAGGGGAGCCTTCTTCCTCGACGAGCGGCCGCAAGCGCGGCAAGCCACGCAAGGCGCGGAAGGATGGCCATGCCAAGGCGCAAGGTGATGCCGGCAGAGGCGCTGCCGGCAAGCCCAAGCCGGCAAAGGACGACGCCTGCCACAACTGCGGCAAGCTTGGTCACTGGGCCAACGAGTGCCGACAGCCACGACGTGGCCAAGCCCATGTCGCACAGGCGGGGGAGGAGGAGCCAGCTCTGTTCATGGCGCATGCCAGCATCGAGCTGCCTCCAGCGGCACCGACCGCAGCGGCTCTCCACCGTACCACTCTCCTCCACCTTGACGAGCCGAAAGCACACGCCCTTCTCGGCGATTGCTCCGGCAACGACAAGGCTGGCGGGTGGTGCCTCGACACCGGCGCCACCCACCACATGACCGGCCGACGGGAGTTCTTCGCCGAGCTCGACTCCGACGTGCGAGGCTCCGTCAAGTTTGGGGATGCCTCCGCCGTGGAGATCAAGGGCGTCGGTTCCGTCATCTTCGCCGCCAAAACTGGAGAGCACCGGCTGCTCACCGGTGTCTACTACATCCCCGCACTGAGGAACTCCATCATCAGCCTGGGACAGCTGGATGAGAACGGCTCCCGCGTGCTGATCGAGAGCGGAGTTCGCGCATATGGGATCGCCACCGTCACACCGCTTGCCAAGGTAACCGGAGGCACAAATCGCCTCTATGTTCTTGATGTGCAGGTGGCACAACCCCTCTGTCTCGCTGCTCGTCGGGAGGACGAGGCGTGGCAGTGGCAC
Source organism: Lolium rigidum (assembly GCF_022539505.1). Lineage (NCBI taxonomy): Eukaryota > Viridiplantae > Streptophyta > Magnoliopsida > Poales > Poaceae > Lolium > Lolium rigidum. The sequence continues at coordinate 209,450,092 of NC_061511.1, read as the reverse complement.
GAGCGCTTCGGGCACCTTCACTTCGAGGCCCTGAAGCGGCTCAGTACCATGGAGATGGTGCGAGGCATGCCGTGCCTTGACCATGTGGAGCAGTTCTGCGACGTCTGCGTTGTGACGAAGCGAGACGACTCCCCTTTCCCCGGCGGGCGAGCTTCGAGCCAAGGAGAAGCTCGAGCTCGTGCACGGGGACTTGTGTGGCCCGGTGACACCGGCCACACCAGGAGGACGACGCTACTTCCTGCTGCTCGTCGACGACCTCTCCCGCTACATGTGGGTGGTGCTCCTCGGCAGCAAGGGAGAGGCAGCGGACGCCATCGAGCGCTCGCGAGGTTGCTCGCGGAGGCGGAGTGCGGCCGCAAGCTGCGCGTGCTGCGTACCGACAACGGCGGCGAATTCACATCGACTGAATTCGCGTCGTACTGCGCTGAGGAAGGCATCCAGCGCCACTACTCCGCGCCTTACAGCCCGCAGCAGAACGGCGTCGTCGAGCGGCGCAACCAGACGGTTGTGGGGATGGCTCGGGCCCTCCTCAAGCAGAGAGAGATGCCGGCTGTCTTCTGGGGAGAGGCGGTGCTGACGGCCGTCTACATCCTCAACCGCTCGCCTACTAAGGCGCTTGACGGCAGGACGCCGTACGAGGCCTGGCATGGGCGAAAGCCGGCAGTCTCGCACCTGCGGGTCTTTGGCTGCCTCGCATTCGCCAAGGAGCTCAGCCACATCGGCAAGCTCGACGACAGGAGCACTCCGGGAGTGTTCATTGGCTACTCGGAGGGCTCGAAGGCCTACCGCATCCTCGACCCCAAGACACAGCGTGTGCGCACGTCGCGCGACGTCGTGTTCAACGAAGGGCGAGGGTGGGCATGGGGCAAGGCGGTGGAGGACAGCTCGACTCCGACGTATGACGACTTCATTGTCGAGTACGTCCACTTCGAGGCAGCCGGGGGAGTAGGCAGCTCTTCCTCAACAAGCTCGCCTACCTCGGTCCCCAAGTCTCCATCGACCCCGGTGGTTGCTACACCACCACAGCCGGCGTCACCACGTACTCCAGCACCGGCAGTCACTCCTCCGGGCACGTCTACACCAGCTCATGTTGAGCACAGCCCGGTGGAGTTCGCTTCCCCGCTCTCTCACGATGGGGAGCGCATCGACGCGTATCATGGCGGCGAGCCGCTGCGGTACCGTACGATGGAGAACCTTCTCGGCGACCAGCCGGTGCCGGGACAGGTGCCACGCGACCTGGAGGCGCAGGTGCAGCTTGCGCGTGACGACGGCGAGCCTCAGTCCTTTGCAGAGGCTGAGAGAGACGCAGCATGGCGCGCTGCCATGCAGTTGGAGATGGATGCGGTCGAGAAGAACCGCACCTGGCAGCTTGCTGACCTCCCTCGTGGTCACCGCGCGATCACCCTCAAATGGGTGTTCAAGCTGAAGAGGGATGAAGCCGGCGCCATCGTCAAGCACAAGGCTCGCCTGGTGGCACGAGGCTTCTTGCAGCAGGGAGGGGGTCGACTTCGACGATGCCTTCGCTCCCGTGGCACGGATGGAGTCCGTGCGACTCCTCCTTGCGCTCGCTGCCCAGGAGGGCTGGCGCGTCCATCACATGGATGTCAAGTCTGCCTTCCTCAATGGCGACTTGAAGGAGGAGGTCTACGTGCAGCAGCCGCCGGGATTTGCGATTCCCGGCCAGGAGGGCAAGGTACTCCGCCTGCGCAAGGCTCTCTATGGCCTGCGGCAGGCACCACGGGCGTGGAATGCCAAGTTGGATTCCACGCTGAAGGCAATGGGCTTCGAGCAAAGCCCGCACGAGGCGGCCGTCTACCGACGGGGGAGTGGACGAAACACCCTGTTGGTGGGCGTCTATGTCGACGACTTGGTGATCACCGGCATCAAGGATGCGGAGGTGGCAGCGTTCAAGGAAGAGATGAAGGCCACCTTCCGGATGAGTGATCCGGGGCTCCTCTCCTTCTATCCGGGGATCGAGGTGCACCGGGACCACTCCGGGATCACGCTTCGGCGGACCGCCTACGCCAAGCGCATCGTTGAGCTAGGCTGGGCTCACTGGATGCAACCCAGCCCTCACTCCAATGGAGGAGAGGCTGAAATTGAGCCGCGACAGCACGACGGAGGAAGTGGACGCCACACAATACCGGCGTCTTGTGGGGAGCCTTCGCTACCTCGCCCACACACGGCCGGACTTGGCCTTCTCCGTCGGCTACGTTAGTCGCTTCATGGAGCGACCGACGACGGAGCACCTGCGAGGCTGTGAAGAGGATCATCCGCTACATTGCGGGGACTCTCGACCATGGCCTCCACTACCCTAGGTGTCCTGGGGCGGCGCACTTCGTCGGGTACGGCGACGGCGACCACGCCGGCGACATCGACACCGGCAAGAGCACGAGCGGGATCCTCGTCTTCCTCGGCAAGTGCCTCGTGAGCTGGCAGTCGATCAAGCAGCGAGGTGGTGGCCATGTCCAGCTGTGAGGCTGAGTACATAGCAGCCTCCACCGCTTGCACTCGGGCGCTCCGGCTCGCTCGACTGCTTGGTGATCTCCTTGGTCGAGACACTAGACCAGTGCAGCTCTTGGTGGACAGCAAGTCTGCTCTGGCCCTGGCAAAGAACCCCGTTTTTCATGAACGGAGCAAGCACATTCGGTTGAGGTACCACTTCATCCGAGACTGCTTGGAGGAAGGGAGCATCCATGCAAGCTACGTCAACACCACGGATCAGCTCGCAGATCTGCTCACCAAGCCTCTTGGGAGGGTCAAGTTCCTCGAGCTTTGCTCCCGGATCGGGATGGCTCAGCGCTCCCGCAAGACGGCGTACAAGACTTAGGGGGAGAATGATGAATAAGTCATTGTAGTCTGGTCTTTGTGGAGCTACTGCAGCACACATGGTCCTTTGTGAAGGACTGTCTGTTAGGCTGTTAGGATAGGACTGCAACGACACATGGTCGCTTTGTGAAGGACATGTCGTTAGGCTGTTAGGATAGGATAGCATCCCCCGATCTTTGACTGCTTTTAGGGGCATCAAGGACGGGTAGTTAGCATCTTTTAGACTAGCATATTCTGGCTGGCTAGCAGCTATAAATCTGTAACCCCGTGCCCTCAGTCTGGCATGGCATTGTGTGAGATGTGTGTGAAATAAACCAACGAAAATTGCCCCAACTCTCCTAGTGTCATCCTCTTCTTCATGAAAGTGAGGCTAGAGATACTATCAGCAGCCAACTCAGAATGGAACGGAACACACCGACCTGAGCACAAGTGGGAGCAGAAGAATCAGTAGGCCGCAGGAAACCTTGTTCTTCTACACTTTCCGAGAAAACTGATTAATTAGCTTCCAGGAAACTTGCCACGCACAACTCTCATTCTTTCTCTTGGCAAAAAGTGGTACAGTTCCTGATCAAACTTGCATGCCAAGGAAGCAAAGTGGCATCGCTTTCCCCCAGAGCTTTATGAATCTGGAGCTCCATCTGAAATGAACCCTTTGTTTAGGAAAGAAATAATAATCAGAACCAGCTCCAAAACGTGTGATTCAGAAGGTCAAAGTGCACATTAATTTAGCACAGAAATCCATGCCAGGAAAACAAATGTAAAACGTCACCAATCAAGAACATGTTAAGCGACGATGGCGTGTGCCTGATCGAGAAAATCGTATGTTAGCAAAGTGCCGGTTACAGTGTATCAACAATCGAGTACCATATATATATGGAGATTCTAGGGGGGAACTGCTAGTAATGTGATGTTATCTTTTGCTCAGTAATTAATTAGCACAGGACCATGTAAGCCCCAGAGGTGGATTCCAACTCAGACCTCAGGCGGCTTCTTGTTGGCATGACCAACCGATCCATTCTTGTGGTTGACGACATTGACTGCACCATCGAACTGAAGCAAAGGGAGGATCAGGATGAAGACAAGGAACATGCCAAGTCCAATTCTATAGAAAAAAAAGAAGTCAGAAGACAAGGTAACATTATCTGGGCTCCTCAATTTTTTTGATGGCTTGTGGTCGACAACTGGAGAAGAAAGGATAATCATCTTCACAACCAACTACAAGGAGTGTCATCCACATGGGGTACTGCACCCCGGAGGCTTTCCTCGACCCAGCACTTCTGCGGCCTGGCAGGATGGACATGCACATCCACATGGGGTACTGCACCCCGGAGGCTTTCCGGATCCTTGCCAATAACTGCCACACCTCGACTCTGATGCCACGTATCCAGAGATTGAGGAGCTGATCAAGGAGGTGACTGTGACGGCCTGCAGAGGTCGCCGAAGTTCTGATGAGGAATGACGATACTGATGCCGCGCTTGGTGATCCTGCCAAGCTCCTAAACTCAAAGAAGAAAAATGCTGCCAGTGAGATCAAGACTGAGGACAAGCGGGTGGACGAGAAGACAGATGGTGATGAGATCAAGACTGAAGACGTGGATGAGAAGAAAGATGCCAATGAGATCAAAACTAAGACTGTTCTGGGGGGAGGAGAAGATGACAGAGGCGGTGCTGAAGAAAGATTCCATAAGACGGAAGCAGCTAGGAGTGCGGAAGCGAACAATGACCAAAGAATGAGCATACCATGTAGATAGGTCCTACAGGAGATCCATCGCAAAATATGTTATCATTTTGACAATTAATAACATTGCTTTTTTAGAGCAGTGAGGCGCACTTAACAGTGTGCTTCTAAATAATTTTGTAAGTACTGTTACAAAAAATAAGTAACATATGTACAACAAGACATCTTCTATAAGACATTGCCAGCCAACTTCAGAAACTAGGATCTAGCCACTTCTCGCGTAGTTTGTCCATTGTATGGTCTCGAAAATTTTCTATCATTCATTTATATTCACCCAGCATTAGGAATTTAAATACATGGGAAAAATGATCTTTTCTGAATCCTCACATAGCTCTGAAGCATCGGATGAATGAATTTGAAACAAACAAAAAAAATAGGTGAAATCAAACTCTACTGGTGTACCTACGTCCAAAGTCCTCAATACATGGTCTCAGCATCACTATTCAGTACCTCGAATCCGTATTCCCTTATTGACTACCAAGTAGAGAGATTAGACACTGTGTGACCCTAACACTCACCACCCCTGCCGGCTGAGGCAAATGAACTAACAAGGCAAGCCAATTGCAACCAATAGCCCACACACAAATATAATTACCAGCTAGAATCACGAGATCATGGAGAAAACAAGCAGCTAGAATCACGCGATCATGGAGAAAACAAGGCAAAAACAAATTTGGCACTCAAGAGTAAAAATGGTAGAGTAAACAGGAACACCTCTATATGTCCAACTAGTTCATAGTGTTTAGACAGATATAAATTATGGGTAGGACACACTCAATAATGTTCTTCAAGAAATGCAGCAGATTGACATATAGTCCCCCCCCCCCATGTATGAAGTGAGCAGAGTAGAAGATCAGATGCGTAAAAGTCTACAAGATAACTTACATGCCAGCACATTGAAAGGTGAGTTTTTTGCTGTGCCGCTATCTGCAAGATAACAATGGAATAGCTCATAAGATATAACAATTCAAATCTTCATAATTCTGAGAAAAGTTGGAGCAACATAGAGGACAGTGATATCAGAAACCCCAAGACAAATTAAACATTTAAGCTAATAAGGAGAGCAAGTGTATTGTTATCTGTCAATACCCAGAGATATGGTTCTTCCAGGTATCCCCTGAACAAGACATCAGAAAGACATTATTAACCACAGTACAGTGGACACCATTTGTGCAACAAAATACAAAAATGAATTTCAAAGATAGTGAAACATATTGTTACTCCAGAAAGATGAGTCAGCGAAGTTAACTTTAGCAATTTGGCGACATAATTAAGTGCCCAGCAGAGCAAATGTAGTGCAGCAACTATTACAAAAGGAAACCAGATCTTGCAATAAATATACTCCCTCTGTCCCAAATTAGATGTCCCAGATTTGTCTAGATTCAAATGTATTTATACACTAAAACACGCCTACATACATGCATATCTAGACAAATCTGCACAAGTAATTCAGGACAGAGGGACTATAAAAGCAACAGACCACTGAGATCAGAATCATGAACTTGCAAGAGAAAAGCTGCAGGAGATCCGAATCATTAAGGGGACATTAAGTGGATAAATCCAAAGTTTCCAGGTAGACAGCGACCAACACTTAACTGTTTACAGGTTTGTTCCATTCTTTTGGTTTCTTTGATAAGAAAAGAAAATCTGACTAATGTCATGCGGAAAAATCCATGAAAAAGATGAATGGGTAGGTAACAGAACAAAAATGTCAATAGAAAGAATTGTCATGTCATTTCGACTTTGAGAAGATGTCTGGTACAGAATGATCTTATACATAAGGAGAAGGCAGAGAGACATTCCATGCCAAGTTGTCCACAAGGATCAACATGCTCATACGAGAAAAAGAAGAAAATCGCTCTGCCTTCTAGAAAAAATCACGCCATCTACGATACAACAGACGGTTAATATTTACTCTTGTCAGCGCCATTGCTTCGCAATCTCCTCATCAAGCATATGGGTGGCCTGCTGCCTGGATCGCTCATCCAGATTGGTATTGCTTGCCAGTAAACCTCGCAGGGCTCTTAGTTCGTCAGGTCTAGCTCTCTGGAAGAGCCCCCTCAGGGCAATATTCGCCGGACCCTGAGGCAGGGTATGCTGAAACTCTCGATTATCCATGACAACATGGGGCCTGGATCTCCAGTACTCTGTACAGATGCGATCTCTATCTTGTACCTCGATTGCCTGTGAAGGATTTGAAAATCAGTTTACTGCACAAATCCAAGTGTATGGCTCCAACAAATTAACATAACAAAAAAAATGTAGGTTTGAATTCCAGCGGAACCACTAAGTGGAAATCATCCATGCAATTAAGGAATCAAAAAAAACTTAGCACCTGAATTGGATTTATAATTTTCACCATTAACTGCAAACGTTAGGATAATAGAAGAGCATTGCAATATTGCCTACATAGTTTGTTCAGAAATTAGTGTTTCTAGAACAGTACTAGTTTATTAATAATAAATAACAGTTTAGAAGATTATGTACAAAGAGTCAGGGATTAGTAAGTACAAGGTGAAACCCCAAAGAAAAATACTACTAAAAGTATTAGGCTAGAGAATCTGTCAAGCTATCTGGGGAGTGTTGGCATCATCCCTAAATATATGTGAATGCAAGAGCAATTCTTTCTCAAAACCAGTCTTTTGGCACGGGAAGCTGGAGGTGGCATTTCAACAGAGAAAGGGGGATTGTTCAGAAATTAGTCAAGTGAATGCCAAGCACCAATGTCTCACCTGGACTACTGTTGGTGATAAAAGCCCAAACATTTCAAGACCATCGATTGATCCTGGAGGCTGCAGAGTAGGAAGGTTGGGCCTTCCCATACTGAGTTGCCTTCGTATTTCCATGTTCAGCCTCTCTCTGACCATGTTCCAGCACTTGGTAGGAGTCACATTGATGAAAACTTCACCTGGGCAGTTCTCTACAGTAACCTGAAATGCATCAAGTAATAAGATATCCAGATGCTGAAGAAGTGGTACATAGCAGGGACAAAACTGGAAATTACCATAAACAAAGGTCCCTGCAACCCAGCGTCTAATATTTCAGAAACATAGTATGCCATTTGCATTGGATCCACAATGCTGAAGTATTTTACTCTGCTCCTAAATCCTACATTAACAGAAAGATGGAACGTTAACAATAAGCAGCGAAACAAAGATCAAACTGTCTACGAAATCATAGACAAAGAAACAATCTGGCTAATCCGTAACATTAATGAGTAGAGGCAGTAATATTCAAGGATGTATGGTAACAAAAATTGTCCAGCATCCACCAAAACCAAAGGATGTACCAACAATTAGCCTAGAAAAAACAAACCTTTGGGAAAGATTGCTTGGCTTGAAGACCACATCCTCCCTGATAACACAATACCAATTTCCAGAGGTTCAACAGAGCATTTGAATCGATGGACGACATTTGCTATGCGAGGACCCCTTTGTGCACCTCCATTCCTGCTGTGCATTTCCAGGGCAGGTTGTGCTAAGGTAGATGGATGCCCCCGAGCTCTAACCTCTACAGAAGATTGAGATTCAGGTATTCTTTGAAGCCATACATTATTTGGTTGCTGATTGCCTGAACTTAAATTTCCATGATGGGCACCGGCTGAAGTAAAACTCCCATGCGGAGTTTGTTGCTGATTGCCTGAAGTTATATTTCCATGATGGGCACTGGCTGAAGTAAAACTCCCATGCAGAGTTTGTTGCTGATTGCCTGAAGTTATATTTCCATGATAGGCACTGGCTGAAGTAAAACTCCCATGCGGAGTTTGTTGCTGATTGCCTGAAGTAAAATTTCCATGATGGGCACTGCCTGAAGTAAAACTCCCGTGCTGAGTTTGTTGCTGATAGCCTGAAGTTAAATTTCCATGATGGGCACTGGCTGAAGTAAAACTCCTGTGCGGAGGTTGTTGCTGATTGCCTGAAATTAAATTTCCATGATGGGCACTGGCTGAAGTAAAATTCCCGCGTGGAGTTTTAGCAACAGAAGGATGTGTGAGTGTCTTCGAAGCAGACACACTGCCTGATGCTTCCTGTGACACACTTTGTGCCCTTGAAACAGTTTTGTCAAACTGCTGACTCGGCACAGCACAGGCCTGGCTGCTGCCTTTCTCAAACGTTACGGAAGCATTGGTCTCTGGTGTTATAAGTGTGTGGTCCTTATCCAAGTGACTGAGAGTTGCATTAGAATCGGACGCAATCAACCTATGAGAAGTATTTGAGCTTTCTAAACTGGACTTGATGTTGGTTCCGTCATGAATCATAGTTGGTGACCTGTTACAATGCTCAGCAAGTGATGGTCTACAGTCTCCAGTTTGAAAAGAAGATTCTCTGCTCCCTTTCAATGATTGGCTTATCTGGTCTCCAAGCCCTCCATTACATTGCAATCTACTGGTGTCATTGTTTATTGGACAGGATAACTCATTCTTGACGCATGGCTCCTTTGATGGTGAAACATTTCCCAATTTCATCTGCTCGACAGGAGGTGAGGCATTATTAGTCTCTGGACTAGCTAAGCTCAGCATCTTATTTCCTTTATCTTTCTGTTCATCGCAAACAACGGAAGGTACCAAGGATACTGTTGACGCCTGTGACATGTAGGACCTTCTGGGTCCATCAGTTGATCTGCGAACAGTTTTGGAATCATTGACCTTTTCTCTTTTGCATGAGCTCAAACTTAAGCCAAGATCAGAGACACCCCATCTGTGAACAGCACTCAACTTGCCCCCCAAAGCATCAGCTAAGATGCTGAGCTCGTTGACATCATAGCGGAATAGGAAGAATCTTTTGTCCCACTCACATGAGCAAAGTTGCTTTGCATGTAAAAGGCAAACATACTTCTCTGGGCAGCATGGACAGCCTGAAGCAGAAAGATGCAAATCATAGTAGCAAAAAGCACACTCCCTATCAGTGGAATCAAACTCGGCATCCATTTTCCTAGATTGAGATGGGGAACATAGATTTTGCCTTTGCGTCAACTCCGTCTCAATTCGTGCCTAGGAAAAGAAGTTGCAAAGCTATAAGATTTCATTGAGTTCAAATAAATTTGTACAAATTTTGATTGTCGCTGCCGTTTACCTTAAGTGATTTGCATATAGTGCTATCAGGTCCACATACACCTTTCCATCTCAAATTATCAGCAGTATTCCTCTTGAGAAATAGGATATCCCACTGAGCTCTGATTGCTTCTCTTGCAGCCCCCAACAACAACTTATCATGGGAAACAGTTATCTTCCGAGCTTGCTCGCGGTAAAGCTCTACAGCATTCTGTCCAACTGGCAACCAATCAATAGGTGCGACATTAACAGCTTCTGCACAATTGAAGCCACAATTGAAACCAGCATGGTATGCTCGCGGGAATGTCAGGACAAATTCGCCTTCACGCTGAACACAGCGGTAGGCTTGTACTCCTTCAGATTTCAGCAATGATGGTGAAAATTGAGTAACCTGCATAAGAGTTGCAATTGTCACTGAAAGGCTACCTTACAAAAAAAAACAATGGAAATCTAGGCAGAAGAAGGCGCAGAACAGACTTTTAAGCATAGGGCTCAAACTTAGGCTGGCTAGCCCACCATCTCTGGTTCTACCCTAAGCCCATGGGTGACTTCTGAAAATAAAACTAACTTATAAATGTACTTCACGCATATTAACAAGAGAGAAATAACTAGCGGAAAGCTGGAAACATCACACAGAATATCTGACAGACACACCATCATGTTGTATAGCGAAATATACTCAACCATCAATATTCATGGATATGTGATAGTTTCAGATTATTCAAACAAACCATTTCTTTACTACATGCATGTTCCGTTAATGTGTTGGCGTATTTTACAGAAGGGACAGACAGATAGTTGGAAAATCCAAAGAAGCATGTCAGTTAGACACAAGACCTTCTTGTACAGCACAGAATATATATTTAACTAATAATTGCCAGTCAAGAGAAAACACTCACCAGGTTGTGAAGCAAATCAGGTTGCTCCTCAAACAAGTCAGGTAGATGTTTCCTCATTGCAGACTCCAGATTCACAGCATCCTTTCCTGGAACTCCATACCACATCTTTGGTGCACCCCAATGCAAGTAGTTCAGCGAGTATAAATGATGGTCTTCTACATGCTGACAGATTAAAAGGTCTCAGGATACGATCATATCAAACAGCATACTCTAAACAACAAGCACAACTACAACACCCATCGTCGTGGGTTCGTGATAAGCAAGCAACATCACAAGCTTCTTACCCAGCAGAATGATGAAAAGCACATGCCAACATACACCCAGGGCACAAGAACACCAGAAATATCACCACCCTCAAAAGAAAGAACTGAGCCTTGTAGTCTAGGCAAGTTGTTTAGATTCCAACCAGATTGTGCATACTTATCCTCAGTATCAGATTTTGCCTCAGGAGGTAACTTTGGAAAGCCACTGCCAAAAGTTCCTGTCTCCAAATCAGCGCCATAGATCACCTACACAATAATACACTTCCAATAAGTCAAGAAGCAAAATGCAAGGTGAAAAGCTGTTAGAACATTGATATGCAAGGGATATGACTATGTAAGAGTACATGCAATGATGCAAACCATGATTGCATACAGCTCCACACTGCACCGTACAACTTAAGTAGGAACTCTCAATAGCCATAATACATGCCACAGATATCACAAACTTACGATTTACAGCATGCACATCTTCTATGGACATACGTGTTCTTAGCTAAACCATGTTCAATACCTCTATCTCTTCTGTAGGACTCTCAACTATACGCCAATACTCTCCTTCAATATCTTCCACTGATGGTGCTAAATTCGTCGATGCATCTTTCCTAAAGTACTGCTCGCTGAAGTAATCTGCATACTTCTGAAATTTCTGCAATGTGAGCTCTGGTCCAGGTTCAAATCCAAATCTCTCTGGGTTTTGTTGCACCCCCATCTGACTGTGATTAAGATTACTGTTTTCTTCTGGCTCTGAAAGCTTTCTCCGCTTCTTCATCATTCCACCTCTTCTGCTCTTTTTGGATGAAGTGCGGTTTTGAAGCTTGTCAACCTTTTGTACCCGTGTAGAAAATTTTGAGTTTTCCCATGTACTCTTCTCTTTAAGAAGGCACGGCGGTTTCCATGAAGATGGTGGAACAATACGGCAAATCCCATATGGTTCTGCTGTTGGTCGTATACTCTCAATATATTTTAGAGTGTCTTTAAATTCCTGATTCACGAGAGAATATATCATAAGATTGGCGCATTCATTAAAGCAATGGTACTAGATAAAACATGATACATCAGTTAGCAAACCAAAGATACCTCCTCGGTAGGATGGTAGACAGGAGCCTCGTCAAGAACAGGCCTCCGTGCACCAGCTGGATTCCAATTTGCAATAACCTGCATGTGGTGTGATAACACATAAGACAACAAGGCAACAGCTTCACGGAAGTAGGAAACACAGGAATTCGGCAGACAAATATGAACCTTTTGACAGTCACTGCATCCCGCACATCCACGAATAACTCCTTTGGGTAATTGCTGTCGGCGTCTCGCTGAACTTACAGCCTGCCGAAAGAAGATTTTAATATTATGGAAAGCATTAAAATCATAGTAAAGCTTCAGTTGATTAGGGAATAAAGAATGAATTAAAACATTGGCAGGTGCAACCTTTTCTGCTACTTCAACATCGGAATCGTCATCAGAAATAACGTCAAAGCGGCTGTAGTCTACCGGAGGTCTGTTACGCAGCGACTGCCTGCACGTATAGCTCCCTGAAGTACTACAGTGTGTGTCATTCCGACTCTGAGCTGAATGGGGCTGAGACTCCAAGGATTCGACAGGTTCCTTCACGCTCTGTAATACTTGAACAGGGATAGGATGAGAATCAGCAGGTCTGGCATCCTTTTGGATCCCTTGGAAGGCAAGGGCAGCAAGCGGCCCAAACCCAGGTGGGATAGAGGGCTCAGAATCGTCGCTGAGCGTGGCAGTTATGCACTCCGTTCCCATCATCACTGCATCAGAAGAAGCACACTTTGATCAGGAAATATGTTATCTCAGAGGGAATAGAAAAAAAGTGCGCTGACCATACAAAAAATGCCCATCATTAGCAAACCCAGGCAACCACCATACAGGAACTACAGCTTTTGAACTAAATCAGGATAGAATACATTTATGTCGTGTCATCTATGAAACACATCGGTTAAGTTTAAGCATCAAACAGGACATCCTCGTTGCAGCGGGCTACAAACAGCACTACGGAAGGACGTTAAAAGCAGCAATTGTTTGTCAACACCAAACAATTGCTGCAACACACACTCAACCTAGATCCAGGTAACACGGTAACAATTAGGCTAAATTTATGGCGCTACTACCGACTAGCTCACCGCCACGCGCGTACTGCGAGTATACGCATTAATTGGAATCAATAGCTTCTCTGTAAAGCTACCTCCAGAAAACAAATAGAGAAAGCAAGTGAATCAATGAGGGGATCTACCCCTGCACACCAAGCAAGCAAAGGCAGAAGATGAGAAACCCTGGAATCAGGCTAGGGTTTGTGCAGAAAGAGGGCAGATGAACATGTGGCAAGTGCTAGTCACCTACCGGAATTGATTCGTTCAGATCGATCTGGATCGGAGCTCAAACCCGACCTGGTTGCTTCAGAGTCTAAGCCGCGTGCAGGGGAGGGGGTCGGCGGCCGGCGTGGGAGGGCGGCGGCCGGCGAAGGTGGGGCGAGGTGGCGTGGCCCGGGGGTGTAGATGGATGAGGTGAGGTCGGTGGTTGGCAGGTCAGGGAGACGGCTCGTTTTCTCTAGATAGGAAAAAAATGTGGCTATTTACACCATGAACAGCTCACAGACCCGATCGAACTCGGAGGAAATTTCCATGGCGGTTCTTGCAGCAAATCTGCATCAATACACAGCTCTACGCTCAGATCTGATCTGATCAACTACAAACAATTTGCATCCATCCATCTAATCCAAGGGGATAAAAGGGGGGCACAGATGCAGCAGCAAAAGGGAAGATCCCCAATCCATCCGAGGTGATGAACAGGGGGAAAGCATGAGCAGCAGCAGGGTGAGGGGATTTACCAGCTCCGTTCAAGCGTCGTTCGTGTCAGGTATCATCATCGTCGTCAGGCCATGAGATGACGATGGTTTCTTAGGTTTTTTGCCCAGATCGACGATGCCCGGCCAGTTCAAGAAGCAGCAAGAGGATTTGCAAATCAAATTACCAGTAGTTGTTAGTTTTGTTCTTTCTCCGCGTGCTTTCTGCAGTGTTTCCACGGCCAGCCAGAAAACCCAATCTCAACACCAACTCCTTTTTGCTTGCCTTGCCTTGCCTGTTGCTTATGGCAGCCAGCAACACACATGCACAGCACTGGGGATGAGGGGAGGGGGTTATTATTGTTCTCTTCTCACACATCCATCCACCCATGGCCCACATGGCAGAGAGATGGGAAGAGATAAGCAAAACCACTAGCTAGAGAGGGTAACATGGAGATGGGGGTGGTTAGGGCATCTTTAGCGGGTCGACGCAAAACGGGTCGACCCATTCACTATGTTTTGGTCCATTTAAATCGACCGTGGATAGATTGGTGGTGGCTGTCCGGTCTGCTGGGCTAGCACGCGCAGCGGCGCCACCCATTCGACCCGGGTTGGCCATAATTTTGCCCGCTGACCGTAGTCGAACAATTTTGAATGAAGTTTAAAAAGCGCGCGAAAAATTGATAGAAATTTATTTCATTTAAACATACTTTACATCGAAAGAAATCTGAACTTAAACCCTAGTTCCCAGCGTCGTCGCCTTCTTCTTTGTTGTCGGAGACGAGGTAGACGAACGGTGGAGGCGCCTATAACTGCTACGCCCAAACAAGGACATTCGGTGGCGTGGCGCTTACCGTGGTGGTGGTGCGTAGTGCGGTGGAGGTGGCACCATTTGGCCACCCCACGCGGCATGTGGTGGTGGCGGTGGTTTGTGCTCCGCCACCATGATGGGCAGCTGGATGGCCTTCTCCAGGCCTTGCCAGGTTCACTTGTCGTCACCCTCTGCCTTGGACAACTCTAAGGCGGCAGTCGTAGCCGCATCTTCGTCGTAGTCCTTGGGACCGATGGCCTCCAGCTTCACATTGGCAGGAGGCGTCACGTCCTACATGTCCTCGTCCTCATCTTCGTCCTCGTCCTCGATGGTGGCGACTGGCTCGCCGGGCTGGAAAATCCCGCACAATGCGGACCCACCGCCATGCCTCGTGCTCCCACATGAGGAAAGCGCGCTAGTAGGCGGCCTCGTGCCGCATCGCCAACGCAAGCCACGGGATGCGGCCGCGTATCTCCGCGTGTAGTGCCCACTTGTCCATTGGCAGAGGCGGCACAAGGATCCCCTTGTTTAGATGCCACCCGTGGTGGTGGTGGCGGCAGGGGACATCATGCGTCCTTCAACCACTTTTCATGCTTAGCAAATGTTGTAATGATGGTGTTGGGCCTTTGGGGTCAACCCAGCGGCTTCTATAAGGAAGGCGGCGCAAATGAGGCTCGAGAAAAAACCTATTTTTGTGTCGCAAATGTAACTTTAATTTTAAAATGTCAATTCAAGTACTCCCTTTGTATCGGTTTAACAGGCGCGCACGAGTTTTAAGGCAAAGTTTGACCACTAATTTAGTCAACAAAATATAAATTATGTGTCTACAAAATCTATATCATTAGATTCGTACTCAAATAAGGTTTCCAACGATATAATTTTTATGACATATATTTTATATTTTATTGATCAAAATAATGGTCAAAGCACGTTTTTAAATTTCGTGCGTGCCTGTTAAACCGACCGGAGGAAGTAGTAGAAACAATAAATTTTAACTGCAACGAAAAGACAAGCAAATCAAATGCCACTTCTATTTTTCGGTGGGATCGATCGAAGCAGAACATTCTTGTCCATTCTTTCGGTTGAGTAGCTAGGAGTAGTAGTACTACACCCACTCGCGTACACATTAACTGTCCAGTTAATTGCGTGATGAGCTAAGGTGTAATTATGGATGGATCCAGGGGGCCGTGTGAGGGCATCGACAACAGGGACGACGTATTTCGAACCTTTAAATTGTTCGCGTGCCTTCGTTTCTGTCGTTTGAAAGACGTGAAAATGATCGTTTTTGTCCGTGTATCCGTTTGCGTCTGGGTGCCTACAGTGACCTAACGCATTTGCGCGTCGGTATGAATTGGGATGTTTCAAAACAACAAAATTAACAGTTTCAATAAAGTCATAGTTATTACATCCAAATTTTTAAAAGTCTACATGAAAATAAGATGGTATTCCTCTAGGTATTGTCTTCATGACCACCCAATGTCCACTAATGCTCAATCAGATCAGTCTGTAGGCATTTGCACACGACCTCATCAGTGATTTCTACATTCATATGCATATAGTCCTCCCAGGATAATGCCCCAGGGATTGACGCAACCAGCTCACCTTAGAACTGGTGGTGCTTAGGTAGGAGCTGCGGATCAATGGCCGCGCACAATAGCTTGGAAATCAGGAGCAAGAAACATATCGGCGCAATTGACTGAACAGGTTGTGGGCGGCGAGGCCGGGCGGCGCAACCGGCAAAGTTTGGCCCCCAAACAGGCGACATGTGCGCGCTAGAGCCTACCCCGACTGAGATCCTGTTCTCCGGCGCGGCGAGGACCGAGCGCACGACGTGTACTGCGGTGCGGCGATGGGTGTGGTTGGGGTGGTGTCGTCGCACTAGGGCAGCAAAGAAGGGGGAAAAGAAGCAAATTCAAGCGGTCGATTCGTTATCCCTGACGTGCGGGACCGGGTAAGAAAAGGAGGACGCTTGGCGTGACCGCGCAGTCCGCAGAGACGCAAACCTGACGCATATTTGGTCCAGGTTTGCGTCGCCGCGGACGGTCCGGTCACTTTGCGTCGCTCCGCTGAAGCAGAACCCGGACGCAAACGGTCACATCGCTCCGTTGGAGATGACCTGAGCAGGGAGAGGAAAAGGGAGAAGTCGGAGAGGAGGAAAATCCAAGGTCATGTACCATGTGAACTTTTTTGTGATCGGGCAGGAATATCTGACGAGCGAAGTACATCCGAACAATATTTAACTATCGCTAATATGGCTATGTCTTGACTTTTAATATATTTTACTTCTATATTAAAAACAAGTAATATGGATCTGGGAAAAGAATGGTAATGGAGCGGGTTTGGACGTATATATCAAAACCATATCTGTGCCCAAATCCATCAGCCTCATTCTGTCCACCCCACAAAACTATCCATGGGCATGGTTGTCGTTCCAAATCCAAATCCACCAGATATCCATGTGTTTACGCACTATGTACATGAACATAACATATTAGAGCATAACAACACCATTTTATTAGCATTTCGACAATATTTCCGTATCATTTCAATAATAATTATGTGTGTAATGAATAGGACGAGCAGGAAGGTACATGTGAGAGGAAGCTCACTGCCCCCGGTGAGTCTCCTACGTGGAGAGGTGGAAGGGAGGGCCGCCGACCAAGCCCTCCCTCGCAGTGTGTCATGGAGTCAGAGGGAGATGCCACGAAATAAGTGGTAATCGGGAGTTACGTGACTTAGCGGGGAGACTCACCGTTGGATATCTGCCCCATCATACCCGTGCCTGTTGAGGAAGTCATCAATTTATAAGCAACTTATTCAAAAGAAAGAAAATAAGGGAGCTTCTTGGAATTTTTTTTAGAACTCTACCCTACTTTTTTTTGCGAATGAGAACTCTACCCTACTTAAAACATAATGTTTACTAAAACGCCATTAGGTGGACTTTGAAACCGAATGTGCCGGCCTAGATTAGAGTAAATAGAGCCTCTAGCTAAGCTATGAGCTGATGGACCGTTTTCATGAGTAAACTCTGAAGACAGAAACCCATTATCGTCCCATGTATTTCTCGCACGAGCTGGTTATATGATCGAGTACTCTCCTCCATGGATCCTTCAGAACACAATCGCTCACATTAGAGCATCTCTAAATAATCGCCGGCAGAGGCTCTGGTACTGCATCTTCTATTTGGGGTGTTGTTTCCACATCGGTACCTCCAAACCGGCTGCCCCGATAGATAATTTGAATTAAAATCTCAAATAAAAGCATAGAAATTGGCGGCCGGAGGGAGGCGGGAGAGAGGTGGCGCTCATTAACGCCGGCACGGAGAGTTCGGCGCGATGAGACGGTTCGCTGCGCGTCTGCGGGAACTGCACCGCCGATGCACGCCAATAACTTCCGTCGCGAGGTAGGCGACAATTAGGTTAAAATTGAATCTGCCGCTACCGCATCGGCCCCGCCACTCCCAGCTAGCGTCGACTTTTGGAATGTGTGGCTGACAGGCGGCTCCCACGCCCAAAATTTTCCGCCTCGTGAGGCGCCGGCGCGCCTGATTCGCGCCCTTTGCCCAGGGGCCGGCACGGGTTGCCGGCGCTTCTATTGGGCTCAAAAAAGCGTCAGCGCTATTTGGGGCGCACCAGTGTAAGCCCATTTTCGCCGCCAGCCCGAAAACGCTATCGGAGCCGCTATGAGACGCGCCGGTGGAGATGCTCTTAGAAATTATAAATTGGGTGGAGCAAAAATAAATCCAGGGCCTACAATATAAAATATCATTCTCCTGTAAAAAAAAAGTCAAATACCATACTCGCAATGCAGTTTATGCAACACACAATGTGTTCCGACTCCTAGACAACCAAACTGGCGACTGATAGGGAAATTAGGATTTGGAGCGAGCAGCCAATATGTTTTCACAATGTGTTTTCCCGTTGCCTTGGTGGGCCAGCAGGATTAATACTTCGGAGAAGAGAAAGTGAGCTGCTAGTTTGGGATGAAAGAAACCACAAATATTTTCAATCTTTTCAGCTACCAGCGTTACCCTGTACATTACATTTATGTAATAGATTTTTTCTCGCAAAAATAATGGGTGTACATCTCAACACTCATGTACCTATGTAGTTTTGTCTCTGGTGTCGCTCGCCAACCCTCTCTGCATGCCTTAATCACTTTTCGGTCTCTCGCTCCTTGAAAGATCATTGAGGAGGGCCCAAGAAAGAACCTTGCCCCATTGCACTCTATTTCAGCCACTATCGCGACATCTCTATTCTTCGAGAGCGTCGCGTCAACATTAAACTTAGCTACCTAGCCGGTGGCAGAAACCAACGGGGTACTCCGCCACGTATGTTAGATGCTCTAATGTGATTTTTGTTCCTCATTTGATTTACTGACTGTAGCTACCTATGTCTATATCTTAAACAAAAAAAAGTTATGTACATCTGCAATGATGTTTTTTACATCCCTTCTTATAAAACTACTTAGTGGTAATTTGTTGACACACCTTTCCGCCCATAATTTCTAGACCGTATGTTACGAGGCAGGTGCTATCATGTGTTTTTCTATTCTTTTTTTTTCTCATTTGATTTACCGGTTGTAGCTACCTATGTCTACATTAAAAATTGTTATGTACATCTATAACGGTGTTTTTTACCTCACGTCTTTTAAAACTACTTGGCGGTTATTTGTTGACACACATTTATGCTCATAATTTGTAGACCACATATTTTTAGCTCTTTTTTTTAAAAAAATAGTTGATCTTAATCTTCCGGTACAACTTTCCCGCCGTAATCTTTGATGCAACTCTATTCGATACACATTTCGGGCCGTAGCTTCCTGACGGTAGTTAACCTACTTCCACTACAGGAAATTCGGTCTATTGCAACAATAATTATTGCAACGGCCAGTTTTCGTTGCAATAGAATGCAATATTGCCAGGAAACCCCCATTCGTGGTAATAGCCTCCACATATTGCCACAATTTAGTTTTTTCGCGGTAGTCACATTCTTTGTTGCAAAAGAGGGCGTGTATTGCAACAAAACATAGCGGCATTGTAATATGGTGGTCCTATTGCGACAATTACACTTCGTTGCATAAACTTGCCACCTTGTTGCAATAGAGCCTAGCTAATGCAACAAAAGCATAAAATTGTGGTAATATTTGAAAAGATATTGCAACATTTCCCCATGTTGGGCTAAGTATTCACATTGTTGCAAAAAAAATAACTTGTATTGCAACAAAGTACTAATTTGTCGTAATACTAGTGTTTTGCCTCAAACCCATTTCGTTGCAATAGTTATTTGCATATTGCAACAAGTTACATATCCATGGTAATATATATAAGATATTGCAACAATCATGGATTTTTCAATCTTTATTAAAAAGATGCAATAGGTATCATTATCGCTGATTAATTCATTTTCCTTTTTATTATACGGATTTTTTTTTGCAAAAAGTAGGTTTCAAAGCTCGCACCTCGCATGTGCGGGCAAGCTCCTCTAACCAACGGGCCAAGGCTTGCTTGTTGTGAAGAGTACGGACAAAACTCTTTTGTAGTAAGTTTACACGCCTTTTGCAACTATCATGATTTTTCCATTGTGACAAAACTTAATTGCCAAGGCTTTCATGATTTTTGCATTATGATAAAACTTTCGGAGGCAACAAGCCTCGTTGGATTTTTCCGGTTAGTTCATTAGGCGAGGTAATTTTTCGGTTATAGCATACATTACTTCCCATGTCTATGCCTCCATTGAGAGTATTGGGATTGAGACGTATATGCAGTACCTGAAGAAATTGGTCCCTAATTTTGCCTGGTAACACCACTACGGCGCAGACACTGCTCTTCGATGCACGCCAAATCAAATTCGATGAGTAGAACGCAGGGAATAACGAAATCTGTCCCAGACTGATGAAATTGCTTGCATTCTTGCCAAATGTGTTAATACTAGTACTAACTAGAGACCATCAAGACTCAGACCTGACAATTGAATTTGAGCGCCCCTTTTTGGTTCTCATGTTTAATCTCTAATACATGCAATATTTATCATGGATATGCGGTTGTCATTTCACTTGTGGCACTTAATTCTCCGTTGAAATATACATGACACTATCCAGCTGAACTGTCCTCTTATTTTGTAAATCATATGTTATCTTGAAGAATTTCCTTTTATTTGATTTGAAACTGCTATCTTTTTTACTGTCTGAAACCTAACATTATTCAGATTCAGAATTCTTAACCAAGTTAATGCAAGACAAAAGTTGCCGTTGTTGACAGAGAAGTGCTACAACAATAAATTAGATATACTTGATAGTTTCTTATGAATAATATTCTCACACATTCCTTCAACATAACCACAGTATGCTCTCGAAATGCAAATCTTATAAAGAACTAAAATGGTTGTTGCTGCATAAAGAATACTTCGTGGAGTTGATATGCAAGTTGTCTAGCTTATGCTATTTAAGTTTAGTTTCTATTTGTGCTCCAACCTGTCAAGTAACAAGCCAATGTTTAGAGTTACCGTATACCTTTGTTATATCTGAATAACATCAACATGATTCTGCATAGAACCTATAGAATTAGATAGATATTTATTTCTATTAAGATATATGCTTTTGTAATACATGGTTAAAATTAAAGTGATACCAGATTCCTTATGATTATATCCCTGTGGACTTGCTTACTGAATCAGTTATGAATCAGAAGATGCATAAGCTTACTAAAAGTAATTTTTTTCTTCATTTTTTTGATTGCAGGACCCAAAGAATTAGCTGGGCAGGGTTGAAGCACACGTAAAAATGCACATACTTTAGAGAGTTGAACTACCATGGTGGCAATTAATGGACTCAACTCTACTGGATTGCTACCTCCATTTACTTGAGTTGCGTTTGATGGATACTTGATATGCGAATTATGATTTGTATGAACCTACATATTATATGTATGGATTTGAATTTTGTAATTCAATGGCTATATTTTTTTATGGTTGCGATAAGATAAGTTATTGCACAAGTCACTTTCCGTTGCCTTAGGTTATCACCCTGAAAAATACAGTGTTGCGTCAAATCCTAGTCGCCATGACTACCTGCTTTGTTGCACTAAGATGTAGCAACAAAGAACTTTTTGTTGTTGCAATAAATTGCTACCATATTTTTTCTGCATGTTGTGATAACTATTTGGCGCCACGGAATAAAACTTTGTTGAAATAGAGTATCGCCACAAAAACTTCAAATTGTGGCGGTAGCTTCTTGCTACAAACATTTTGGATGCTGCAATTAGTATGTAACACCACAATAGTGAATTTTGTTGAAATAGAGTATCCCCACAAAAAGTTCAGATTGTCGCAGTAACTTCTTGCTACAAGCATTTCCCGTGTTGCGATAAGTATTTGGCGCAACGAAACTGGATTTTGTTGAAATAGAGTATCGCCACGAAATGTTAAAATTGTCGCAACACCTTCCCGCCATAATTTTTTTACCGTTGCCATACCTATTTATCGCGACGAGTGGAATGATTGTCGCCATAAGTTAATACCACGAGCGTAGCGATCCGTGGCAAATGGCTAATGCTACAAACCAGTAGATGTTGCCATAGGTTATCGCCACGGCTCGCTATTGCCACGAAAGAGAGTGCACCACGAAACGTAGATCGTTGGCATAGGTTATTGCCACAAATATCTATCGCCACAAAGTGGCAAACGCCATGACATGGTAGCATGTTGCGACAAGCTATCTCCACAAACCAAATTGTGGAGACAAGTGAGTGCTGCCACTGAGAAAACATGTGGCAACTTCCCACATGGTTGTTGCAATAGATCGCTTTGTTGCCACAATCCCGTTTTCATTGCAATAGCCTATTACCATACATGTAATTGCAACGCTTGCCAACAAACGTTATTTCGTGGCAATAGTTGCATATTGCCACAAAACGACATCTATCGCGACAATTTTTTTTGTTGCAATAGACCCGATTCCTTGTAGTGTTCTACGGTGATATTTTTCCAGCTCTTTTAATTACTCAATGGTCATTTCCGACAAAACTTTGTAGGTGTAAATTTCAAGCGGTAGTTACCCTACGACAATTCTTCGAGATTACGTAATTTTATGGTCGTAATTTATGGTTATTTATCAACCATAAAAAATTTCTTAGACAGTAATTCTCTGACACAACTTTCCAACTATAGTTTTTCTAGGTGGTTTCCATACTCTCACTCTTCAACAATGCATAATTCTTTGTCAACATGTAAATTTCTCATCTTACTACACGCATTAGAAAATACACATCAACCATAATATATCGTGCAACCATTGTATGCATATATACTACGTACCAGTGTGAATATATATTGCTCATAGTGCTTCACCACACGGGCACTGGAGAGCCATCATTTTCTACCAATTAGCGGCCGCCCTATCACCTTTTGCTGAAAAATATTATATGTTTTTTGCATTTCTCTCTTTTTATTCTCTGACGGTAACTTCTAGAGGTATCTTTCCGCATATAATTTTCTACCGGTAGTTACCCCACGATACCTTCTCGATGATGAGAAATTCTCCAATAATACTTCTTCAACCATTTTTTCGTTTCTCTCATTTTGCTCTTCCATAGTAACTTTTCGAGGTAACTTCATGGCTGGCTGTAATGTCCCACCAGTAGTTACCCCAAGGTACCTCCTCTATAATGAGTAATTCTCTAACAACAAATTTTTTTCCTTTTTCTATTATTTGATACATTTTCCCGTTGTAGTAACTTCGAAGGTGTTTTGTCGTTGACCTCAACAATGATTATTTGATATTAATCCTTCATCGGTGTGCCAGTGGTTATTCGACGTGAATCATTAGTCCCAAATAGTAATTTCCCTGCAATAATTATTTAACACCGGTTTTTCGACAACATGTAATTCTTCAGTGGTGGTATTTTCTTACCGATAATTTTCAAAGGTGCACATGGACTTCATCGGTAGGGCAACAATCTTTACCAATAATTTGCCGATGGTAACTCTCCATGTGTAGTTGCCTCTTCTATAGTGCCTTCATGGTTCTATGGTAACTGCGAGAAACAAAATACTCCAATATATGTCGCCTATTCTATTCGAAAATGATATTAATACCTTTTGTTCTCACGATCGCCTTATGAGAATACCACAACTATTTTGACACAAAAAAACTACATTATCCATCGCCTCTTCTATTCGAAAAACAAAGGTTACTAATTTTTTCTTAATATCCTCATGATAACCCACGCCGTGCCAATGCTTCCTAGTGTTTAACTAAAGAACATAAAAAAAAGACTGATCGGTTAGTTGTACATGCTAACAGTATGCGACACTTTCTGATATAGGCTGTTCTGGAAATTATTAACTTATGAATCATCATACTACTAGTAGATGAACACCATTTGCACAATTAAAATTTAAAATTTAAAAATAATTGAAATTTGGAAGGAAAAGAATCTGTCAGTTTGATCAGCCATTGGATCTCCATCCAACGGCCAGCATAAACCCTCACCGCCCTACCCAAAACCCAACCACACGGGAAGCTGTCTCGCTAGTCCGGTACAGACAGCAGACCGAGAGAAGCTTCCAGAAGGAAGGAAGGAAGGGTAATGGCCGCCGCCGCCGCATCCCCGGAGACGGCGCTCCCACCGACGGCCGACCCCGAGTACGAGGAAGACGACGATGGAGAAGAGGAGTGCCGCATCTGCCGACTCCCTGCAGAAGCGGACCGCCCCTTGCGCCGCCCCTGCGCGTGCCGCGGCAGCATCAAGTTCGTCCACGACGACTGCCAGCTCCGGTGGCTCGCCGCGCGGCACCAGAACCAGTGCGAGGTATCGTCTCCTGCGTCCTCCGCCGCCTAGGGTCTCTCCCGCGTCCTCCGCCGCCTAGGGTTCCCCCCTCTCCCAATTGACCCCCTCATGCTGCTGCTGTGGTCGCGCAGCGATGTATTCGCTTAAATCGATCTTCTTTAGACCTAATTTCGATCCCATTTAGATACTATGTGATGTTTCGTGCTTAGCGTTGCCAATTCCTCACTGAAAATGTCACCTTCTGCACTGTAATTGTTTCCTGCCGACCTGCTCTCTTTGCTCCCAATTTCAATCCCTTTTAGATACCATGCGATGCTGTTTTCCTAGTGTTGGCATTATTCCTCACTGAAAATTCCCCTTCCGCACTGTAATTACGTATGCTCTCTTCATTGCCGTGGATGCGCTGATCTCACTTTCCTGATCCATTTTGATGTGGTGTGATGTTGATTTTGGTGCCCCTGATCGGCTCAATTTCAGGTGTGCAATTTCGTCATCTCCACCCGCCCTCTCTATGCCGCAGACGCCCCTGCGAGGTTGCCCCTCTCCGAGCTCATGGTCAGCTTGCCCAACAAGCTCCTGGGTCTGCTGGTCCCCCTCTTATTCGCTGTCTACGTCGTCTGCGATTCCTTCATCCACCTTGCCACCCTCTGGACATGGCGCATCGCGTTTGCCAGGACCTTCCTTCAAGCGTTCCGCCTGCTCTCCTTCCGCGTCCGTCCCTCCTCTGTCTTTGCATCGATTGCGCTCTGGGTTGTGTTTCTGCACAGCCTCGTGCCATTTGCTGTAGCTCCATTTGCGCGCTGGGTTGCACGCCTGGAGACTCGGCGTCAGGGGTTCAGCGGACTTGATGGCTTGCAAGCCCTCGCGCTAACTGCTGTTGAAGCTTCCTTGACTGTAAGTTTCCTTTCAACAATTGTCCTTCTTTATGTCGTAGTAAAGCACCGATTAATAATGTTCTGTTCATTGGAGCATTTAGCACATATTTACATGGTTTTCCTGATCGTTGGATATGTTCATGCTATTGGCAGTAAAACTTAAATGATGGTCACATGGAGGAAACCAACATGGGTTCAATAAAATAAGATGCTCCTTACTTCTTTCCTTACTGCAGTTTTGCCTGCTGCTTATCAGTCCAGATAGATACATTTGTGGGAGGACTACTCCCAAATATGGGTATTAGATTTTCTTTTCTGGTTACTATTTCAGTCGATCCATCAAAACTGTGTAAGCTTGTTCTATTGGTGTTTTAGTAGCTGCGCTAATGTAGTATTTTTATTACCTTTTAGGTCAAAGTTGTTAAAGTGTATATGTGACAAAAGCTACCCTGAGTTTTATATACAGGGTTGTAGGCTTGCAGCTTAGTTGCATCCTTTGGAGCAATAATTGCCTCACGTTTCTTCTGCTTTGCTTTTTTTTTTATACTTATTTTCAAAAAATCTAACAGTATACTTGTCTAATCAGGTGGTAATAGGTGACATGGTCCTTGCTTGTATTCTCGGTTTTCTCCCATTCTCACTGGGAAGGATAATCCTATGGTGGAGCTCGTATTTTAATTTAAGCAATGTGGAGGGAGTTGAGTTCTACACTTCAACAATTTCTACCCTTCTAATCGGATATGGATTTATCTTTACTGTTGGTGCTTGTTTTGCTGGTCTACATACTCTTCATCATTACTTGAAGGGCGAGCAACTTGGGATCGCACTTTTCATTAGAAGGCTGAGTGGTATGTTCTTCAGAGGGATTGTATATCTAATCACTGTTGCCAATATTGGTTTTAATCTCCTAAACTTAATGATACTACGGCCGCTGTTCTTTGGTTGGTTGCTTGATATCTGCACTTCAAAAATGTTTGGTGCAACATTGTCTCAGAGGTTCAAATTGCTGACTGCTTCATCTTTATCTTCTACTGCCCTTCATTGGCTTCTTGGACACATCTTCTTGAATCTGCGTCCCAGATTGAGCAGATTTCTTCACAAGGTTTTTGTCATCTTATATCTGTTGTCTCATCATGTGCATAGTGTATGCAGTATGTAATTCAGGGGTATAACAAATGTTGTATTTTTCTTGTGAGTAGGTACTGAAGCTAGGAGTTACCATTTCCTTTTCCTCTGTCCACCATAATGTTTACGAACCCTTTTACACGTTTTACTTGAAGAAGCTTCTTTGTCTTCTGGTTGACACTATCTTTGTTGCTCTGGTCGTTTTTGTTCCTATTGAAGTTGCTGACCGATTGTCGCCAGAGGTGTTCCCACTAGATATCACGTAAGTATTCAATTTTTTGTTATTCATCTGGTGTACCTGCGTGACTTAGCGATTCAGTACATTTATTTCAGTGTTTGTCTATTGTAGCTACTTCGATCGTCCTGGCAAGGGCACGTCAGTTTGGCAAGGGCCGCAAAAGTATGCAGTGTCACTTTCTGCTATTCTTCATATCAGGTTTCTCATTAGCAATACAATGGTATACCTGGAGTGGCTAGTGGAGAGGGTAATTGGGTATTGGTTTGTCACTTCTGGAAAGGCTCTTGGGAGTAATGATGCACCAAAAGACCAGAATGGTAGCAGTGATGAAGCTAATGATAAAAGGTAATACCCATAGTTTTGTTCTTAGCCTGACTGCATCCACGTCCATTTTATTATCGATATTTCTTTTACTTCCATATTGTTTCGTTGTTCAATGTTTATTTGGGTACTTCGCATTCTGGTGGATAAGCAGTAGTTTTGGCATGTCCTTTCTTTGCTACTGTACCCTTTCTGTGTGCAGTGCCTCTCGCTAAAATATGCGTCTTTCGCAGGGAAATGTCATATACTTTTATTAAGCTCAGTTCCAATTTATTAAGCAACGAGACCAATAGCATTCAGACATTTTGGGGCTATGAAAGTCCACACATTTTCAATTGTCTTAGTAATTTAGACCATAGGGGAAACTTGCAATCGGGTTCATGTATGCTATATGTCCCAGAACTAAAAGATTGGGTAGTTTGGTTCCTCAAACTATTATATGCTAACCAATTGAGATCCTCAGATGTAAATACCCCCTCCATCCTATGAAACTTGTCTGATATTTCTCAAAATTTGGATGTATCTAGATGGTATTTAGTGTCTAGATACATCCAAATTTAGACAAATCTCACACAACTTTCATGAGGCGGAGGGAGTAAGTCCCATTGTCTGATACGGCTTTATATGGGCACTGGCTCATATAAAAAGGGCTTTTTTTTTGAAGAAACAAAGGATACCTGCCGTTGTTACATCCTTGGTAGGAAAAACTCTCAAAAGAAGCCATGCATTTTTCTGCTTATCATATTCTCTGTTTGGGATATACTGGTCTGTTCATTTATTATTTGACCAATCGATTAGTTGACTTTTTTTGCAAGATGTGTTTGTCATACAACTTTGGGGTGATGCTTACCTTCTTGCACACTTTAGCAGGACATTTGTTGTAGTTAGGACAATGCTTCGTGTGGTCCTAGCATGGTTGACTGCTGTGATATTCAATACTGCTATGATTTTCTGCCCGATCTCAGTTTGGCGTGCACTGTTGTTTGCCATCCCTCAGCTGCCAGTAGCAGACGAATTGAAGTCCAATGGTAATGACTGTTCACAGATGATCGGTGTACTTCCTTTGCAACGAATGGAAATACTTTATCTTGTTTGGGCTTACGTTTGCAAATCTTTTCTCTTAGATCTATTTGCTATTGCGGTTGGCTTCTTCATCATATCAACTATTGTTGCCACCTTTAGAGATATATTTGCCTGCATGACTTTTAGGGGACCATGGCTGGTAGATTTGAAGAGGCATCTGCTTGTATTCCTATGGGTGAGGAATTTAATTGAGGTGGCTTCATTTCATTTTCTATTTATGACACAGCTCAGTAACTGAAAGTTGTCTGCTTCCAGATGGTCGTTGCGCCCTACATGATGGGTTTGCTGGTTGATTTATCTCTGATATCACCCTTCATTGGGCCCGATGACGATTTTCCAGTTCTGGACTTTTTCTGCACTTGGTCTCTAGGGTGGCAAGTGAAGAATTTATGGATGAACATGGTGAGTCGTAACATCTCTTCTCGCTCTCCTGAGCCCTATACTTGTTGTACTATCCTACATGGGTATTGAGGAAACATTTGTTAGTCATAATGAACTATTAGAACACTAACTAATCTTGACCACTGTGCACCCATCCTTGTAAACCTGACTCCGCCACTGCTTGCTTACTACTACCTCCATCCCAAAGCTTAAGGCTTATATTTTTTTTGAAAAGTCAAACCAAGTAAAGTTCGACCAAATTTTTAGAAAAATCTATCAACAAGTATGCTATTTGGTAGATATCATATATGAAAATATATTTCATTATCTATCTAATGATATTGATTTTGTATTTTGCATGTTAATGATTTTTGGTAAAAACTTTGTCAAACTTGACATAGTTTGACTTTCTAAAAATAATATAAGCCTTAAGCTTTGGGATGGAGGTAGTACATTAATCATCTGAAGCACTCGCTACTATCATTGTTCACCTCCGTAATAAGTTGTAGTCGGGACTGGTTTTGCAATTTGTACACTTTTAGGGTAGGAAGCAGCTAATTCTCAAATTATTCGAGTTAGGTTATAGCTGGATGAAAATAGAAAATATTTAACCTCATTTTATTATTATTGAAGGCCCGTTTCACGGCTGCCGCACCTTTCCTGGCCTATTTCATCGATGAAAGGTGGGACGGGAAACTTACCCAGGCAAGGGTTGATTGGTCTTCAGGGGCGATATCACTGTCATGGTTCTTTCAAGATATATACATCCCTGTTGCCACGAAGCTACTCGCTGCTCTGGGCCTCCCTTACTTGCTTGCCAAGGGGCTCTTCCCAAGACTGGGCTGCTCTGCCGCCGTGAACTCGACGGTCTACCGTTTCGCGTGGTTGAGCAGCCTTGGTTTTTATGTCATCTGCTATCTTGGCAAGGTGTTGTGCATCAAGCTCCATGACTCTATCAGGGATGACCACTATATCATCGGCGAGAGGTTGCAAGACATCGCTGACTGTAGCTGAAAACTCCCTCACGAGCACTCGTTTTTGTAGTAGTTATTTCATTTTGGGCAGGAACCGGATGATGAGCGGTATTAACAGTTACTGAGTAGCTTGCAAACGTGAAGGGATATATAGGTCACGTTACTGACAGGAATGATGGGAATGAGGTGATCCCAGACAGAAATTTCTGGCAGAACTTGTAAATATCGGTGCGTTTTTTCGTTTGAAAGTTCAGATGAGTGGTTGCGCCCGCTGAGTCTGAGCCGATCGCTAGGCTATATGGATATGTTGAATTCACATTTGTGAATTTCAAATTGATAACTTGTTACTAGTTGACATGTGTCTGATCTGATAAGTATTAATGAACGCTTTGGGAAGACAGCCACTTCTGTCTGATCTTAGCTAAGCTTGCGTGCTTTTTTTTCCGTACCCAAATTTTAAAGTATGTAGCTTAGGTAAAAATGATAAGTTTCAGATGAACAGTCTAAAGGAAATTCCCCATGGGTGTCGTATCTGATCTCCCTTGTTGCGTTGGGCTTGTTTTGCTAAGACATCACAGCGCAAGTTCTGGTGAAGCTGTGGGAATCAAGAGAAGAAAATATGGCCAGCACTCCTGTCATTCTCCAAGTTATTGAGCTTAGTAGGGGATTTTCTGCTTTCAGTTTAATTCATGTAAAAAGAGGGGCGAATGCAGCAGCATTTGTCCACTGTTTATATACTAAACTTTAGGCATGTGCATGTGGAAGCAAGCAATCTAGCTGTTTAAGCAATATATAAATAATAGTGTATACTTGAAGTGAAAAGTCATACTCGCACCTTACCGAAAAAGATGTCGCGGATTTGTCCAAATTTAGACAACTCTCCTTTTTTTTGGGTCAGAGGAAGTAGATAATTTGTAGTGTAAACTAAAAAAAAAGGATGGAAATTACAGCACATGGTCACAAATTTTCTGAAAACAGCACATAATTAGTATGTACTATTTGTTGCAGCACAAAACCATCACCTTCAACGTATCATTCATGAATCCAGCCATCATGCACCAAATGAACCTTTCTAGATACAGTTTAACGAACAACGATAAAATTGTATTATATAAACAGTGGAAAAAATGCTGCCAATGTTTCAGGCTGTGGGGTATTGCACCATAACCCCAGTACACACTATACCATACACGAGAAACTAAATGATTAGATAATGTGAAGTCGCACAGCCAGAGCGCGGAGACCCAAATCAAGCAAGGCCAGGGACTTCAGCATGACAGCATTGTGATTCAAGGTACTCGAGGGTCCAAAGCTAATCAGCGCAGAGGTACGAAGATCCACCGCTAAAGTAGAAAAATCATCTCTTGTTCAGCCTACCAGTCGAACCGTGAAAAGTACATCGCACAACCGCATCACAGAAGCAGCTAGGTGCTTGATTCGAGTTCTGAATTTCGAGCATACAGAGTTTTAAAACCACTGTCCAGTGGGGCAGGTCAAAGCTAGTAATATGTTCGTTTTCTGCTAGCGAGATGCAGATTTCATCCACCGTGTCTTGCTACCTGAGCCACCACCGTTGGGCAGCGGAGATGGGTGTCTCGAGGAACGGAGCGTAGCGGTGGATGTATGGGTTGATGGTCCGCCCGATTTTTGCCCACGCGCTCTGGTGATAGCTTGATGTGGCAGGCGCGCGGTACATCATCTTCAACACCTGAATAACGGACAAGCAAGCCAGCAAAAAACGACCAATGAGTAGTGCGTTAAAAGCAATTATTATTAGCATAACAAAGTTGCAACTGTTCAAGTGCTAGCAAGAGATTGATGGTTGTAAATAATGGTCTTGATAGCATGCAGACAAAAATCAAACTGAATGTCTGAAGCAATTGGACAAAATATAAGATCTCAGATGTGCAGAAGGTAACTTACATTCCAGTACATGAATGTCTGAATTATGTTGCGTCGCCACCTGCAAGATAACAAGGTGTAACTCATAAGATGTGACTACTCATACGCAATTAAATCTCCATAATTCTGAGGAAAATTGCAGCAACATACGAGAACAGTGATATGATCAGAAGAAACCCCAAGGCAAGTTCGGCATTTGAGCTAAGGAGGCTGACTGTTGTGCTATTTGTCTCCACCCAGAGACAAGGCTCTTCCAAGTATCCCCTTAACAAGACAACAGAAAGACAATATTAACCACAGGGCAGCGGAGACTGGCTGCGCGATAGAAATTCAGAGACAATTCAATTACCTGTAGAAAGATGAGTGGGTAAAATTACGCCTTAGGAATCTGGCAACATGATCAAGTGCCCAGCAGAAGACAGGTAGTGCAGCAACTGCGAAAAAAGGAAGATCAAAACTTGTAACCGTATGTAGAAGCAGCACACGGATATCATAATCATGAACATGCAACACAAAAAAAACTGTATCTCACTCCTTAAATGCAGCTGAGACGTGACGAGCAACAAAGAGAACATCAAACGGATAAAGTCCTTGGCTCCAAGTACCGACTGCAACCAACCCTGAATTGCAGGCATGTTCAACGCGCTTGGTTTCTTCATGCAGATTAAAAAGGAGAATTCGGTCAATAGGGCCATCAGAGCAAGAAACACAACCAAAGTAAGATGAACCATTCAAGGTTCAGGTAGGCAGATATTTACCCCATAGGTACTGTATAAAGAATATCCTGAGGATAAGACAGTTCCCAGCAAAGAAAGCTTGCAAGCTCTGTCTGCAAGATGTTTTGGCAAAATCGGAAGCATTCCCAGACCAGCAACAACCAGTACCTGAGATAAAGAAGTTTGAGTATGTCATGTATACACTACAAAGTACTAACAGGCTAGAGATGATGGTCAGAACAAGGGTAACATTAGCAAGCCATCTAAGAGAAACCATTGTGATCTGCAGAACAAAGTTATAGATAAGGAAAATGCTGTACCATGTCAGGTTGTCCACAAGGTTCATCGTGATTATACAAGCAAGTGGAACCAATAAACCTACTCCTTTCAGCGAATGTTACACAATTATGCATTGATGTAATGCAGAAGAAGGTGACTTGTTCCTTACCCAGGCATTTATGGAAAAAAGTATAGTCCGTGCATCGAAACGCAATGTGTTTGCAGCCGTGTTTGTCTGTGGTGGTGGTGGTGGGGCAGCCGACCTGGAACTAGAACCTACACAAGAATACATGATATGAACGGAGCAGTCAGACGCAGTCCACGAAACTGGTAAACCTTATGGCTAGTTAAAGCGTGGCATAGTTTACCTGTACTGCGAGCCCTAACACCCTCACTGGATGCTGGAGGTGAAGACCTTACGTCTGGCCTGCTCGGCGGAGTGGAACCAGTGGATGACATCGGCTCGACCACCAAATCACGATCCTGCCAAGTCAAGAAAGCAATCGAAACAGCTTTAGATAACATCATGCTTTGCAAGATATGACTCGTAGGGTGATTCGGAAATGACCAAGTTCTAAGTGGCAAACTAGCATTTATCATTATGTAAACTTTGGGACGCAGTGTACAATTTCCTCTCCCCACAGAGTGGGCACAGGAAAAGAAAATGTTTCTATCTACTTAACACATGGTTTGTTTGAGCAAAGTAACTAACGGTTCCATGTTCACGGAATAACACCAGAGGGCTCTAGCAACAAAGTGACAGCTCGGCCATCTAGCTAATCAGATGGTAAGTAGCAGCTGAAAACGCTACCCACTATCAAAACAAGCAACACCAGCAGCGGAGCAAGCAGGAAAGTGAGTTTCACAGAACACTCCAGTTCTGCTACTACGATCAGCAGGAAAGTGAGTTTCACAGTACGTATTAATAACGACTACAGTCCGCTCCCCGCAGGAAGCACTCCAGTTGTGCTACTACGATCAGCAGGAAAGTGAGTTTCACAGAACACTCTGCTTCCAGCCACGATGAAGGCATCAACTGAACGCCAACGACCCAGCACCGACAGACTTAAAGCACCCCCCGTCCGTGTTGCAAGCGCATCGCATCCTAGCTACGGCGCGGAGGGCGTTCAGTTCCTGGAGCAATTAAGCAGCGGAGCAAGCAAAGCAGAAGCGAGTGGAACGACCCATTAATTTTCCCGCAAGCAGAGGTCAAATATGTTTCTATCTAAACCTTTTAGACGGTCTGTTTGCACGAAGTAATTAAGATTGAGCCTGTGGCCTTTCAAGGTAACGAAATAGCACAAGCTCCAAGGAGCTGGAGCTCAATAGGCGGTAGCAGGGAGAGCATCAACGGGTCCTAGCACCAAACTACAGCACCAGACTCTAGCCAGTTTCAGCTAGCACTAGCAAACAGCAGCCGGCACAAGCATCGCGAACAGATCGGAGGCCAGCGGGAGCCACTGAATTCCGCTGCAGCTACCGGATCCTAGGTAGTAGCAGGAGGCGTGGGACGGCCGATTCGGGAGAGCAATTAAGCAGCAGCAGCAGCAGCAGCAGCAGCGGGCGGAGCGGGTCTACTCACGACGAAGCGCTGGTAGAACTTGCGCCTGAAGTGGGCGAGGACGTCGGGCTTGGCGGCGAGGTGCGGCGGCACGAGGACGTTGGACCAGTAGTCGGCCCAGCGCGCGTCGCCGTCGTAGTCGTAGGCCGCCGCCGCCGCCCGCTTCTGCTCCTGCGTCTCCTCCGCCTGCGCGCTCGCGGCGGCGCCGCTCGCGTCGCCGCCTCCCATGGCGGTGGTGGTGTCGGGGTGGTGGTTGCTGGCTGTCGACGGCGAGGGCGAGCTGGGGGGCGGTGGTTGGGGGAGTTTAGGAGGAGGAGATGGAGATTTGGTGCGACCGCCGCATCGGAAGACTCGCTGGTCGCTGCTGCTGCCTGCTGCCGCTGCTTTCCCCTTCTCTCCTGCCTTGTCGTCCCATCTCGATTGGTGGGCCAGGGGAATCAATCTTGTTGGGCCTCCCTGCCGCAGGTGACAAATGGAGGCCCAGAATTTTAATGTTCACGCGACGTGATCCGCGTGATGCACCACCATATCACTGCGGCCCTGCATGGTCTGCCCATTTAGTTTCTTTTTCGTTGGTTGTTTTCTCTCTTTTTTTTCTGTTTCTTTTGCATTTTCTTTTTGGAAAACTCTCATTATCGACCAGCTATATAGCATTGGTCGGTTTGACACG
Organism: Lolium rigidum; assembly: GCF_022539505.1. Taxonomy (NCBI): domain Eukaryota; kingdom Viridiplantae; phylum Streptophyta; class Magnoliopsida; order Poales; family Poaceae; genus Lolium; species Lolium rigidum. The sequence goes on along the minus strand of NC_061511.1, from coordinate 209,415,790 downwards.
GCGTTTTTTTATTCCTTCGTACCGTGCTCTCTATCCATCCTCTGTTTTTGCCCGTCTAGCTCCCCGTTCCAACTCCTAGCCGCCACCACCCGCCACTCCTAACGGCGGAGTCAGTAAAATTTTATAAGGGGGGCTCACAAAACATGATAACTCTTGTTCTAAATATTTGACAAGATTGTTTTTAAATGGGCGGTACCTTTTCGCCGATTGTGCTACCGAGTAGATTTTTTTGTGATGACCCATCGAGAAAGAAGCAGGTGCTGCATGCGCACAAGAAGGGGTCGATCGATGCCTTGTTGTGCATTGATTTGGAATAGAAAATGCTAGGAGTTGTCAGGATGCAGAATTCCTAGGATCCTCTGTGAACATATTTCTCTGTCATCTATTGTTACCGAGGGCCACAACTGGTAAAATACAAATCTTTGAAGGCAATGAATCAAGGTATAGTAATGAAATTTTGCATGATAGGGGGGGGGGGGGGCGTGACAGCCTCCGCTAGTGACCACTCCCGACCCATCTTATAGACGGCAGTCGTGACACTCTGTGGAGAGCTAAACTCCGTCCCTCGCTCTACACCAACTCGCAGCACTCCGACCTGCGTTGGCTGGAGAAATAAAAAACACGAGAGGGTCAGGATAGGCGCCCTCCTTCCCTTTTTTTGAACAGGAAAGGTTCCGAAGGACCTAGGGCTTCATTTCTTCAGCGGTGGAGTACATTTTACCGGTAAGGCCTAAAGGAAATAGGAAAATTACAAGCCAGCCCTTACAAATTGCACCGAGGACATGGAAATAAACCCAGAAAAAGCGATCAGGTCCAGCTCCTTCTTCACCGCGCCGAAACTCGCCGGAGTCAAAATCTACGCCGCCGGGGATGAGACCACTTGGGGCACAGAGGTGGGAGCCAACTCCGACGAAACTGGAGAGCCTCCGAGCCAGCAGAAACGCCTGACGGAGGTTGCTGCTGCCTTGAGGACGGCCTATCACCGTCGCACGAGGGTGGAGGGGCCATCCTTCGGCCATGAGATACGACGACAGAGGCGCCCTCCTTCCCTAAGAGGGTGGTTCCACACTAGCGGCAATAGGAGGCTCTCCTGCTATAAATTGTCAAAAAAGGTGGTTCCATGGCCTGATCTTGTGCCGGTGGTACTTAAGTCAAATTGGTCGACGGCAAGTAAAAGATAGGCGCCCACCCCAATTAGGGGACATATGGGGATAGGTCAAGGCTCGCCAGAACAAGGCTTCAGCGGGTTCAATTTGTCGTCGGCATGTTTTGGGACGACGAGATCCTGGCGGTGGAGGTTTGTTATTTCGTTGATGTTACATACAATGTTGTCATTTGCTACATGTAGGCATCATTTTTGTTGTGAAGTACTGACAAAGTGGTACGAGGGGGGGGGGGATTTCTTACATACGAGATATTTTTTTGCCTACATGGACATCCTTGAGATGTTGCGAAAGTGTTTTGCTACATGTAACAAGTTTTTACGGTTCTCGGAAAAATATTGTACACCAATGTCGCATTTTTGAAAATGCCATGTACACACAAAAAATGTTACATTTGAATTATTTTGCAGCATTGGCGGGGTTTTTCGCGACTTCTACAAACTAGGAAAAATGTTGCAGAGCGATGCTACATACTCTGGAGAAAAAGCTACATGCGAAATATTTTTGCTACATTGATGATTGTTATTCATTTCTTCGTTGTTTCTCGGGAATACATGAATATATTTTTTTGACCTCTCAGAACACCTTGTATAAATCTGTCAACATACATTGTTCTGAACCCGGTGATTTTTTACCTTTTAAATCATTAATTAAACTACATGAATAATTTTTCAAAAACATGAATATTTTAAACCATACTCATTTTTTCATGTTTTTGCAATTAAACTAATAAGTGAAGAAATCAAGAAGACGAGCAGTAGTAGTAGTGGCCGTAGACAGCAGCAAACAGAAGAATTTCACTCTAAAAGAACATGAGGAGGAATGGGAATGCTAGGAACGAATTAGAAATTGGCTATGTTACATAGAAGTATACACGAGTGAAGTGGTTGCTTCCTGCTTGTGCCAGTTGCCCCGTCTAGCACTCCATTTGCGCAGCTTCAGTTCCTTCCCACCGTTACCGCGTGCAGCACACGACACTGGGACGGATGGCTGGTGCATGTCTCGATCGTCACCTCTTTCCCCAGCCAAGATAAACAAGAAAATAAAACTGGTGGAACTCATCGCTTTCCCCAGACAGATGCCACCTGCGACGACCCCACTCTCCTGCCGGCGACGCCGACCGGTCTTCGGCAGCCCGCGTGAGCGTGGAGGCTCACCGGCGGCCAATGCGGACGCTGGAACGGAATTAACAAACGAAGCCACACAGGACACGATCTGAACTATGAAGATCAGACGCCGACCTGAGCACTGGTAGTCCACAAGGAACGATGCACAGCACATGCACCGGCATTTTCTTTCTAGCAGTACCTCCTTTCCAGAAAAGAGGCCTTCTTCTTCTCCACTTTTCGAGAAAGTGGTGGCACAACAATTCCTGATCAAACTTGGATGACGAGTGGTTGCGGTGCCGCTTTCCCCCTCGGATTCAGATGATACTAAAAGTGTTACGAGTACACTAATTTAATGAATATGGGCGCGTCTAGCGGGCGGCCGCGTGCCCAATAGTCAAACCGAGCGGCCGGCCCAAAAAGGAAAGTACCTGTCGGCTTTGGCTGAAAAAGGTAAGCCACCTGGGTCCACCACCTGGGTGCCGGTTGGCTGTTTCGGCACGCACCAGATCCCGAAAAACAGCGCGGGAGATCCTCCCTCCAATCCCCGCCCAAACCTAGCAGCTCCCCCGCATCCCGCATCCCATATAAGGTCCAGATCTGTCATACCGTAACCAAAACCTACCAGCTCGAGCTCCCAGCCTCTTCGTCAACCTCGGAGCTCCGTTCGTCCGCTCTCCAGCCTCCCCATCTTCCTTCGTCACCTTCCCAGCTCCCTTCGTGAAGCTCCCAAATCCCTTCGTCAACCTCCCAGCTCTCCATGTCTACGAACCAAGAACCAAGCATCTCCGGAACAGGAAGATTTCCAGTGGGATCTTCGGATCGGGTAACAAAAACTGAACAGAAACCTTCAGAAATTGCCTATAGATCCTCCTATTCCTCTCCCGATAGCCTTCTTTTTTCATCAAAGAGAAGCTATGGGACATACCCGCTAGTTGTCTCGTGAAGTTTCTTGCCTATACAAGATAGTAGGATTTTGCTCCTGCATCTAGATTGAAGTTTCCCATCTAGATTGGAAACTATCAGGCAACTTTTGTTCTTGTTAGCCATGCATACTATGTGCCCATGTAGTAACAGGCAAAAAATTTGGGCAGAATATGCAACTGGTAGCCAATTTGAAGCAAGTACTATGAGGAACTGCAAGCTGGTAATAATTCTAGGAAGAACAAGCAAAAAAGGAAGCAACTTTGTTACCCATGCATGCAAATTCCTTGCCTAGTACAAGCAACAAGTAATGTTTCCCAGGCAACTTGTAAAAAATAGGGTGAAAATAGTAGAGTAAGCAACTTTTTAGCCTATGCATGCAACTTCCATGCATAAGAGAAGCAACAAAAAATGTTTCCCGTGCAACAAGTAATGTAGGATGACACAAAAGTAGAAGCGAGGTAACTTTGTAAACCATGCATGGAAATTCAATGCTTAATAGAAGCAACAAGTAAATGTTTCCAGGCAACAAGTAATTTGCGTGTGTCCGCACTACGGCACATAGTAGAAAATAGAAGTAAGGATCCATCAACAGAAAATGGAACACATATTCAACAGTGGTCTTGACATCTAGAAAGAAACTCCATGCTATGTACAAATCCACATATCTGCAAACTAGAGCGTGCACCTAGCCAAGAAAAATGTACTCTGTTCTAGGTAAAAGTAGCAATTGATGTTGAGGAAGTCATGATGTTGTCCTTTGCAATTCCTGTTGCACTTTATATCTTCTCTGTCAACGATGCCTATGTGTTTATAAAACAAGGTGTTAGTTCCAAGTCAAAAAATGTAGTTGTAAGAAGTAAATATTTGCAGATGCAATACATAAGTAGTAAGGCATGAACATAAAAATTAGTATTATGTTGATAGCAACAAAAAAGTACTCACTGTCATCATCATCATCTTCCCTACAAAACCCACCTGTTTTTTGCTACATGTTTGTGCATGTTAGTTGCTCTGTTTGTGGTTGTTAGTTGCTTTGGTTGTGCATGTTAGTTGCTTCCATGCCCATGTTAGTTGCTTGTTTTCACTAATTATTTGCCTGAGTTACATTTTGTGTTGTTGTAATTGCTAAAAGGGTCATTTGTTTCTAGGTCCCCGGTACTCATGGAGTGGATTTCCTTGATCTAAATGAGGTTCCTTTTGATATTAATGAGGAACCCGGTATCTTACCTCCCAATTATTTTACACAACTGTTGGATGAGGCAATTGACGAGTCTCCACAGCCACTCCGTGAACACTCACGCCCCGGTTGTTAATGTAGAACCTGCTGCAACAAATACATACACAGGTCCTTTTGTTGCTCCTACGGACACTACTTCAATTGCACAAGATGGAAATGAGGATGAGGCTTCGCCTCAGCCAACTGACCCCCATGTTGGCATGCGCTATGATACGTTGGAAGGTGCTAAGGAGCACTACAATGCACATGCTGCAAGGAAAGGTTTCTCCGTGAAAGTAAATAGTAACAGGAGGTCTACAATCACCGGAGAAAAACGAAACAGCAGCTCACTTGCAACAAATTCAGGAGACCAAGGAAAGATGATGGTGGGGCTGAGTTGCAGAGTTGATGTGGGGCCAATTCCTGATTCCGTGTCCGAAGATGAGGCTGATATTGAAAATGCAGAGCTTGCTTCCGTTGTGGCTGATCTTGTCGCTCAAGGGCGAAAAGAAAAGGTGCCCAAGAAGCGTAAAAGAGAAAATATTGTGCACACGTTTTGCAAGGCCCGTATGGTTGTGAAGTTAATTGATGGAAGGTGGGAGGTTATCCACTTTGTGCCTCGAGCATAACCATCCACTTATCCACAAACCATCGCTCACAAAGTATCCGAGGTCACACCAAGGCATGCCAAAGGAGGAAAAGGAATTTGTGAAGAATCTTCACAATACAAATTTGACAAATTGGTAAGTTTTTCAGCTTTGATACCGCAAATTTGTGTATGTTGCATGTGGAAAAAAATTTAGATGGTAAGAATCATTTGGAAAAGTAAAAAAAGAATGTGAAAGTAGTATTTGTAAAGTTGCATGAAAAGAATAACTAGTTGCATGTAATGGTTAGTAAGTTGCTCCAAAATGGTCATGAAGTTGCCTGTTCTATTAATTTACTTGCGTACACTTGAATTGGTACTAGCCTGGAATGGTTCTATGATTTCATGGATTGTTTAGGTAGTTGCCTGGTTTACTTGTCAAATTCCAGGATATGTTGTGCAAGTTGTCATTGAAAAAATGCATGTAAAAAAGTTTGGAAAGTAATGCTCGAAAAATGTGAGGCAAAAAATAGTTGTGGACTATAATACAACCAACTAACCATTTCCTACTTTGTTTTCAATAACAGGTAAAATGATGGAAATCATGTCAGAATTTTATGGTTCAGAGTTGCTTGTGCCATACACAACCAAGACAATCACCAACTACTGTGCAACTCTGACTAGAGAAGAAACAAAAGATGGGGATCTGGCTAAAGTTGTCAGCTACTTTGTAGAGCTTAAAGAAGAAAAGGATCCAGACTTTTATTTCCGGTTAAAATTGGACGACGAAGACAGGGTAGAAAACATTTTCTGGGTTGATGGTGCTGCCCGGAAGGCATATGCAGAGGCTTACCACGATCGTGTCTCCTTTGATGCAACTTACTTGACAAATAAGTACAAGATGCCTTTGCGCCATTCATTGGGATAAATAAACATGGGCAGTCCATCATGCCGGGTTGTGGATTTGTTAAGCAAGAATTGGCAACAAGCTATGATTGGTTATTTGAGAGTTTCCTTATTGCCATGAACGGTCTTGCCCCGACAATATTATCACAGTACCAAGATGGTGCTATGGCGGTCTCGATTGGCGGATTATTCCCATCGTCTGTTCACCGTAATTGTCGCCGGCACATAATGCGTAACGCACAGCTTGAAATGTGGCCCTACACTCGGGCAGGAACCCCGGATTAGTCGAAGATTTCAATGATTGCATCGATTTCAGCTTTTCACCGCAGGAGTTTGAGGCAAAATGGGCTCCGTTTGTAGGCAAGTGGCCGGTTGTTGGTGGTGCAAATTCTTACTTTACGACTCTCTATGCTAATCGTGCTAAGTGGGTACCATGCTACTTCAAGCACAGCATTCTTCCCATTCCCGCAGTCCACGCAACGAAGTGAGGGCTTTAATGCCATTCTCAAACGCTATACGAACCCAAAAAAGTCTATACTACACTTTGTACAACAAGTATGAGAAGTTGCAGTACTCATGTACTTGTGAAAGAAGGGGTAATGATTACAGGACTGATTGTTTGGAACTTACTCCATGGTCACCATTCCCCGTTGAGGAACATGCTTTCAAAGTTTACCGCAGACATATATTTGAGGTTCCGTAACGAGTTTGAGCTGATTGGGAGGTACAATGTGTTACCATTTGGTTGCAACTTTTACAAGCTTGAGCCAAACAGGGGATGGTGCGCAAAATATGGTACTAGGACCTACTCGGTAACCGCTAATAAGGAAGAAGGGACGTATTACTCGTGAGTGCTCCAAGATGGACAGGGATGGTATACTTTGTTGCCACATCTTAAAGATCTTCACCCACCTTGGTGTTGATGAGATACCGGATAGGTATATCCTAAAAGGTGGACTCAAGGTGCTTTGAGTGGTTATGTGCCAAGCAGATAGCTTGTCGAACGACCGGATGTTATGCCTCTAGAATCACAAGTGCAATTGCGGCACGCGAACCTCAATATGGGATTCACAAAACTTGCCCGTATTGCTAGTAGAACAGACGCAGCTACTGCCATTGTTAACAAACATTTGAGAGCTGCAGCAACAGAGATATCTCACTTGAACAAGTCGCTCAAGAAGAAGAAGCCTGTGTCAGCAGTCCCGTCCACTAGTGCACCTGATCAGCCTACGAAACCTAGGGACCCGGCAAAAACAACGACTAAAGGGAGGACTAAGGAGCACCGTACAGTTTCAGCTCTTGAGTTGCATCCAAAGAAAAAAGTTCAGTTGTCACACTTGTGGTTCGTTCGAGCACAATTCTCGCAACTTGCAAGCTTAGGTTTCGTAGTACTCGTGTAAACACAAGTCCTTTGTAGTTCTCCGTGAGCTTTATTTTTTTTCTCTTTTAGTTGCCTACATTAGTTGTGACTTATTGAAAAATCAAAAGAAAAGTCTTGCCTCCCTTATTGTAGTCTAGTGTGCAACTCTGAAATATGACAAAAATTCCTTGCTGTTATGTGTTGTGGCAACTTTTAGGTTAAAACGATGCAAAATGCAGTACTAGTGCAAGCAAATTGTGATGACAATGAAGCAACTATGATAACATTGATATCGTACATGTACTCGGCGAGTATGAAAAAACTGAATTAGGAGATGAATTATAACATGTAAGTAGTAAAAATGATGCACCGATAACATTTATAAAAAAGTAGAAACCAATAAAAAGGAATTGATGTCTCGCATACTTGTTCTTCAAATGTTTAGAATTTGCCTCCAGCTTCCTTTGTTATCTTCTCGAAGTAACCCAACCGTGCGTCAAGAACTTCCTTATCTTTGGGATATCCTCGGCTTTATATTCTGGTGGCAATCTCCTCCCCAGCCCGTCCGCATTCATGAGCGTGCAAACCCCACAATCACGGCTGCAACACCATAAGACGCGACGTAAAGAAAGAACAAGGAAAATAAAAAGGCAGTGAGTAAAAGACCATGGAATGTTAAACACAAAGTGGAAAAGAAAAAAGCATAAAAACATAGGTTATAAAACAAGTGGTATTGCTTACTTATTGGTTTGCTTTGGCACTGCTATTTCTTGCAACATGAAATCGTCTATTTTGATTTTAGACTTGTTGTAGTTCTCCTCCCATAGAATGGACAAAGTAGTGCGGATCTTCTTGTAAGTTTCCCTTAGAGCTTTGTCATTGAATGTCCTCCATGAATCGAGCACTTGATACCTCTTGTCCCTCATGTTCACGGCTAACAACCAATAGTGGTTAACGAGAGGTTCATTTTTTGTCTTCTTGTTTAGTGGTTCGCAGACAGGTATCATGACCTGGTAGTTTGACATATATAATTACTGTTTGGTCAGAGCTTAAAATAAAAACAGAGCAAAAATTTAGTAAAAAAAAAGTTATTCATGAGAAGACATGGGTTGTGTTGCCCGTATTAGTTGTGAAGTTGCATGAATAGGAGCTGTAGTTGCCTATATTTGCCTTGAAGTTGCATGAAATTTAGTACAAAAGTTCTATTCATTCTATCTTAACACCAGAAGTACAAAACATGTTTAAAAAATAAATTATTAGTTATGAGTTTGCATGAAAAAATAGCTACTGTATTTGCCTTGAATTGGTTCTAAATTACACGTAGTAGTAATAAAGGATGTTGGATGGGTATGGTTTGAAATTACTTATTGTTTGGAAGTATTTGCTATACAAAAGAAAAGAATGTTGCCTGGTAAAATGTTTTTGTGTTGGTGATAAATAATACCGGAGTCACTAAAGTAGTTGCTTCTTAAACAGTAGAGTGTTGCCTGGAATGGGATTGAAATTGCTTTGTATGTAAAGAAAGTTGCTTCTGAAGTTGTTTTTAGCATGAATTGCATGGTTAGCACCAACCATGAAAAAATGCAAAACAATAAAAAATTTAAAAAATACAGAGAAAAAGAAAGGAAGTTATACCATGTCTTTCTTATCTAAACGTCTTTCATAACTGAACAGCTCCTTCATTTCATGGCGGTTAAAGTCGAGGTTCTGCAACCAAGTCTTTGCAAACGAAACAAAAAAAAAACAAAAAAAATAGTAATCAGCATTTTCATGTCCAACACAAAAAAGAGTTTCTCATACTGTACATGACTTGTACTTACTCCTATCCTCAGTGGCATGATGACCTTGTTAGATGATGGTTTCATGTTCTTTGTGATTGCCTGAATTCCCACTTCCATAACTCGCACTATGTAGCCAACCACCCGGCTTCATTGAATTTGCGAGTTCCTTGGCCGTAATATGGTATCCACCAAAGTCCACGATATGAAGGTCGTAAAGAAATTGAAGGGAGAAAGACAACCCCAAAAATAGATAAGTTGCAATAAAAAAGTGTTTGCAACTAAGCATGCATCATTGATTCATGGAAGAAAACTAGTGCATGTTGTAGGTAGGAGAAAACCTTTTGTCATCTGAATTCTGTTGCCTAGTGCTTCTTCCTGCATACTGGATTACCATAGCATACAGTTTGTTCACTTCAGCTGAGCACTCGGAACTCGTTTGGTGCTATCAACATTGACAAAAGGAGATTTTTTGCACGGTGGAAGCTTGATTATCCTCCTCTCGGAATTGATGAGGAACCGTTGAGCTTCTCGTACCACCCGATATTGATTCAGCTTGCAACATTCTCTCGCTTCTTTCATAGGTGTTTGAAAGCTGTTTGGAGATATTGAATTCTGTTCGCTTCTTTGTTGCTCGTGCACAAGTGTCTGCGTGCTTGCTCGGCAAGCAATACAAACCCTCTCAATCTCTTCGGGATCAATTCCTTCCAAAGCATCATACTCTTCATCTCGCGGGAGCACATGTTGCAGCATTTTGATTTTCAGTCAAATCGAATTCCAGTGCCAAGATTGAATGTTGGCGCGTTGCAATACCCTTCCGTAAGCTCACTTCCGCACCTGGTCCTCGGGAGTTTCATCTTATAATTGCTTTGTTCCTTCCCCTTTGTTTCAGCAGATTTGCCGCGCTGCATATGCTCGGGGCATGACCGGTGACGCGATGCTCTTGTTGATCAAACCGTATACCTCATCCTCGCGACAAAGACCCTCGAGGAGCCGTGTGTGGAGATGGCGGTGGGCATGTTTGACGTGTAGGAGGACTAAACCGCACCCTATTGCTGGGCACAACCGGCACCCGTAGGGCTGGAGTTGCATGTTCCAAAGGGCTTGTTGCCGCAAGTGAACCGGTAGTTGCCTTGTTTGCAACACTTGTTGCATGATCAGCTGGTGAGGTACAAACAGAGTCCAGGTGTTGTTGCCTCCCCGGCATCATGAGTTGCGCGGCATCTCGGTGTATTCCCCGCATGGTGGTAGGAGTTGCCCGATGTGGTGGATGAGGCAGACTGGACCGACGAAGATCTTTGAAAGGCTCTTGGATTTGCAGCTTGTCTCCGGCCTAGCCGTAGTTGCCTCGGCTCCAGAGATTAGTTGCATGTATGCTGCCGGAAGTTGCAACAATCTGTGATCGATGTTGCCTTCGATCCGGCATTTGAATGTTCTCCCCGCAAACCTGCATGAACAGCCTTCGTAGCCGACTGTTTGTTGATGTTTTTCATGGCACTTGCATGTTTACCCAATGTGGGCTCATCATGTTGCTCATCTTGTGTCCTCGTGACTAGGAGTTCGACCATGAAACTCCATGTATGCCCCCGGCTACCTTGCATAGCATTGATGAAAGCCAATCCATCCTCATGTGCAGCATTGGGGGTTGAATGTTCTTTGGACACATTTTCTTTGATATTATGTGACCTTTCCTCAAGAACAACATGTTTTTCCGTTGGAGGGATGTCTGCAAGCTTACTCTTTTTCTCAAATCTGCACAAGTCAGGCACTGATGCTTCCTCCATTGTTGCTGTTGGCAAAACATCGGCATCATCTTTCTTTTTCCTCTTGTCACCCGTACCTGTACTGCCCTTTTTACTCCTGGTATTAAGATAGTACTGCGCAGTGGTCAAAGAATCGTCACTAGCTTCGTCATCATGCATATCGTCGTTTTGTCCCCCCTGACCGCCGCCTGCAGCATTGTTGCCTCCATCACCATCACCTGTCATCATCTCCGTCATCACCTCCTTTACCATCAAATTCATCATCATCTCCCCTGTTCCCCTTCCTCTTCCTCTTCATCTTCCTCTTCCTCTTCCTCATCGTCCCCATTCCCTTCACCCTCCTCCTCATCGGCGTCATCACGTTGTTCCCCATCATCCTCGCGCCGCTCGGTTGTCATCGTTGTTATCATTCTCACTCGTCATCCTCGGTATCTTCTTCCCTCGTTAACACGAAAAGGGGAATCAAAAAACTATGCATAGATTATTTATTTTGGTAAAAGTTGCGCTTGAACAGATTGTAGTTGCATGTAATGGCTATTAAAAAAATAGCCGGAAAATGGTCATGAAGTTGCCCGTGTTTATTAGTTTACTTGCGTACAAAAATAATTGCAAGTGGAAAAAATAAATTTGGGAAAGTTGCGTATAAATGCAGCTCTAGTTGCATGTACTCGGTAAATTAATTGCTACGGATGGTAATGAAGTTGCCTCGCTTTATACTTTTAGTTGCCCGTAATAGGTATTAAAATTGCATCTAAATGATCATGAAGTTGCCTCGTTATAATGTTTCATGTTTTGCATTTGAATTTTGATAATTACTTGCCTTCGTCATCGTCGCTATCATCATCATTCAATACCACGTTGTCAGCTTCATCGTCATCGAATTTGCGGAGTCATCGATATCGTCTTGAAGTGCCGCCTCTTCTTCGTGACTCATACGCTGCCTCTTCGTTGGCCTCTCGTGGTTTTTCCTTCGGTACTACATTGGCACGGGTAGTGCTTCCAAGACAGCAGTACGTTGCTCAAGATTGCCAATCCCCTGGACAAACTTTGCCATCGACTCTTCAAATTCAGAGCACAGACCATAAAGCAACGCAGAAATTTTCCTTTTCTTCTGTAACAATTGAAATCAGTAAACAAACTCTTAACAATTATAAGCTGTGGAAAAAGAATGATATAAAAACTATGCTATAACTAAGAAATAAGTATTGTTTTAGGTGCTCACACTTTGGTCGTAGTCTCGTGGCAGATTAGACGCAGTAAACTGTTCAGCCTTTAGCAATCCTCCAAAAAGACCACCCTGTTGAGTGTCCCTGTACTTCTCCTTCAGCTGGTTTTTAAATTCATAAAAGAAAATTCGAAAAAATGTATCGTTGTAAGGGCAATAGAAAAAGAAGACCGTGAACTTTCTAAGAAATGAAAAAGTTATCTTAGCAAAATTAAAAAGAAGTTTATGGTCTATTGCATACTTGTAATTTGCCGAAAACTCCGTGGCTAATCCTATCCTTCTTCTTCACCTTGCTAATTAATGAGCTGTCCCATGCATCAACACGAGGATTGCGCCACTTATAACCTCATCAACTTCTAGTGAATCAAGGTACAGCATCTGCTCATTAAAAAAAAGGATGTGTGAGGGGGCAAAAGGAAGCATTGGAGAAACAAGAAACAGTAGCTATTTTTATAAGGTTATAAAGTGACTGCAAAATTCAAGGCAAATACAGTAGCTATTTTCATGCAAAATTCATAATCAAAAAAATCTGAAATGAATAGCAACTTTGTACTAAATTTCATGCAACTTCACAACTAATATAGGCAACTACAGCTCCTATTCATGCAACTTCACTACTAATATAGGCAACAAAAAACATATATGAAATCTGGAAAAAATTGTTTTGGCTCACAAAACAGAATTGAATTACCTGAAAATCTTGTTGGCTCACAAAAACATCATAGATAGAAAAAAAGCAAAACTACTACATGTGAGGCAACTTAAAAAACTGTATTTCTAAGCAAGTAAATATGGATTGAAGGCAACAAATTCATTGATAAAACCCAAAAAGAGCTCTTGGTGGATTATGCAATACATAGTTGGGAGGCAATTTATGACTTGAACAAGGAAACTAACAGCAGTACATGTGCAAAAAGTATGTACTAAAAAGCAACTGCAGAGATTAAAAACAGTGGAAAACATGAATTAACACACAGGCTGGTCATATCTCAAAAACTAGCAACTAAAAATGTTTGAATGTAAACAATAATTTTCCTCATATATGCTATTCTCTGTATTGTGTTCATCATAGGAAAAAAATACACTTACCACCAAATGAAATACGCAGCAACAGACAGACTTCTTATTTCCCAATGCGTCGAAAGCAACCCTGATCTGATCAGCAACAAATTGGCATATATTTGTCCGTGGAAGAAGCTTGATATTATTTACAGCAGGGTAGCAGCGTGGGCTAACTTTAAGGCCGGTAGTCGGCGCAAGGAAGCAATCAAAAGCAACAATAGCCCAAGCTCGGAGAAAACGATCATCAGAAGCACCTTTCATATCTTTTATCATCTTACACCATGCAGTCTTTTCAGGAGCATTCGTTCCAGAAAACCGTACTCCTCATTGATTGCTTTGATGATGTCCGTCTTCATCTCGTAGCAAACTTTGAGCCCGGAATTCGGTAGCCCCCAAACTCTTGAAACACTTTCAGCGTCAATCGGTATCTTCCCCCGTTGGGTATCACTAACTCTGATTTCGCATGATCATAACACTTCATCACCCATTGGTCGAGATCAACGGGCATAGTGCATGCACCGATGTTGAGAAGACCACCTAAGTCCATCTTAAGTATGGCAATCCTTTGATCAGCATTAAGATCACCATTTAGAGCAAAGAAACGGGATGGTGATGCCCTGTTTCTTATTTCCTGCATAGCCAAGTTGCACAAGAAATAGAAAAAAGAAAAAAGTTACTCCTAAAAGTCCCATCAACTCTTAAATTTACTGCATGTTACAAAAGAACCTACCAAGAACAGACAATTATACAAAAATGCTCTGTGTAAGAAAATGATGCATCGTGAGTACAGTAAACTTACATCTCGCGCTATCCATTTTTTTCTTAACTTCCTTTTCTTTCTCGTTTCGTTGTCGTCTTCTTCCGAGCTCCAAGCATCCCCGCTCTTTTGTGGTACCACCTTGTTGGTGGTCTTCCTTTTTGGAGGATGCCCTCTACCGGCTGCAGCCTTGTGTTTCATTGCAATATGACTGGTAGGCTGCATTGGGGAGTCAACACACATATAAACACATATAAAAGTTTGTAGGAGAAAAAAGGACCCAACCATTTAAGTGAATACAAATTACAGAAAAGCAAAAAAACAAAAGAGATTAAAAAAGGAAACTAACTCTGAACTTGCTGGTGACCTGAAGAAGACCCAGCTACTTCAGACGGATCAGTTCCTACCATTTTAGCACACCTATTTTGGTAAAAAAACAAATGATAAGTAGGTAACCTTATCAACATGAAAATTTACAAAAAGAGGAAGAACTGAATCTACATAGCAACTTTACTAGCACTACAGTGCAACAAACATAGCAAAGTTGAGCAATAACAACCCAAATAAAAGCAAACTATGCACACCTGAATCAAATACAACTCTTCATTCAGTCTATAAGAAAAACTCAAGTATAGGTCCTAGCCTTTATTTTCAATACACACCTGAATCAAAACTAAAGCAAAATTCATAAGGTGTGATTGGTTTTAGACTTGAACCTAGGAAGACATAGCCTCATGTTTTCAATATGCATAAACAACCTAGATGGTGGTCTTCAACCCAAGAGCAACAGAAAAATAAAGATAAGTATGAAAATCAAAATGCTGGCTCAAAAAAGTTAAATCCACCTAATCATCTCAAACTATGAACCTGCGTAGGTGTGACAAGCAACTATTGTATCAACATAGTCAACCAAAACAACAAATATGAACTTGTAGATAACCATCTCAAACTATTGTAGCAAGTTTTCTACCACTACAGCCATCAAACAGATCTGGATTAGCAACAAACAAAAATGGAACAAAAACAAAGTACATAAGCAATTTTTCTACCACTGCAAAACTGCATAACTGCATAAGCATGTTTTCTACCAGTGCATAAGCAAGTTTCCTACCACTACGAGCAACAAGCAAACCTGTAATAGCAATAACAAGTAATACAAAAAGCAACTACAACATCAACTTATCCGAAAAAAACCTCAAAAACTCCCTCGACCCCTCTCGCCCGACCCAAACCCAACTCTGCAATCACTTCGCAAGCTGAGCGGTTCAGAGTTCACACGCGCCGGCCGAAGCAGCCACGAGGAAATCTCGCCGCCCGGCGACATGAAGCTCCCGCTGTCGGCGGCCTCGCCGGACTCCGCGCCGGAGCTGGCCAAGCCGTAGCTGCCCACCACCTGGGCTCATCCCGCACACGCTCTTCTCGCGCCACATCCATGACCGTGGGCTTCCGCTTCTCCCGCCTCGTCGTCTTCCTCCTCTTCCTCCCCACCCCGCCACTCAACCCCGCCACACACCTCGTCTCGCTTGTCACCCCACCGCTCACGCTCGTCAGCTCCAACGCCACCGCCACCATCACCACCACCACAACCACATCCACCACCGTCACCACCACCACCACGGTCGCCGAGACCGAAAGCCTTCGCGCACAACCAGGTCCACCACGGCCCCGTCTTCGTCGGCCGCCACGCCATCGATGTCCGCAAGTGGCCCCACCCCGACCGCAGCCGAGCTCCTCAAGGCCCACCACATCCTCGCCGCCGTCCAGGCCGCGCAGCGCAGCAGCAGCCGCCGCGGGAACGGGCCGCCCAGGCCCGTCATCGCCATCACGCCCACCATCATCGCAAAAAAATCAACGGGGAGGCGAGCACCCCCAACCTCTCCGCGCCACCTCGCCGCGCCACCTCGCCGCGCCACCTCACCTCGGCGCGGTCGACCTCAACCTAGAGTTCCGCGCCACCTCGCCGCGGAGTAGAGGCCAAATACTACCAAAATCGCGGGTAGAGTGCCTGCAGGGGAGGAGGGAGTAATTACCGCGACACGGGAGTGCACGGCGGCGCGGCGGCGGAACACGTCCTCGGCGCCGATTGACTCGCCGCCGAGATCCGGCCGCCCGTTGCGGAGCGCCACCCGCCTCCTCGCCGCGGCAGTAGCTCCCGAGGTCGGCGTCTCCGATCCAGTCGCCCCCGTTGCGGAGCGCCACCCCGCCGACCCCTACAGCCTCCGGCAACCACCAAAATCGCCGCGCAATCGCCGGCGAGGTCCGCCGCTGCCGAGAGAGGAGATGGGGGAAACTGCGGGATGCGGAGTGGAGAAGTGGGCACGATCCCCCAAATTCGAACAGCGGTGTAGTTATTTTTCTCACGACGAAACCAAACCAACCCAGTCACCGACATGTGGGACCCATGACGAGAGCAACGGTTAGTAAAAAAACTCACCCACGTGCACCCACCGGACAAAAAAACACCTGAAAAGGATCAGGTGGCCACGACACCGCCCGCTCGGCGCGTCATTTGGGCGGCCGCACGCCAACAAGATTTCAGGAATGAATATTCCGTGCTGGGAAATGTTAGCAAGTGCTAGTTGCAGATTGCACCAGCAATTTTACCATATGGAGATTCCAGGGAGTTGGTATGAGATCAATTGGTATATGCGGAAACCGCGAAAAAAGTGGAACTGTATGTAGAGCAAACTTGGATGCCAAGGAAGCCAAGTCTGCGCCACTTTCCCCCGAGCGCTTTACGAATCTGGAGCATCACATGAAACGAAACAAATATATAGTTAGCACAGATCCAAAAGGTATCACTAGTAGCTAGCCCAAAACGTGTGATTCAGAAGATAAGAGTTCATGGTAGCGCAGCAACCACATAGCATCGCCCATCAAGAAAACTTTATGGCACTAGGTGACAACTACAGGCTGTATTAATGATATACTAGCATATGTAGTTTTTTTTCGAGAATACTACGAGATTGCGGGAAAAAAAGGGTAAAGTTCCAAGCAAACTTGGATGCAAGGAGGGTTATCAACAAACATACTACGATATGGATATTCCAGGAGGGTTATCTCCTAGTAAATGTATGGAAGCTGCGTCATGACGATGATGTGATGCTGCGTCATGGTGTGACGCTGCTACCTTTTGCTGAGTAATTTAATTACTTAGCGAAATCCATGTGCCCAAAACAATATCGTAAGCGCCAATTACGGCAGCGGGTGTAAACTATTTGCCACATAGGGATTCCATTCCAGGGGAGCTGCGTGGAAGTTGCGTGGTAATGTGATGCTACATTTTGCTAAGTAAGGCCTCACTGTGTCCGTAGGTAGTGTCATGTAGACGTGATCCTTTCTGAGGAAGACCTCACTGAGTCAACCACCCACACAGATCCCCCACCTCCCTTTTACTATAAAATCCCCCACGCACCCAGATCCCCACCTCCCCGACTCAGTTCATTTCCCCAGTCTCACGCCACCAACACATCAAGGCAGCTTCGTTTCCTCACACCACTGCTTCACACGGGGCGCCAGAGAGCCCCCAATCCACCCTCGCAAAGGAACAACATACAAGAGAAGGAGGAGGAGGAAGAGCAAGAGGGGGCCTATGGCGTCCTACGACAAGACCATCGCCACGGCGGCCTCGCTCGCGGCGTCGCTGATGCTGGTGCGGAGCCTCGCGAGCGAGCTGCTGCCATCCGAGGCGCGCGAGGCCCTCTCCGCAGCCCTCAACAGCCTTCGCTCCCGCCTGACGTGGAAGCACACCATCGTCGTCGAGGAGGTCGAGGGGTGGTCATACAACCACGTCTACCCTGCCGTCAAGGCCTACCTCGCTACGCGCGTCGTCGATGCCGGTGCCAACATCGACATGCAGTGCCTGCGTGTCAGCAGCGCCAACAGCGGGCCTGAGAAGTTGATCGTCAGCATGGAGACAGGGGAGGAGATGGCCGACGTGTACGAAGGGACGGAGTTCAGGTGGTGCCTCGTCACCCGTGAGGTCAAGGCCGACCCGAACGTTGGGGGCGGGGCGCGGGAGGTCAGGTCCTACAGGGTGAGCTTCCACAAGAAGCACAAGGAGAAGGTACTCAAAGAGTACCTCCCGTTCATCGTTGCCACGGCTAAGGCCATCAAGCAAGGGGAGAGGAGCCTCAACATATACATGAACGAGGATACGGACGACTGGGCCCCCATGGACCTCCAGCACCCCTCCACATTCAGCACACTCGCCATGGACCAGAAGCAGAAGCAGTCCATCATTGATGACCTTGACAGGTTCATAAAGAGGAAGGACTACTACAGGAGGATCGGTAAGGCGTGGAAGCGAGGGTACCTGTTGTACGGTCCACCGGGTACCGGCAAGTCCAGCCTCATCGCTGCCATAGCCAACCACCTCAGGTTCGACATATATGACCTTGAGCTGACTGGGGTTGAGTCCAACTCAGACCTTAGGAGGCTTCTTGTTGGGATGACCAACCGATCCATTCTCGTAGTTGAAGACATCGACTGTACCATCGAACTGATGCAACGGGAGGAGCAGGAGGAAGACAAGGAAAAATCCAAGTCCAAGTCCAATTCCAATTCCAAAGAGAAAAAGAAGACAGAAGACAAGGTAACTTTGGAGTCAGAACACCTTCTATGTTTATATAAATATATAAAACCTCTCCACTCCTTGATTCCAAAGATTTCTTTTCTATGCTGATAACAATTTGGTTGCTGTCTGCACAGGTAACATTATCCGGGCTGCTCAATTTTGTTGATGGCTTGTGGTCGACAAGTGGAGAGGAAAGGATCGTCATCTTCACGACCAATTACAAGGAGCGTCTTGATCCAGCACTTTTGCGGCCTGGCAGGATGGACATGCACATCCACATGGGGTACTGCACCCCGGAGGCTTTCCGGATCCTTGTCAATAATTACCACGCCATCGAATACCATGCCAAGTATCCAGAGATCGAGGAGCTTATCAAGGAGGTGACTGTGACACCTGCAGAGGTCGCCGAGGTTCTGATGAGGAACGATGACACTGATGTTGCGCTCGATGATCTTGTCGAGCTCCTAAACACAAAGAAGAAAGATGCCAATGAGATCAAGATTGAAAACAAGCAGGTGGACGAGAAGAAAGATGCCAGTGAGATCAAGACTGAAAGTATGCAGGTGAACGAAAAGAAAGATTGTGATGGGACCAAGACTGAAAGTGTGCAGGCAGAGGAGAAAAATGATGACAAAGAGGTTGTGTTGAAAATGATTCATTCACAGAAGACGGAAGCAGTTAGGATTGCGGATGCTAACAGTGACCCGAGTGTGTGTACCATCTAGATAGGTCCTGGAGGAGGTCCATTGGAAAATATGCAATCGTTTTGGAAGATCCATTGCAAAATATGTGGTCATTTTGACTACTAATAACATCACGTTTCTGGGAGCAGTGCGGCGGACCGTTACTTCCCAGTGTGCTTCTAAATAAATTTGCAAGTGCTGCTGCAACAAGAAGTTACATATATGCAACAGGCCATCTTATATAATACATTGGCCAGTAGAGCCAACTACAGAAGCTAGGACCTAGAACCAACTTCAGCCACTTCCCGTGTAGTTTGTCCATTATGTGATCTCAAAATTCTTTATCATTCATTTATATTAACCTAACATTTGGAGTTAAATCCCTGGAAAAAATTATCATTTACAAATACTCACACAGCTCTGAAGGATCAGATGACTGGATTTGAAACAAAACAAAACAAAAAGCTGAAATCAAACCGAGGAGTGCTTGTATGGTTTCCGGCAGTACTTTGCAATCAAACTAGACTAACGGTTGTGATTAGAGGAACTAATCCCTTTTTGCTTTATAAAAGGGTGGTTTGTTTGTTGTAGTGTTTTGAGTTCTCCCCCTACCAAGAAAAAACATGACCTAGACCAGATAAAGTAATCTGATCACTTTCACTTTCCCCAAACAGATACCAGTAGCCACAGCCACTGAAGCGAGCCCGCATATATATGGCAACTTCATTTATTTTTCTAGCTATGCCCTATATAAATAACAGATGTGATACCTCACCTGACGACATAGACAGGTCTTCCTCCTTCCGTCTGCATCGACTGGAACGGAACGGAACACATCGACCTGAGCACAAGTGGACGAAGAAGAATCAGTAGACCACCAGGAAGGAAAACCTTCTTCTCAACTTCTCAAAAAAAAAAAAAAAAAAGCTTTCAGGAAACTTGCCACGCACAACTCTTACAACTCTTACGGACGTCACCTGCAAGATCCTGATTTGGTCCTCATGTCTAGCTGCCTGACCCACTACTGTGGGACCGCGGAGATGGGAGTTTCGAGGAATGGAGCGTAGAGGTGGATTTAAGGTTTGACGACCTGCTCTGGTGATAGCTTGATGTTACAGGAGCACAGTATCGTCTTCAACTGAATAGCAGACAAGCCAAGCAAGAAACGACCAATAAGACTGAAAGTTGCAACTGTTGAAAGGATTGCTAGCCAGAGATTGACAGTTGTTAGGGTACAGTCAATTGTGGTCTTGTTAACGTGCAGTAGAAGATCGAACTGTGACTCAAGTCATCCTCCAGCTACGGAGTGAATGCACAAAAGCAACAAGAGAAAATAAGTAAGACCAGACGTGCAGAAGATAACTCACATTCCACTAGATCAATGTCTGAACTATGTTGTGTTGCCACCTGCAAGATAAAAAAGGTGTATGTAACTCATAAGATGTAACTACTCAGACAAAATTAAGTCTTCATAATTCTGAGGGAAATACGAGCAACATACGAGAAAAAAGATATGATCAGAAGAAACCCCAAGGCAAGTTCGACATTTGAACTAAGGAGGCTGAGTGTGGTGTTATTTGCATCCACTCAAAAACAGGGTTCTTCCAAGTATATTCCCTTAAAGAGAGAACAGAGCCAATATTAAATGCAGGGCAGTGGAGACTCAACAAACTACACAAATGAAATCCAGAGATAATTCTACAGATAATTAACTATAGAAAGATGAGTGGGCAAAATTACGCCTTGGTAATCTGGCAACATGATCAAGTGCCCAACAGAACACAGGTAGTGCGGCAACTGTGAAAAGAGAAGATTGGAACTTGTAAACATATGTAAAAGTAAGGATGAAAGTTGGTGACCTCAGGGTACCCTCTGGTCCTCTTTAGTTCAATCAAATGAACTAAAATTTCAAAAACACATCTCCTTTGAAAAGTTAGTTCATTTGAATTAACTAGGAGGGTACTCTAAGGGTCTGAAATCTGTATCTCTATGTAAAAAAGCAGTAAAAAGATATCAGAATCATGAAAATGCCAGAAAACATTGCATCTTACTCTTTAAATGCATCTGAAATGTGAGAAGCAACACAGAGAACATCAAATGGAAAAAGTCCTTGGCTCCAAGTATAGACTGCAACAAACAGATTGCAGGCATGTTCAACGCATTTGGTTTCTTCATGCAGAAAAAACGGAGAATTAGATCAACATGTTCATCAGGGCAAGAAACACAGCCAAACAAAGAAGAACCACTCAAGGTTAAGGTTGGCAGGTATTTACCCCATAGGACTCTATAGTCTATACAAAGAAAATCCTGAGGAGAAGACTGTTCCCAGCAATGAAAGCTTGCATGCTCTGTCTGCAAGATGCTTTGGCAAAACAGGAACCATTCCCAGACCAGCAACAACCTGTACCTAACATATAGAAGTTCAAGCATGTCATGTTCAAGTATACACTACAGTGCCAACAAGCAAGAGATGACTGACAGAACAAGGGTAGCATGACCAAGTTATCTACTCTCTCCGATTCATATTACTTCACACTAATATAGATGTATCTAGACACATTTTAATTGTAGATACCACTATTTAAGTGGCAAGTAATATGGATTGGAGGAAGTAACAGAAACCATTGTTATGGCCTTTTTAAGAAATGACTTTCCAATGCAGAATGAAGTTGCTGTTAAGGATAAGACTATGTCATTTCAGGTAGTCAACAAGGTTTGCTGTGATTATAGGAGGAAACGGAACCAAATAAACTTACTCCTTTCAGTGAGTATTACATAATTACACATGGATACACGGCATAAAAGGGTGGCTTGTTCCTTACCCAGACATTTATGCATTTATGGACAAATGTATAGTTCGTGCATCAATGTGTAAAGGGTTTGCAGCCTTGTCTGTCTGGTGGTGATGGTGTTGGGGCAGCTGATCCCGAACTAAATAATTTGCGAGCCCTAACACTCTCACTAGTTTAGATTGTTGCAACTAAGAGCGAGGCTTCTGCCTTTCACTCTGACGAAATAATGCAAGTTCAAAGGTGGTTCCATGGCCTGGTCTTGTGCCGGTGGTACTTTGGCGAGTCAAATTAGTCAACGACGAGTAAAAGATAGGCCCCCACCCCGTGGATGACATGAAAGGAGCTCCAATCCCGAGATTTATGTGTGCCCCCCTCAAGGAAGGTAGGGGACATATGGGGATGGGTCAAGGCTCGCCATAACGAGGGTTCGGCTGGTTCAATTTTTTTGTCAGCGAGTTTTGGGACGACGAGATCCCGATGGTGAAGTTTTGTGATTTCGTTGATGTTACATACGACATTGAAATTTGCTACATGCGAGCATCGTTTTCGTTGTGTAAGTACCGACAAAGTGCTACGATGATTTTTGTGCGAATTCTACACAACATAAATGTTGGGTGTGTTGGGTTTTATGTTGGAGACTTGGATATGGTTCTTACATGTTACTGCATTTTTTGGGGGGATGGTATCTTTTTTGCCTACATGAACATCCTCGAGATGCTGTGAAAGTGTTTTGCTACATGTAACAAGTTTTTACATACCTTGGAAAAATATTGTAAGACAATGTCGTATTTTCTGAAAATGCCAAGTACACACAAAAGTATTACATTGGATTATTTTGCAGCATTGATCGACAGGATTTTTCGCGACTTCTACAAATTAGGAAAAAATGTTGCAGACCGATGCTACATACTCTGAAAAAAATTGCTACATGCGAAATGTTTTTGCTACATTGATGCTTGGCTTTCATTTCTTCGTTTTGTTTTCTCTTTTGTTTTTTCTCAGAATACATGAATATATATTTTTGACCTCTCAGAACACCTTGTATAAATCTGTCAACATACATTGTTCTAAACCCAGTGATTTTTTACCTTTTTAAGAATTAATTAATCCACATGAATAATTTTCAAAAACATGAATATTTTAAACCATACTCATTTTTTCATGTTTTGCAATTAAACGTTATTACTAATAAGTGAACAAATCAAGAAGACGAGCAGTAGTAGTAGCCGTAGACATCAGCAAACAGTAGAATTTCACTCTAAAAGAACATTAGGAGGAATGAGAATGCTAGGAACGAATCAGAAACATGAAACTTTTTTATCACACATATTTTTTCATGTTTTTACAATTAAATGTTATTAGTACTAATAAGTGGAAAGATCAAGAAGACGAGCAGTAGTATTAGCCGTAGACAGCATTCACTCTAAGAAAAACAGGACTGGGACTGCGAGGAAGGAATTAGAAATTGGCTATGTTACATTTTTTTTTTTGAAACGGAGGCAAAAGCTTTGCCTCATTCTATTAATTAAGAAGAAAGTGCCCAATTTTTAGGAGAAAATCGGGCGAAAACCAACAACACACACTTAGCACCCGGCCAACCTGGCCAACCTGGCTACCCACACGAAGCACAGACACCATCGAGGAGAAAGACCATCGTTGGAGATGTCATCGAGCGTCATCGTCGTCACTCGTCCACGAGATAGCGATTCCGACTTCACCTTAGACAACCGCCACCAAGACCCCCGCCGCAAACGGCATCGGCACCCAAGTGAGCCTATGCCAAACAGTCGCCCCCCAAGCACGTCGAGGAGGAGGCAACTCCGACTTCAACCGTGACCTTCATAGGAGAGGTTGCACACCTTGCACCGACGCAAGCACCAATCAAGTGGCATCGTTGCCACAAGTCGCCTCGCAGCTCGGACTTCACCATCATGGCAGGGGTGACGAAGGACATGCCGCAGCTCCGATCCGCACACCATTGTCATCGTCGCCACGCAACCCATGATGCCAACACCATCCAACTTCCACGGGTCCCTCCGACCTAAGCAGCTCCAAATCGATGCCCTCAAGAGGGAAGACGACACAAGAGTGCCGCCATCGACCGATCACGAAGGATCTAGGGATTTCCCCGGAGCATACACAGACATGAAGCCACAAGTCACCTCGGCGATGCCTTCAAGAAGGGAGCGGCGCCCGAAGCCGCCGCCATCGCCGGCCTCGGCCAGCTGCCGGCCGGCCAGCAACCGAGACAAGGCGTTAGCCCGGAACTTGACGCGCCAACCTGCATCGTGCCCAAGACCGGACCACCTTCTTCCACCACGCCCACCAACACCTCGCCGCATCCGCCGAGCAAAGTCCGGCAGGCCCGGCAGCCATGACCACCAGGCCTCCCCCAAGCGGGAGAAACCGCACCCCATGCACAACCTCTTCCTTCGACCACCAACAGCAACTCCTCAGCACCACACCAGCGCCCCCAACCTGCTAGCACGTCGCCAGCAAGCCCCTGGTGCCTCAACCCACAGGGCCAGATCTTGCCGTGAGGGCCACCAGCGGCAGCACCCCGCGCCCACGACCTGGACCACCACCGCACGCCTGCCCGCACCACGCACGTCGCCGCCCGTCCATCCAGACGGACCGAGCACCGACGCATCTGGCCGACCGCACCAGAGGACGGCCGCCAACCCACCAGATCCGGGCGCGCGGGCCCCGGATCCGCCACCCCTCGCCGGCCGCCGACAGGACGACGCCAGAACGGTCCCGGAGCCGCCGCTCCGGCATCCTTTCGCCAGCAAGCCGCCATCGTCGCCCCAGACGAGCTTGGCGCCTGCCCGCGCCTCCACGGGATGTGAGCCACCCCCGGCACCATTTGGCAGCGGGGGGCCGCCGCCACCGCGGCACCGAGGCCGGCGGCAGCGGCGGCGAGGGGAGCCGCAGAAGGAGGGCGGCGGCGGCGCGGGATTTCGTCCCCGGTGCCGCCTGGGGTGCGACACGGGGGTCGTTCTCTGTTAGAAATTATAATTGTTTACATTGAAGTATACAGTATACACGAGTGAAGTGGTTGCTTCGTGCCTGTGCCAGTCCTAGCACGGTTGCGGAACTTGCGCAGCTTCAATTCCTTCACACCGTTACAGCGTGAAGAACACGACACCGGGACGGGATGGCTGGTGCATGTCTCGATCGTCACCTCTTTCCCCAGCCCAGATAAACAAGTGCTCCACCATGTGTTCAAAGAAAATAAAACTGGTGGAACTCATCGCTTTCCCCAGACAGATGCCACCTGCGGCGACCCCACTCGCCTGACGGCGACGCCGACCGGTCTTCGGCAGCCCGCGTGAGCGTGGAGTCTCACCGGCGGCCAATGCGGACGCTGGAACGGAATTAACAAAGGAAGCCACATAGGACACCATCTGAACTCTGAAGATCACGCGCCGACCTGAGCAACACAAGTGGAAGCATAAGCACTGGTAGTCCACAAGGAACGATGCACAGCACATGCAGCGGCATTTTCTTTCTAGTAGTACCTCCTTTCCAGAAAAGAGGCCTTCTTCTTCTCCACTTTTCGAGAAAGTGGTGGTACAATTCCTGATCAAACTTGGATGACGAGTGGTTGCGGTGCCGCTTTCCCCCTCGGATTCAGATGATACTAAAAGTGTTACTAGTACACTAATTTAATGAATATTCCGTGCTGGGAAATGTTAGCATGTGCTAGTTGCAGATTGCACCAACAATTTTACCATATGGAGATTCCAGGGGATTGGCATGAGATCAATTGGTATATGCGGAAACCACGGAAAAAGTGGAACTGTATGTAGAGCAAACTTGGATGCCAAGGAAGCCAAGTCTGTGCCACTTTCCCCCCGAGCGCTCTGGAGCACCACACATGAAACGAAACAAATGTATAGTTAGCACAGATCCAAAAGGTATCACTAGTTGCTAGCCCAAAACGTGTGATTCACAAGATAAGAGTTCATGGTAGCGCAGCAACGGCACATTGCATCGCGCCATCGCCCATCAAGAAAACTTTATGGTACTAGGTGACAACTACAGGCTGTATCAAGGATATACTACCATATGTAGTTATTTGGGGAGATTGCAGGGGAAAAAAAGGTAAAGCTCCAAGCAAACTTGGATGCAAGGAAGCCCTGAGTCTGCAAACCTGAAACGAAGCAAACCTGTAGTTAGCACAGAGCCGAAAACGTGCGATTCAGAAGATAAAAAGTTCATGGTAGCTCAGCAACGGCGCATAGCATCGCCCATCGAGAAAACTTTATGGTACTAGGTGAAACTACAGACTGTATCAGCTACCATGTGGGTGTTCCAGGAGGATTATCTCCTAGTAATGTATGGAAGCTGTGTCATCATGATGATGTGATGGTGTGACGCTGCTACGTTTTGCTCAGTAATTTAAATACTTAGCAAAGAACCATGTACCAAACAAAATATAGTAGACCCCAGTTACAGAAGGTGTAAACTATTTACCGCATAGAGATTCCATTCCAGGGGAGCTGCGTGGAAGTTGCGTGGTAATGTGATGCTACCTTTTGCTAAGTAAGGCCTCACTGTGTCCCTAGGTACTATCATCCAAACCTGTTCCTTTTTGTGGAAGACCTCACTCAGTCAACCACCCACCACCCCCTTTCTATATAAATCCCTCACACTCCCAGATCCCACCTCCTCGCCTCAGTTCATTTCCCCAGTCTCACGCCACCTCCACATCAAGGCAGCCTCGTTTCCTCAAAGCTCTGTTCTACATCAGAAACAGCCACAGACGGGGGATCAGAGAGTCCCCAACCCACCCTCGCAAAGGAACAACACACAGAAGGAGGAGGAGGAGGAGGGGGGCTATGGCGTCCTATGACAAGACCATCGCCACGGCGGCCTCGCTCGCGGCGTCGCTGATGCTGGTGCGGAGCCTCGCGAGCGAGCTGCTGCCATCCGAGGCGCGCGAGGCCCTCTCCGCAGCCCTCATCAGCCTTCGCTCCCGCCTGACGTGGAAGCACACCATCGTCGTCGAGGAGATCGACGGGTGGTCCTACAACCACGTCTACCCTGCCGTCAAGGCCTACCTCGCTGCGCGCGTCGTCGACGCCGGTGCCAACATCGACATGCAGTGCCTGCGTGTCAGCAGCTCCAACAGCGGGCCTGAGAAGTTGATCGTCAGCATGGAGACAGGGGAGGAGATGGCCGACGTGTACGAAGGGACGGAGTTCAGGTGGTGCCTCGTCACCCGTGAGGTCAAGGCCGACCCGAACGTTGGGGGCGGGGCCCGGGAGGTCAGGTCCTACAGGGTGAGCTTCCACAAGAAGCACAAGGAGAAGGCACTCAAAGAGTACCTCCCGTTCATCGTCGCCACGGCCAAGGCCATCAAGCAAGGGGAGAGGAGCCTCAACATCCCACGGTATGATTGCTGCACCCCCATGGGGCTCTCACAGGCGTTTGGATTTTCGGCCGTTCGATCGAGGTGACGTGGCGCGATCTCGGCCGGCCGTTCGTTCAGGGCGCTGAGGCCCTCCCACGAACCCACCTTTTATCCATGGGTCGCTGAAAGCCCCGCTCGGCCCGGTGTCTCGCTCCCAATCGTCTCGCGCGTCTCCTCCTACCAATCCCCTCCCGTCCTCCTCCCCCCAATCCCGTTCTGCCCAGCGCCGCTCCACCTCCTAGGCCGCCACCCGCCCTTCTCCTCCTCCCAAGCCTCGTCTCCCCACCTCGCCGGCAGATCTCCTCCGTGCATCCGTCGAGGAGCTCGAGATGGAGCAGGGTCGTCACCTCCCCATCTCCCGATGCCCGCCTCGGCCGCCCTCCTCTCCGGCGAGCCACCATCGCCCGCGTCCTCCCGCTCTAGGTCATCAAGGCCAAGGACGAGCAGTGAGGCAAGGACGAGCGGCTTTGCCTGCCACAACCACGTCGCCTTGTCTTCGTCAGATCCGGCGAGGCAGGGCCATGGGAATCCCACGGAGGAAACCCTAGCCGCATTTCCCCCAATCCGCTCGTGTGCCTCCTCTCCGTCGCATCTGGGGCGGCCAGCGAGAGGATCCCCTCCTCCATCGCTCCCCTTTTTCACTAGGCAGGGAAGAAGGTGCAGCGCCGCCGTCTTCACCGCAGGGGAGCAAGCTGACGGATTCCATGGCGCTGCCATCGTCTTCAGCCTCGCGTCCAAGGCAGAGCCTACAGTACATAACAGGTCTCCTCTCCACTCTCTCTGGAATCCTGCCTCTCCTTTTTTTCTCATGCCCCTTGCCTCCCCAACAGTAGGAGTGTGGATCGTCCCTGCGGAGGGCATGGGGTCTTGACTCGCAGCCTGCCGGTCACGGGCGGCCGGCGCTGCTTGGGGAGGTTTCAGCTGTGTGCGACGGCGAGCAATTCCGATTCATATATTGCTAAGGTGAACCTTCTGCCAAATATTCCCCTCTGCTCATTATCTCTCTCTATGCATTGGCCAACTTACTGGCGACCAAGATCGAGTGAAGCCTCATGGGGAGTGGATGTACAATATTCTATACGCGAGGTCCCAGCCATCCTACAAATTGGTCCATGGGCACACTCTAGGATAACCAGATATGTAATTGTAGGCTTGGATTTTTAATTTGATACAAATAATTAAAATGAATGGATATTTATTTATGGCGAGACTAAAGTTTTATTCCTGCAAATTGGTCGATGGGAATACTCTAGGAATAACCAGATATCTAATTGTAGGCTTAGATTAGTAATTTGATACAAATAATTAAAATGAACGGATATTTATTTATGGAGAGATTAAAGTTTTATTTATTCTATATCGTATATCAGATTTCTTTAAGTTTAGTTTAGTCTTACCTAGCTAAACATGTCAATGTTTTTAGTAAATTTCCTCGCGTCAATTGGTTACAATTTCTTACTTCCTGTCTTATTACTTTTATGATTTCGTCCACGGCGGCCGGCGTCGAGCGAAGCCGCACTGGGAGTGTATGCTTTGGTTCTGGTAAGAACTGATGCTTACCTTGGTTTATACTCTTATTTCGTATTTATGATAGGTGCAATCAACGAATCAAAAATTTGCTCGATGAAAGCCTGAGGTTTGCTTGTTACTTGCTTATGTGATGCCCCGTCCCACTTCGCCTTGCCTTAGAGCAGATCATTGTAACCATGTTACCTTAAATTATATGCTTGTGTTAGTTAAAAGTAGAATTTTAGGGCCATCGTATGCTCCCTGCTTGTATTTTGAAAAATAATTAATATATTGACCACATGCAAGAGATAGTCCAGTGGGTGGGATGGGAGCCCTACAAAGTTACATATACAAGTGATTATCTTCAAGCCTTATATGATCATGCAGTTGAGTTACTTGAGTTAATACGGAATGTACTAGCCTATGTGGATCACCAGGTATTTTTCTTTTCTCCGCTATCATGGTACGTATCGAGCCTTTGAGAGACAAAATTGACAAATTCTGAACGGTTTGATTTAGTCCTAGAACATACACCTTTTTTGAAAATCTGGTTATATTTGTGCTTAATTTTTTTCTTTAATGTATCCTTTGTTTGCCATCCTATCAGTAGCAGTAGCAGGACAGAGGGACAACGGTGGGGGGTGGGGTCTCTAATGTGTCATGCTCAACCCCGATTCGTCTAAAAAAGGGCACAGGTCAGCAGCCAACTGCCTCCACGTTGAGGAGCAGTGCCATCTTCTCAACTCATCTGCGCCCATGGTGATGAACTCCACCGCTGACCACCATCTAAAGATGCCCGTGGCGCCGGCCACATCATCTGAGGTGAGCGAGCGTTTTGTCCTTGTATTTGATTCTCCCTATTGAAGCATAAGAATTGTCATATATAATTGTTCTCATGATCTCTAAATAGGTTGCAGTTATCCAACTTCCTGCTATATATATTTGGACTTTATGTAAACCTCAAAGAAATCATGGTCTTTCTACCAGTGGATGTAATATGCTTCGTAGTGCTATTAGACTAGGACCTCCAAAATAATATGAAGAAATGCATCTGATGTCATGTGTTTCCTCAACTATTGATTATGTAAATTCATGTATCATCTAAAAGAGGATATTCATCCATTTATTTTAAGTACCATATGGCAATCTGTACCACAAATAGCAACTGATGGTTAGTGGCTATGGTCAATAAATGCAAGATATTAGCAGCAGTTTTGCAGGCTTATGGAAGAAGGAATATCTCTCTTGAATCTGCTTGATTATTCTCTTTCTAATGCCTGTAATTTATCCCTGATCAGTTTTCTCAATAATATCCCTTAATCACACAACAGTTTGATCTCACTACATCGAAGCTCTCTGGAGTGACATGGCGATGACAGGTAGTCTCTTTTGACTGTTCACATGCTCTGTCAGTGAGTTTCTCTCTCCATATATTACAAGGAGTTGCAGGTATGAAACTTCTATTGTTGAGGTTCAGCCTTCTGATTATTGATTCTTGTATTGTTTCTATATTATTAAGGTCTCAGTTCAGCTGTGTGTGGCATTTCATTGTAATCCACTTTTTCAGTACCAATGATCAGTTCAGGAGAGATGAACATAATATTGAGAAAACTGGGTTCAGGAGAGATGAACATAATATTGAGAAAACTGGGAGCTACATGCTAACAGTGATCTTAAATATTTATGTTTTCTGTACCCATGTTCCCCTCGGCTGTTTTTGGACTACTATGGAATCAGTGATTCGTGCTTGCTTTTAGTCCCATTTAGTGTTTCAGATGTAGCTTGATTTACATTTCTGGCATTCTTATATGTCTGCTCTAGATTGATCTATATACTGCTTTACTTACTTTTGATATAATTAGGAAGGACTCTGTGAGCGTCATGGAGGGAAAACATAATGCTTGCACATTGTCTTCTGAATACGGCTCATAAATGTAGAGATACCTTAATGTTCGTTTGGTTTGTTGGGTAGTGTGCGTAGACTTTGCAAATCACTGCAGTGAGCATAGCAATTTTCATAGATTTTTTTTTTTTGGAATGACCGGTTTTGGCATTGCAGAAGCATTTCCTTAAATTTTCTACAATTCGGACATGGACTTGATGATTATGCTACCAATCGGATACATCATACAACCCCATTAAATATATCTTTGTAACTAGCTGTACCTTTCACGGTCCCTGGTTTGACGTTGTTCCCTTTTGAAAGTAGCTATTGTTGTGGTGTCTAGGCAGTAGAGTACGAAAGTAAGACCTACAATGACTACTACCCCTGCATATGTGTTGCTGCTACAGCGAGAGCAATCGTAGGCCTAATGGTGCAGCAATTGAGATTTTATCCTATTTCTTAGTTTCTTCTCTGCCCTGATTTTACCCTAATTCTTTCTTCTTTTTTAGTTAATCCATTCGCTTTTTGTTTATTTTTACTGTGCTTCCATTCACTGATTTAATTTCCTCTTTATCCTTTCATGCGTGCCTTTTCAATTTCTACTTTCACACATGATCAAAATTTTGTTTCTTTTGCTTTTTGCTTGACATATATAGTTGCTTTGTTCCATTTTCTTTGCAGGTTGTTGTCTTGCTGGAGATTGTTGCCCGAGAGGAAACCGAGCCAACGAGACACACCACTGATTAGCATGTGCTTCTGATTCTGTATTGTCAGGTGAGGAAACCGAGCCTGTCTCCGATTGCTTGACTATGATTCCGTATTGTCAGGATTTACTCTTCATGTATTATTCGATGTCGAGCTCGACAAAGTGTATCATTGCACTGGTGCATATGTGTATATTAAATCTGCAGCAGGTATATGAATTTTACTTGGCATAAGGAGTTCAGATTGTTGCACATTATTCCCTCTTTATTTGCTACCCTTTGCTTTCTGTTGTATTGATTAAAGTGATACGAAATGTGAGAAGATGCTTTCTGCAATGGTAGTGGTCTGATGATTGAAGTGATTTTCTCAATAAGCACTTTTTGTTATATTGATTTCAGTGATATGGAATGTGAGAAGCCTACTGTTTCTTACGATGAAAACAATCATGTGATTTTTTATGACAAGTCTGTTTAATTTACATGAAGTTGTATATTTTATAATTTGATTGCCAAAGTATATGTATGACAATATGAGTTGATTACGACATGATAGTTCGAGGTTGTAGCTTCTTGTATAATTTATACTCTCATGTCTAGATGGCTTTATTTAAAACTGTAGTTGATCTATGTATTACAGCTGGTTGTTTGCGTTAGTGGGATAATATTTTCAACTTGAAGGTTTTATTTCAAAATGTAGTTGATCTTGCTACGTTTTAGGGGAAAATCTTATGAGAATATTTAATGGGAACTAATGCTTATTGCATTGTTATCCCAGGTGTCAAGGTGAATCAGATTCTTTTATTCCGTAATGTTGATGTTATGCTGCTACTTCGATGCTGCTTATTTTCTAGCGTGTGCTTTAAATACCATTTTATGAGATCTGGCATATTTGTGTGTGCTTTGAGTAGATGAACCAATTATAAACTCCACTCAAAATATGCTTACTAGAATTATCGACCATGTATTATAAAACAGAGAACATTAACTAAGAAAGTTATGTTTGTGTTACAACTAGCAGCTGCCTCCAGTTGTTGTGTTGGTTCAATTATACTTGTTCGGGTCCGTGTACTTCGGCTTCACCAAACACTATTTAACTTGAACCTAATTACCAAATCATCCTAAAAATGCCTGAACAATTGCTGGTTTAAAGAACAATATGCCTGGCAAGTCACCCTAGAGAAAAGTCGGGCCCCTTAGCAAGTGTCTTCTTAGGGAATTATGAGCTTTTGTCTACTCTGCTTTCATTTCCTATGCATATGTTGCAGTATCTTTGTATGTTTGATATTTTTATCCTTTACTTATCACTTCAAATGGCTTCTGGTGGCTTAATATGTCTGAGGTTGTTGTACAATATGTAGGTCCAACATATTACTCTTAGATCTCTCTAAAATTTCTTATAAAATTATACTGATGATCATAACATGTTGACAAAATGATCATATCAGCTTGCCACTGAAACAAAAATACTCTTACCTTACTGTGATCCACTGCAAACTATTATATGCATTACTATTATTTTTAGGCATTCATTACTAAAACAGCTTTGTTAATAGTGCAAGGTCTCATTGCATTTTATGGGTTCTGCAAATCGTGAGGGTAACCGGAAAAGGAGTATATTCATGGTTGCAGAATCTATGATGAATTAAGTCGCTTTGATATAGTATCTTCATACGGAGTTACATACCCTACCAATGTTGAATAATGGTTCATCGCTAAATGAGTGGTATGCCATGATAGTTTATAAAAGGAGCTGCAGTAAGTATCTGTAGTTTCAGAAAGCCGCAGTAAGTATCTGCAGTTTCAGAAAGCCGTGGTGCTTGGAATGATTTAAGATAATATGTTATGCACATCGAATTACTCAAAGGTCTTGTTCTTTTTTTATTCTCTCTGGTTAGTTGCAACTGGATGGATTAGGTAGACATTTAATGGTTCTCTAACGAACATATACAATGGATTTTCCCCTGGTTCTTCTCTTTTTTTGCTTCAAGGTGTTTATGTTTGAATTTACCTAAAGCCCTTTCCGGTTATTTTGGTCCCAGCTTGACCAAATAATCCTAATTTTTTAATGTTTTTCTAAGAGTTCTCGGAATGATTTAAGACAATATGTTATGCATATTGAATTACTCAAACGCTTAAGTACTTTTTTTTCTCTCTGGTTAGTTGCAACTGGTCAGGATTAGGCAGACTGTTCATGAACTTTTTGTGGTTCCAACTAGCTAATGTAGTACTACTTTTCTAACGGCTACTATTACGAGTGTTCATATAGGTAGAAACAGAGCATTCCCAGCCATAAGTGAGACATCAAGACCAAGAAATCTTTATCAAAGAAGACTTTAAACATTAGTGCGACTGTAAACTTTAAATGAAACTTTTACAAAGGAAAAGAAGCAAAAAAAAGTTATTTGTTGAAATAGTTGAGTTTCTCATGCTAACTGATTGTTTTTTTGCAGCACTTGTTACATTCGGAGAAGAGAAAGAGAACAAAGTCCTAAAATATCAGTTCAACTTGGCTCTGTTTTTGTCATCTAATGCCCATGCTCAATCCTCACAAGTTTCGTCATCAAACATGGATCCAGTGAGAGCTACTACATGCAAAATCCCTGGAGCCAAGCAAAAACGTAGAAAGGAAGCCAATATCACTGCTGCTGCTTCAATATTAAGTTGTAGAAGAACAAGATGAAGAAGCAACTGCAAGCTTATCTACTTTTACCCTATGCTTTTCAGTGCCAGACTCGAATGGCTGAGTAGTTGAATTTTAGTTGATGATGACAAACTATGAATGCATGCTTGTATGGCTCGAATTCTTTTGTTGAAATTCAGTGCTAGGCTATGGCTGGAGACATTAACATCAGTACATAATGGTCCTTGCGACGGACTGTAAGAGATGATGCGGCGAACTAGCGCCCACGACCACGACGGTGCTGATAAGAGGGCCGGCGGACACCCCAGACCAGACCATGCAGGGAGCGAGCGGGACGACACAATCGTCGAGAGCGGCGACAGATGAGCTTGCAGTGTTAATGTGTGGTGCCGCCGACCATTGGGCAAGACCTTTTTTAGGGAACCGTCGAGCAAGGCTTCAAATCACAACAACCTGAACGAGGTAGACGAACTCGCGGATTATTTTAACCAAGCCAAAGGAATTTCAGCAGTTCGGCTCGGTTTGGGTCGAGTACTTGGTTTAGTACGGGTACCGGTCAGGGTTTTTCTTTTTCTTGGTACAGACTGCAGCGGTTCGTCTGGTATGCGACAAACATATACATATATAGAATCAATTCTAACACTTATGCCCATATTTACTATATAGTAGGATATCTCAAAAAAATACTATATAGTAGGATAGTCCAAATGCAAATGTAGTTAGGGTTAATTATATAATATTACTCCACCTTATGCTACAAAAGCTTGGTGTTTGTAAGGCTGAGTGCCTTCTTGAATTATGCGACGGTGTAAAATTCGCGTGACTGCTTTTTAACACTTCTATATTGCCGCCCGAATGTGCTCCTTATGAAGGTCTATCGATTATAAATTAGCAGAAGACTACATGTTGGAATGCAAATTTCTACGTTATTTTTACATCATTACACAAAATGTAAATCGAGATGTATTTCACGGGGTCGTGCGCCAAGGCGCACATCTATATCTAGTATACATGAACGAGGACTCGGACGACTGGGCCCCCATGGAGCTCCAGCACCCCTCCACGTTCAGCACGCTTGCCATGGACCAGAAGCAGAAGCAGTCCATCATTGATGACCTTGACAGGTTCATAAAGAGGAAGGACTACTACAGGAGGATCGGTAAGGCGTGGAAGCGAGGGTACCTGTTGTACGGTCCACCGGGTACCGGCAAGTCCAGCCTCATCGCTGCCATAGCCAACCACCTCAGGTTCGACATATATGACCTTGAGCTGACTGGGGTTGAGTCCAACTCAGACCTTAGGAGGCTTCTTGTTGGGATGACCAACCGATCCATTCTCGTGGTTGAAGACATTGACTGTACCATCGAACTGATGCAACGGGAGGAGCAGGATGAAGACAAGGAAAAATCAAAGTCCAAGTCCGATTCCAAGGAGAAAAAGAAGACAGAAGACAAGGTAACTTTGGAGTCAGAACACCTTCTATGTTTATATAAAACCTCTCCACTCCTTGATTCCAAAGATTTCTTGCCTAGGCTGATAACAATTTGGTTGCTGTCTGCACAGGTAACACTATCCGGGCTACTCAATTTTGTTGATGGCTTGTGGTCGACAAGTGGAGAGGAAAGGATCGTCATCTTCACGACCAATTACAAGGAGCGTCTTGATCCAGCACTTTTGCGGCCTGGCAGGATGGACATGCACATCCACATGGGGTACTGCACCCCAGAGGCTTTCCGGATCCTTGTCAATAATTACCACGCCATCGAATACCATGCCAAGTATCCAGAGATCGAGGAGCTTATCAAGGAGGTGACTGTGACACCTGCAGAGGTCGCCGAGGTTCTGATGAGGAATGATGACACTGATGTTGCGCTCGATGATCTTGTCGAGCTCCTAAACACAAAGAAGAAAGATGCCAATGAGATCAAGATTGAAAACAAGCAGGTGGACGAGAAGAAAGATGCCAGTGAGATCAAGACTGAAAGTATGCAGGTGAACGAAAAGAAAGATTGTGATGGGACCAAGACTGAAAGTGTGCAGGCAGAGGAGAAAAATGATGACAAAGAGGTTGTGTTGAAAATGATTCATTCACAGAAGACGTAAGTAGTTAGGATTGCGGATGCTAACAGTGACCCGAGTGTGTGTACCATCTAGATAGGTCCTGGAGGAGGTCCATTGGAAAATATGCGATCGTTTTGGAAGATCCATTGCAAAATATGTGGTCATTTTGACTACTAATAACATCACGTTTCTGGGAGCAGTGCGGCGGACCGTTACTTCCCAGTGTGCTTCTAAATAAATTTGCAAGTGCTGCTGCAACAAGAAGTTACATATATGCAATAGGCCATCTTATATAATACATTGGCCAGTAGAGCCAACTACAGGAGCTAGGACCTAGAACCAACTTCAGCTACTTCCCGTGTAGTTTGTCCATTATGTGATCTCAAAATTCTTTATCATTCACTAGCAAAAATGCCCGTGCGTTGCGACGGGTTATTTTATTATTAAATATATTTTAACTCACGAAGAAATTTGTGTAGATATAATTTGATCCGACAACTATCCTCACTTAATTGAGAATTGCTATTTAAGTCATTAGCTATTCTAAAATAAATAAATACTTCAAGTAAATGTGCACACATAAATAGATATGTGAAGCTAGCACACTGCATTAGTACGTCTTCTTGCCCTTACATTAGTATGATCTCCAATGTTTATCTCTTATTAAGTAAACCTTAACCGTAAAAAAAGGGTATAGCCCACATCTATTGCTATAGCAGATTAAAAGGGCTAGAACGTTATGGTGAATATAAGGATACAATCCCATTAGAACATTTATAAGGATATGAGTTATGGTGAGAGTTTTGTTTAGTTGCCACGATTCTCCCTCTGACCTACGAAACATGTCTAAGGTTTACTAAAATTTAGATATATTTAGACAAGATATACCTTTTACATATATCCAAATATATCATGTTTCGTGGGAAGTTTAGGCTTTGATTATTTGCCACACTTTAGTTGGTATTAGATGTTCTGCCACACTTTAGATTGGTCTAATGATTATTTGCCATATTTCCCTTCTACTGATTTTTAATATTTTTACTCCGAAAATCATTTTGAAGCTACTTACTGTATGTAACCTGGCTGAACCGAACCACTCCTTGTACATACCTGGACCAAATCAAAATCAATCGATCGAGTCGTCTCGTTCATGATGTTCTTGCGGCAAAGAAGAGACAAAGGAGTTTGGGTTTTGAGTTCGGCCAGCACAAGTGCACTCGAAAATTCATTCCTTCAATCTTGCAATTATATGATTTTATCATGAGCACATAATCAAGGTTCTAGCATTTAAAGTAAAAATAAAAACTCGTCACTCCTCCCAACCGGTAAGGTCTGAAGAAGAAAAAGGATAAACAACCGGTGCCCTCTCTCTATTCTGGTAATCTTCCACTTAACCTCCCACATGTTTTTCCCAAACGCGATCAAATCCAAAGCCCCAATCCCCTTTCTTCCCGTGCTCCTTCTGCATCGTGCGATGGCTCTCCGGCCGCCACATCCTTTCCCCGCACGCAAGCTCCAGCCGCGACTGCTCTATATTGCTCCGCCGCCTACTACCCTCGACAGCCTTCCCGGATCGCCAAGTGCCACCACAAGGCACTGCCGTCTTTTCCTCCCCTGGTGTCCAGGGTGTCGCTGCGCTCTCAATCGTTGCCAGCCTCGAGCACAGGCTTCTTCTCACAGGCCGCAGCTCGCCACCAGCCACCTCCAATCCAACCTCTCAAGCGTCTAATCTTAGGCGCAAGTTTAAATCCTTCCTGATCTTAGGCAAACAATGGTGTTGCTTCTTTGCTTTCCGAGGCGGCTTGCAGTATCTAGGAAACTTGCGTATATAAATCTGCAGGACTGGACATATACGAACGAGGTGGGACTATTAAATGGTTCTAACTCGCTGCCCGTGATATAAATTTTAAAGGTTCCTCTTGGCCCAGCAGCACAGCGATGTGGCCCAGTACGGAGCTAGTTTTGACCAGTTCGAGGACGGAGGGCCTTCGTTCGTCCACCACACACGACAGAACGGCCGAACCGGTACCTGGTGGCAATTGTGCAGTATTATGTATTTTGGTGGGAGGGCAAAATTGTCCTAAAAAAGTTGGACGAAAATTTTGGCAGAAACCTTAGCTCCTTTATTATTAGGTATAGATTTATATTAACCCAACATTTGGAATTAAATCCCTGGAAAAAATTATCATTTACAAATACTCACACAGCTCTGTAGGATCAGATAACTGGATTTGAAACAAAACAAAACAAAAAGCTGAAATCAAACCGAGGAGTGCTTGTATGGTTTCCGGCAGTTACTTTGAAATCAAACTAGACTAAGGGTTGTGATTAGAGGAACTAATCCCTTTTTGCTTTATAAAAGGGTAGTTTGTTTGTTGTAGTGTTTTGAGTTCTCCCCCTAACAAGAAAAAACATGACAGCCTCCGCCAGTGGCCACTCCCGGCCCATCTTATAGACGGCAGTCGTGACCCTCTCGTGGAGAGCTAAACTCCGTCCCCGCTCTACGCCAACTCGCAGCACTCCGACCTACGTTGGTTGGAGGAATAAAAAACACGAGAGGGTCAGGATAGGCGCCCTCCTTCCCTTTTTTTTTGAACATGAAAAGTTCCGAAGGACCTAGGGCTTCATTTCTTCAGCGGTGGAGTACATTTTACCGATAAGGCCTAAAGAAAATAGGAAAATTACAAGTTGGCCCTTACAAATTGCACTGAGGACCTGGAAATAAACCCAGAAAAAGCGATCAGGTCCAGCTCCTTCTTCACCGCGCCGAAGCTCGCCGGAGTCAAAATCTACGCCGCCGGGGACGAGACCACTTGGGGCACAGAGGTGGGAGCCAACTCCGACGAAACTGGAGAGCCTCTGAGCCAGCAGAAACGCCTGACGGAGGTTGCTGCTGCCTTGAGGACGGCCTATCACCGTCGCACGAGGGTGGAGGGGCCGTTCTTCGGCCATGAGATACGACGACAGAGGCACCCTCCTTCCCTAAGAGGGTGGTTCCACACTAGCGGCAATAGGAGGCTCTCCTGCTATAAGTTGTCAAAAAAGGTGGTTCCATGGCCTGATCTTGTGCCGGTGGTACTTAAGTCAAATTGGTCGACGGCAAGTAAAAGATAGGCGCCCACCCCATGGATGACATGAAGGGAGCTCCAATCCCAAGCATTGTGTTCTCCTCTAAAGGAAAGTAGGGGACATATGGGGATAGGACAAGGCTCGCCAGAACAAGGCTTCAGCGGGTTCAATTTGTCGTCGGCATGTTTTGGGACGACGAGATCCTGGCGGTGGAGGTTTGTTATTTCGTTGATGTTACATACAATGTTGTCATTTGCTACATGTAGGCATCATTTTTGTTGTGAAGTACTGACAAAGTGCTACGATGATTTTGGGGCGAATGTTGTGCGGCAAAATGTTGGACGTGTTCTTTTTTATGTTGGAGACTCGGTCATGCTTCTTATATTTTACTGCGAATTGTTTTCCGGGGGAGGGGGGGGATTTCTTACATACGAGATACTTTTTTTTGCCGACATGGACATCCTTGAGATGTTGCGAAAGTGTTTTGCTACATGTAACAAGTTTTTATCTTGGAAAAATATTGTAAGACAATGTCGCATTTTATGAAAATGCCAAGTACACACAAAAACATTACATTCAGATTATTTTGCACCATTGACGGGATTTTTCACGACTTCTACAAGTTAGGAAAAAATGTTCCAGACCGATGCTACATACTCTGAAAAAAATTGCTACATGCGAATGTTTTTGCTACATTGATGCTTGGCTTTGATTTCTTCGTTTTTTTTCTCTTTTGTTTTTCTCGGAATACATGAATATATATTTTTGACCTCTCAGAACACCTTGTATAAATCTGTCAACATACATTGTTCTGAACCCGGTGATTTTATACCTTTTAAATCATTAATTAATCCACATGAATAATTTTCAAAAACATGAATATTTTAAACCATACTCATTTTTCATGTTTTTGCAATTAAATGTTATTACTAATAAGTGAAGAAATCAAGAAGACGAGCAGCAGTAGTAGTGGCCGTAGACAGCAGCAAACAGTAGAATTTCACTCTAAAAGAACATCAGGAGGAATGGGAATGCTAGGAACGAATTAGAAATTGGCTATGTTACATAGAAGTATACACGAGTGAAGTGGTTGCTTCCTGCTTGTGCCAGTTGCCCCGTCTAGCACTCCTTTTGCGCAGCTTCAGTTCCTTCCCACCATTACCGCCTGCAGCACACGACACTGGGACGGATGGCTGGTGCATGTCTCGATCGTCACCTCTTTCCCCAGCCCAGATAAACAAGAAAATAAAACTGGTGGAACTCATCGCTTTCCCTTGACAGATGCCACCTGCGACGACCCCACTCTCCTGACGGCGACGCCGACCGGTCTTCGGCAGCCCGCGTGAGCGTGGAGGCTCACCGGCGGCCAATGCGGACGCTGGAACGGAATTAACAAACGAAGCCACACAGGACACGATCTGAACTATGAAGATCAGACGCCGACCTGAGCACTGGTAGTCCACAAGGAACGATGCACATCACATGCACCGGCATTTTCTTTCTATTAGTACCTCCTTTCCAGAAAAGAGGCCTTCTTCTCCACTTTCCGAGAAAGTGGTGGCACAATTCCTGATCAAACTTGGATGACGAGTGGTTGCGGTGCCGCTTTCCCCCTCGGATTCAGATGATACTAAAAGTGCTACTAGTACACTTTAATGAATGTATTCCGTGCGGGGAAATGTTAGCAAGTGCCAGTTGCAGGTTGCGCCAACAAGTTTACCATATGGAGATTCCAGGGGATTGGTTGAAATCAATTGGTACTACATGCGGAAACCACGGAAAAAGTGGAACTGTATGTAGAGCAAACTTGGATGCAAAGGAAGCCAAGTCTGCGCTACTTTCCCCCGAGCGCTTTACGAATCTGGAGCACCACATGAAACGAAACAAATATATAGTTAGCACAGATCCAAAAGGTATCTCCAGTAGCTACCCCAAAACGTGTGATTCAGAAGATAAGAGTTCATGGTAGCGCAGCAACCACGTAGCATCGCCCATCAAGAAAACTTTATGGTACTAGGTGACAACTACAGGCTGTATCAATGATATACTACCATATGTAGTTATATGGGGAGATTGCAGGGAAAAAAGGGTAAAGTTCCAAGCAAACTTGGATGCAAGGAAGCGAAGCCTGCACCACTTTCCCCGAGCTCAATCCGGAGCTGAGTGGAGCACCACCTGAAACGAAGCAAACCTTTAGTTAGCACAGAGCCAGAAGGAATCAATAGCTTAGCCGAAAACGTGCGATTCGGAAGATAAAAGTGCATGGTATTGGTAGCTCAGCAACAGCACATAGCATCCCCCATCGATAAAACTTTTTGGTACTAGGTGACAATTACAGACTGTATCAGCTACCATGTGGATGTTCCAGGAGGATTATCTCCTAGTAATGCATGGAAGCTGCGTCATCATGATGATGTGATGGTGTGACGCTGCTACCTTTTGCTCAGTAATTTAATTACTTCGCAAAGAACCGTGTGCCAAAAAAAATATAGTAGACCCCAGTTACAGAAGGTGTAAACTATTTACCGCATAGAGATTCCATTCCAGGGGAGTTGCGTGGAAGTTGCGTGGTAATGTGATGCTACCTTTTGCTAAGTAAGGCCTCACTGTGTCCCTAGGTACTATCATCCAAACCTGTTCCTTTTTGTGGAAGACCTCACTCAGTCAACCACCCACCACGCATTCCCCTTTCTATATAAATCCCTCACACTCCCAGATCCCACCTCCTCGCCTCAGTTCATTTCCCCAGTCTCACGCCACCTCCACATCAAGGCAGCCTCGTTTCCTCAAAGCTCTGTTCTACATCAGAAACAGCCAGACGGGGGATCAGAGAGTCCCCAACCCACCCTCGCAAAGGAACAACACACAGAAGGAGGAGGAGGAGGAGGAGGAGGGGGGCTATGGCGTCCTACGACAAGACCATCGCCACGGCGGCCTCGCTCGCGGCGTCGCTGATGCTGGTGCGGAGCCTCGCGAGCGAGCTGCTGCCATCCGAGGCGCGCGAGGCCCTCTCCGCAGCCCTCAACAGCCTTCGCTCCCGCCTGACGTGGCAGCACACCATCGTCGTCGAGGAGATCGAAGGGGGCTGGTCATACAACCACGTCTACCCTGCCGTCAAGGCCTACCTCGCTACGCGCGTCGTCGACGCCGGTGCCAACATCGACATGCAGTGCCTGCGTGTCAGCAGCGCCAACAGCGGGCCTGAGAAGTTGATCGTCAGCATGGAGACAGGGGAGGAGATGGCCGACGTGTACGAAGGGACGGAGTTCAGGTGGTGCCTCGTCACCCGTGAGGTCAAGGCCGACCCGAACGTTGGGGGCGGGGCCCGGGAGGTCAGGTCCTACAGGGTGAGCTTCCACAAGAAGCACAAGGAGAAGGCACTCAAAGAGTACCTCCCGTTCATCGTCGCCACGGCCAAGGCCATCAAGCAAGGGGAGAGGAGCCTCAACATATACATGAACGAGGACTCAGATGACTGGGCCCCCATGGAGCTCCAGCACCCCTCCACGTTCAGCACGCTTGCCATGGACCAGAAGCAGAAGCAGCCCATCATTGATGACCTTGACAGGTTCATAAAGAGGAAGGACTACTACAGGAGGATCGGTAAGGCGTGGAAGCGAGGGTACCTGTTGTACGGTCCACCGGGTACCGGCAAGTCCAGCCTCATCGCTGCCATAGCCAACCACCTCAGGTTCGACATATATGACCTTGAGCTGACTGGGGTTGAGTCCAACTCAGACCTTAGGAGGCTTCTTGTTGGGATGACCAACCGATCCATTCTCGTGGTTGAAGACATTGACTGTACCATCGAACTGATGCAACGGGAGGAGCAGGAGGAAGACAAGGAAAAATCCAAGTCCAAGTCCAATTCCAATTCCAAAGAGAAAAAGAAGACAGAAGACAAGGTAACTTTGGAGTCAGAACACCTTCTATATTTATATAAATATGTAAAACCTCTCCACTCCCTGATTCCAAAGATTTCTTGACTATGCTAATAACAATTTGGTTGCTGACTGCACAGGTAACATTATCCGGGCTGCTCAATTTTGTTGATGGCTTGTGGTCGACAAGTGGAGAGGAAAGGATCGTCATCTTCACGACCAATTACAAGGAGCGTCTTGATCCAGCACTTTTGCGGCCTGGCAGGATGGACATGCACATCCACATGGGGTACTGCACCCCAGAGGCTTTCCGGATCCTTGTCAATAATTACCACGCCATCGAATACCATGCCAAGTATCCAGAGATCGAGGAGCTTATCGAGGAGGTGACTGTGACACCCGCAGAGGTCGCCGAGGTTCTGATGAGGAACGATGAC
Source organism: Lolium rigidum (assembly GCF_022539505.1). Classification (NCBI taxonomy): domain Eukaryota; kingdom Viridiplantae; phylum Streptophyta; class Magnoliopsida; order Poales; family Poaceae; genus Lolium; species Lolium rigidum. The sequence continues at coordinate 209,372,284 of NC_061511.1, read as the reverse complement.
ACTGATGTTGCGCTCGATGATCTTGTCGAGCTCCTAAACACAAAGAAGAAAGATGCCAATGAGATCAAGATTGAAAACAAGCAGGTGGACGAGAAGAAAGATGCCAGTGAGATCAAGACTGAAAGTATGCAGGTGGACGAAAAGAAAGATTGTGATGGGACCAAGACTGAAAGTGTGCAGGCAGAGGAGAAAAATGATGACAAAGAGGTTGTGTTGAAAATGATTCATTCACAGAAGACGGAAGCAGTTAGGATTGCGGAAGCTAACAGTGACCCGAGTGTGTGTACCATCTAGATAGGTCCTAGAGGAGGTCCATTGGAAAATATGCGATCGTTTTGGAAGATCCATTGCAAAATATGTGGTCATTTTGACTACTGATAACATCATGTTTTTGGGAGCAGTGCGGCGGACCGTTACTTCCCAGTGTGCTTCTAAATAAATTTGCAAGTGCTGCTGCAACAAGAAGTTATATAATACATTGGCCAGTAGAGCCAACTACAGAAGCTAGGACCTAGAACCAACTTCAGTCACTTCCCGTGTAGTTTGTCCATTATGTGATCTCAAAATTCTTTATCATTCATTTGTATTAACTCAACATTTGGAATTAAATCCCTGGAAAAAATTATCATTTACAAATACTCACACAGCTCTGAAGCATCAGATGACTGGATTTGAAACAAAACAAAAAAGAAACTGAAATCAAACCGACGAGTGCTTGTATGGTTTCCGGCAGTTACTTTGCAATCAAACTAGACTAAGGCTATGTTTGGTAGCAAAGTATTTTTAAAGTTTTGCGAAAATACTACAGTTTTTAAAATTACTGCAGTTTAGAATACTTTGATGTGTTTGGGAGTGATGAAAAACTGTGGTATTAATACTAAAGTATCCCAAAAACTGTGGTTTTTTTGAAGTATTAAAAAATCACCTTCAGACCTATTTTTTCTGAAACGGAGAAAGCGAGAAAAAGAACGACACACAAACTCTCTAGCTATCATTGACCGCCACCCACCATTTTCCTCACGAGATACGATCGCAACCATGGAAGACCAGGAAAGACACATCATACTAGATAGCAGAACCTGACCAACTAGTCTGGAAGTGGACGGCCTCCGGCATCTACACGGCCAACTCCTGCTACCTAGCCACCTTCCATGGATCCACGCCTTGTTGCTCTTGGAAATTGGTTTGGAAGACATGGGCGCCGCCAAAAGTCAAGTTCTTCCACTGGCTGGCGAATATGGATAGATGCTGGACGGCGGAGCGCCTAGCCCGACATGGCCTACCTCACCACCAGCGATGCCTCCTCTGCGACCAGGCGATGGAGTCGATGCGCCACCTCATGCTGGAATGCCCTTTCACCCGACAGGTGTGGCACGAGGTCCTGGCCTGGCTGCGGATGACTGCCCGGCCGCCGGACGGTGAGCCCAGCCTCCTCGACTGGTGGCACCGTGCGAAGCAGGACACGCCGGCGCCTCTCCGTAAAGGGCTTGCATCCACTACGCTATTGGTCCCATGGATGACGTGGAAACACAGAAACTCATGCGTCTTTGATGGAGCACAACCATCCATGCACCTCCTGTTGCAAAACATCAAGGAGGAGATTACGATCTGGGCTAGGGCAGGGGCTCAGGGTTTACGGGTAGTGTTGCCATCCACCTGGGATGTGCACTGATGTTTCTGGTCTTGTATCTCGCCTCCTAGGAGGATGTAAACAGCTATCTATCTTTTCAATGAAATGAAACGCAAAGGTCCTTTGCGTTTTCTCGAAAAAATACTAGATAGCAGAGCTACATGTGGCGCAGACCTAGTTCAGTGCATGCACTTTGGTGCTTCTGAAGTTCTGATGCATTTTCTTCATCTACGTCTCACAAGTTCATTGTCCCACAAAGACGTATCTCGAGTGCTTTGCTTGAATCATTATCATTAGTATATGACGTTCACACAACTCCCACCAGTCGATCAAACGGACGGTAAAACAACATTCTCCAAACACTTTGCAGTTTTTGTCGAAACAGAGAAATATTGTAGTATCACAAAACTGCAGTATTCCTCCACCTGCACTGAAATACTTCAGTTTTGCAATACTTCAGTTTTGGAAAAACTTCGTTGCCAAACTAAGCCTAAGGGTTGTGATTAGAGGAACTAATCCCCTGTTTTTTTTTTGCTTTATAAAAGGCTAGTTTGTTTGTTGTAGTGTTTTGAGTTCTCCCCCTACCAAGAAAAAACATGACCCAGACCAGATAAAATAATCTGATCACTTTCCCCAAACAGATACCAGTAGCCACAGCCACTGAAGCGAGTCCCGCATATATATATATGGCAACTTCATTTATTTTTCTAGCTATGCCCTATATAAATAACAGATGTGATACCTCACCTGACGACATAGACAGGTCTTCCTCCTTCCGTCCGCATCGACTGGAACGGAACGGAACACATCGACCTGAGCACAAGTGGACGAAGAAGAATCAGTAGACCACCACGAAGGAAAACCTTCTTCTCAACTTCTCAAAAAAAAACGAATTAGCTTTCAGGAAACTTGCCACGCACAACTCTTAGGGACGTCGCCTGCAAGATCCTGATTTGGTCCTCATGTCTAGCTGCCTGAGCCACTACTGTGGGACCACGGAGATGGGCGTTTCGAGGAATGGAGTGTAGATGTGGATTTAAGGGTTGACGATCTGCTCTGGTGATAGCTTGATGTTACAGGAGCACAGTATCATCTTCAACTGAATAGCAGACAAGCAAAGCAAGAAACGACCAATAAGACCGAAAGTTGCAATGTTGAAAGGATTGCTAGCCAGAGATTGACAGTTGTTAGGGTACAGTCAATTGTGGTCTTGTTAACGTGCAGTAGAAGATCGAACTGTGACTCAAGTCATCCTCTAGCTACGGAGTGAAAGCACAAAAGCAACGAGAAAAAATAAGTAAGACCAGACGTGCAGAAGATAACTCACATTCCAGTAGATCAATGTCTGAACTATGTTGTGTTGCCACCTGCAAGATAAACAAGGTGTAAGTAACTCATAAGATGTAACTACTCAGACGAAATTAAGTCTTCATAATTCTGAGGGGAATACGAGAAACATACGAGAGAAAATATATGATCAGAAGAAACCCCAAGGCAAGTTCGACATTTGAACTAAGGAGGCTGAGTGTGGTGTTATTTGCATCCACTAAAAAACAGGGTTCTTCCAAGTATATTCCCTTAAAGAGAGAATAGAGAGCCAATATTAACCGCAGGGCAGTGGAGACTCAACAAACTACACAAATGAAATCCAGAGATAATTCTACAGATAATTACCTATAGAAAGATGAGTGGGCAAAATTATGCCTTGGTAATCTGGCAACATGATCAACTGCCCAACAGAACACAGGTAGCGCGGCAACTGTGAAAAGAAAAGATTGGAACTTGTAAACATATGTAAAAGTAAGGATGAAAGTTGGTGACCCTTAGGGTACCCTATGGCCCTCTTTAGTTCAATCAAATGAACTAAAATTTCAAAAAACACATCTCCTTTGAAAAGTTAGTTCATTTGAATTTACTAGGAGGGTACTCTAAGGGTCTGAAATCTGCATCTCTATGTAAAAAAGCAGTAAAAAGATATCAGAATCATGAAAATGCCAGAGAAACATTGTATCTTACTCTTTAAATGCATCTGAGATGTGAGAAGCAACACAGAGAACATCAAATGGAAAAAGTCCTTGGCTCCAAGTATAGACTGCAACAAACAGATTGCAGGCATGTTCAACGCATTTGGTTTCTTCATGCAGGAAAAAACGGAGAATTAGATCAACATGTTCATCAGGGCAAGAAACATAGCCAAACAAAGAAGAACCACTCAAGGTTAAGGTTGGCAGGTATTTACCCCATAGGACTCTATACAAAGAAAATCCCAAGGAGAAGACTGTTCCCAGCAACGAGAGCTTGCATGCTCTGTCTGCAAGATGCTTTGGCAAAACAGGAACCATTCCCAGACCAGCAACAACCTGTACCTAACATATAGAAGTTCAAGCATGTCATGTTCAAGTATACACTACAGTACCAACAAGCAAGAGATGACTGACAGAACAAGGGTAGCATGACCAAGTTATCTACTCTCTCCAATTCATATTACTTCACACTAATATAGATGTATCTAGACACATTTTAACTGTAGATACATCTATTTAAGTGGCAAGTAATATGGATTGGAGGAAGTAACAGAAACCATTGTTATGGCCTTTTTAAGAAATGACTTTCCAATGCAGAATGAAGTTGTTGTTAAGGATAAGACTATGGATTTGTTGTGATTATAGGAGGAAACGGAACCAAATAAACTTACTCCTTTCAGTGAGTATTACATAATTACACATGGATACACGGCATAAAAGGGTGGCTTGTTCCTTACCCAGACATTTATGCATTTATGGAGAAATGTATAGTTCGTGCATCAATGTGTAAAGGGTTTGCAGCCTTGTCTGTCTGGTGGTGATGGTGTCGGGGCAGCTGATCTCGAACTAGAACGTAGACATGATATGAACTCATCAGTAAGACACAGTCTAGGAAATTGGTAATAGCTAGTAAAAATGTAGCATGTTTTACCTAATTTGCGAGCCCTAACACTCTCACTAGTTTAGATTGTTGCAAGTTCAAAGGAGCTGGAGCTCAAGATACAGTAACACGGAGAGCACTAGACGGTTGTATCAACGAGTTAGTGCACCCCAACCCTGCTAAGAATGGCTCTATCATTTATAAATGGTTCATTTGGACAAAGCAACTAAGAGTGAGCCTGACGGCTTTCACGCTGACGAAATAATGCAAGTTCAAAGGAGCTGGAGCTCAAGATGCAGCAATAGGGAGAGCAGCAGATGGTAGTAGCAATGAGTTACAGACCTCCCTCTAGCTAATTCAGCAGAAAACACTAGCCTGTCTCAGAACAGAAAACAGGCATCAAGAACAGACCGTGGTCAAACTGCAGCTGCAGCCTACAGAGCTAGCACACCCGAACCCTGGGACTGCAATCGGTCGAACCCAGCCTCAGTCCATACAGTAAGCACGTCAGGTCCTAGGTACCAGGAATCTATCTGGGGAGCAGTTAAGCAAGCACGAAGGAGGGAGTGGGATCAGGAATTCAGGATGTACTACTTTTTTTTTTTAGGAAGCAGCAGGACTCTGCTGTGATAAAAATACAGGGTTATAGTACAAAAGGCTAAAAATGAAAACTAGCCATACAAGCCCTCAAGGCCACTAGGGAAACTGGAGAAAGCTAGAAAAAATTCTGAACCCAAGAAGATGCTAGACCTGCATAACTTTTCCTTTTAGCTATGTGAAGTAACAAAGCCATTTCATCTTTGAACTTTCTTCTACATCTGAAGATATTAGGAGGGATATTTTTTTAAATGTAATCATTTTGGGTTATCCGAATTGACCAGGTAATCAGCATAATAATGTCCATGGAGAAAGATTGGGCAGTCTTCTCTTTCAGGCTAACAAGGACATCTTGTACCACAAAAGAAGCAGAGGTTGGAACAGTCCAATCTGGACAGAGATATTGCCAACACATCCTTGCAAAAGGACATGTGAAGAAGAGATACATCATCACCACACATGACACCTGAGTAAGAAGGCATAAAAAAGATTTTCTCTGAAGTACTTCTCTTGTGTTTAGCCTGTTGTGGGATAGGTGGAACGCAGGGTGCCGAGCTGACACTGAAGAGCAGCGGTGAACAAAGCCACCCTTTCTTCAGAAATATCAATGGGGATATTAGGTTTGACTCTGCATAGTTGACCTTGAGACCAGTAGCTTGCCCAAAACGGTGGAGCAGGGATTTGAGGAAATGAATCAGCTGCACATCTGCTTTCATAATTATGAGCGTGTCATCCGCATATTGGGCAACCGGGAAGTCAGCAGTGGTCTAGTAGTGAGATGGCCTTGACGCATTGCTTCGTTTATCAAGGACTGATGAAGGAGAATAAATCAGGATGTACTACTCACGACGTGGTGCTGGTAGAGTTTGCGCCTGAAGTGGGCGAGGACCTCGGGCTTGGCGGCACGACAGAGTCGGACCACAGTAGGTCGCCGCCGCCCGCTTCCGCTGCCATCGCGCTTCCTTGCTTGCGCCGGTGGTCTTTGGAGCGGTTGTGGGTTTGAGACGACGGCGACGGCGACGGCGGAGACAGTGACTGAGGGGGAGTTTTAGGAGGCGGCGATTTGGTGCGACCGCCGCGCCGGAAGACTCGCTGGCCGCTGCCGCCGCCGCTGCCGTCCGGTCCCGTCCCGCTGTGGCGGACCGGTGGGCCCGCAGAATCGAGCTTGATGGGCCAGGCTACCCTGCGTCATTCGGGCCGCTGGCTGGCCAAGCAAATTTTATTCCTGCGACGTGAATACGTGATGGATTATCCATTTGGTCCACTCTTCACTTTGGTGAGCCTGGAATGCCACTGGGCCAACGCAAGCTGCTGGTGCTTTTTTTTTTCATTACTGCGAAATAAGAAAATGGAGGCTAAGTATAGACAGCACCAGGGAGTGAAGAAACTATGAACGCATTGGCTTTTGCACATAGAAGTACTCCCTCTATCCTAAAATATAAAGCACATAATTTTAGTTACATCTTAGTTTTTTCTTTTGAAAGGGGCCAAAAGCTTTAGCCACAGGGTCAAAAATAAAAAAAGCTTTAGCCCATTTGATTAATTGAGAAGAGTTCTTTTGCATGAAAGTAAAGGCAAAATACAACGGAATTAGTCCCCTGACATCAAATCACCAAAACTTTTTCTCAATATATGAAGCCCCAAAGGCCCGTGGTGTGTATTGGCAATTGACAAGTGTGTGTGTGTGATTGTGTCTGGTGCTCTTTTGTAAAAAAATATGAATATTTAGAATAATATATGAATATTAATAGAATCACCATACAGTATATTTTCTCAATATATCTATTCAATATTAAAGGCATAGACATGCACACGGTCACACATACCGACCCGAGCACACAAGTCGAAGAAAAATATGGTGAACACAGCACATGCGCCTGCATCTATTTGTTTTTTCCCTTCCTTTCTATTTTACCTCTGTTCCAAGGAAAAAAAAAGAACATTCTTTTTTTTAACAAAAAAAAGAACATTCTTATTCGTGCATCTTTCAAGAAAACTAGTAAGCTTCCAGGAAAATTGCCGCGCACAACTCTCTACTCGGTCTTGCGGAGAAAAGGCGGTTCAGTTCCTGATCCAACCTGGCGGCACAACACAAGCAAAGTGCGCACCACTTTCCCCCCAGAAGAACGCTTTACGATTCTGGAGCTCCATCAGAAACTGAGTCCTAAAGTTGGCAACGAAAATAACTTGGCTCCAAAACGTGTGATTCCGAGGATAAAAGCGTGCAATTCATTTAGTGAATGAATAATATCATCGCTGGGGAATGGAAGCGAGGGTACCTGCTGAATTAGTTTATGTGGAAGTCGCAGGAAAAGTGTGGAACGATTCCAGGCAAACTTGGATGCCAAGGAAGCAGGGTCTGCACCGCTTTCCCCCCAAGACCGCTTTACGAATCTGGAGCAATACCTGAAAAGAAACGTATACATGTAATTAGCACAGAGCCAAAGAACCAATAAACTACAGCCCGGAACGACGAAACGAGTAAATCAAAAGACAGAACTTAATTGATAGTAGTTCAGTGACGGCGAAGACATGGTAGCATCGCCCATCAAAAAATCGCATGTTACCAAGTGACAATTACAGACTGTACCATACGGATATTCCTGAGGATTATTACAATACGTGCCTTTTGCTCAGTAATTAATTACTCCCTCCGATCCAAATTAGCTGATTCCACTTTGTCTAGATACGGAGGTATCTAGTCAATAAACACATCTAGTTACATCCGTATCTAGATAAAATGGAGTCACTTAATTTGGATCAGAGGGAGTAGCAAAGAAACATGTTCCGAAAACATTATACTGATCAATTTAACCGATGGAAGTTGTGTTGTAACATGATGCTAGTAGGTTTTTTGCTAAGTAAGGCCTTGCTAGTGGGGTTTGGAAGAACATATTCAGACCCGTTCCTTTCAGAGGAAGACACAACTCAGTCAACCACCCACCCCACACTCCAGCGCCTATAAAATCCCACCACACACACCCTCATTCCCTCAGGCCACTGCTCAGTATCAGGAATAAGAGCAGCGGAACAGAGGCCCCAACCCAGTACCCACCCTCCCTCACACATATACACACAAAAACAAATTCACAAGAGCCATGGCGTCGTACGACAAGACCATGGCGACAGCGGCCTCCCTCGCTGCATCTCTGATGCTGGTGCGGGGCCTCGCGAACGAGCTGCTGCCGTCCGAGGTGCGGGAGGCGCTCTCCGGGGCCCTCAACAGCCTGCGGTCGCGCCTGACGTGGCAGCACACCATCGTTGTCGAGGAGAAAGAGGGGTGGTCCTACAACCACGTCTACAGCGCTGTCGAGGCCTACCTTGCCACACGCGTCGGAGCCGGCGCCAACATCGGCATGCAGCGCCTGCGGGTCAGCAGCACCGAGAGCGAGGCCGAGAAGATGGTCGTCAGCATGGAGGCAGGAGAGGAGATGCCCGACGTGTACGAAGGGGCAGAGTTTAGGTGGTATCTCGTGACTCGCGAGGTGAAGGGAGACCCGGACAGTGGCACCGGAGCGCGTGAGGTCAGGTCATATGAGGTGAGTTTCCACAAGAGGCACAAGGAAAAGGCGCTCAAGGAGTACCTCCCGTTCATCGTCGCCACGGCCAAGGCCATATGGGACGGGGAGAGGAGCTTGAGTATTTACATGAACCAGTACTCGGATGAGTGGAGCCCCATGGAGCTCCAGCACCCGTCCACATTCGAGACGCTTGCCATGGACCAGAAGCAGAAGCAGTCCATCATCGATGACCTTGACAGGTTCACAAAGAGGAAAGACTACTACAGGAGGATCGGGAAGGCGTGGAAGCGAGGGTACCTGCTGTACGGTCCGCCGGGTACTGGCAAGTCCAGCCTCATCGCAGCAATAGCCAACCACCTAAGGTTTGACATATATGACCTTGAGTTGACTGGGGTCGAATCCAACTCGGACCTCCGGAAGCTTCTTATCGGCATGAACAACCGATCCATTCTCGTGGTCGAAGATGTCGACTGTACCATCGAGCTGAAGCAGCGGGAGGAACATGATGAAGACGAGGAACATGCCAAGTCCAATTCGACAGGAAAGAAGTCAGAAGAAAAGGTACCTTTGAAGTCAGAATACCTTCCACACATATAAAAACCTCTCTACTCAATTTCTCAGATATCCTTATCTATATTGATGACAATTTGTTTGCTGTCTGCACAGGTGACATTATCCGGGCTGCTAAATTTTGTTGATGGCTTGTGGTCAACAAGTGGGGAGGAAAAGATCATCATCTTTACGACCAATTACAAGGAGCGTCTTGACCCAGCACTCTTGCGGCCCGGCAGGATGGACATGCACATCCACATGGGGTACTGCACCCTGGAGGCTTTCCGGATCCTTGCCAACAACTACCATGCCATCAACTCCCATGTCACATATCCAGAGATCGAGGAGCTGATCAAGGAGGTGAATGTGACGCCTGCAGAGGTCGCCGAGGTTCTAATGAGGAATGACGACACTGATGTTGCGCTCCATGGTCTAGTTGAGCTCCTAAACACTAAAAAGAAAGATGCCACTGAGATCAAGACTGAAAACAAACAGGCTGATGAGAAGAAAGATGCCAATGCAATCAAGACTGAAAGTATGCAGGTGGACGAAACGAAAGATGGTGATAAGATCAAGACTGTAAGTTTGCAGGTAGAGGAGAAAAAAGATGACAAAGAGGTTGTGTTGAAGAATGATTCCTTCACAAAAGACAGAAGCAATTAGGAGTGCAGAAGCTAACAGTGACCAGAGTGTGTGTACTATATAGATAGGTCCTACAGGGGATCCATTGCAAAATATGTGATCATTTTGGGAGATCCATTGCAGAGTTGTGATCATTTTGACTACTAATAACATTCGGTTTTTTGGAACAGTCAGGCGCACCATTACTAACCAGAGTGTGCTTCTAAATAATTTTGTAAGTACTGTTTCAACAAGAAGTTATATATGTGAATATCCTGTATAAGACATTGGCCAGTAGAGCCAACTACAAAAGAACCAACTTCAGCAAATTTTTGCGTAGTTTATCCATTATGTGATCTCAAATTCTGTACCATTCATTTATATTCACCCTAGATTTGGAATTGAAGTCCACGGGAAAAATATCATTTCCAAATCCTCGCACAGCTCAGCAGCATCGGATGACTGGATTTGAAACAAAAATAAGCTGAAATCTAACTGAGGAGTGCTTGCATGCTTTCCGGCTTACTTTGCATGAAAATCAAAGCATACTAATGGATGTGATTAGAGGAACTAATCCCCTGTTTTGTTTAACAAAAGGGTACATCCTCACCCCTCCAAAAAAGGTGACCCAGACCAGATAAAGTAAGCTGATCACTTTCCCCAACCAGATACCAGCCACTGGAGTAAATCATGGCAACTTTATATATGGATTATATTTTTTCAGCTACACCCAATAAATAATAGCTGTGACATACTTGAACTGACGACGTCGACCGGTCTTCCTCATTTCGTCCACGTACGTGGGCATGGAATTTCAGCGTTAGACAATGCGGAACAGAACACACCGACCTGAGCACAAGTGGAAGCAGAAGACAAACCAGTAGGCCACCAGGAAGGAAACCTTCTCCACTTTTCGAGAAAACTAATTAGCTTCCAGGAAACTTGCCGCGCACTACTCTTCCCATGCCTGGGAGAAAAAGTGGTACAACTCCTGATCAAACTAGGATGCCAGTTTAGCGAATTAAGAAAGAGGGGGTGGGGCAGGGGTGGGGGGACTTTATTTTTAATGGACATAACAGAGACTAACCGAACTTTGGAATGAGATCTGACAAACATAAAAATATGGAAGTGCTCTTGCTGGTATCCACTCTAGCAGTGGGATTTTCACAACCAGTACAATTTGGGTGCCATGTAGCAAACTATACCTGGTCTAATTATGTTTAGTTTGGTACATACATTTAAGAGAAAAGAAAGCAACAAGAAAAGTTGCAACTCACCAGCTTCAGCCAGACTGTCAGAAGTATATACCCCATGCACCAAATGTAGAAAACTGAAACATCGTATAGCCAAATTTGGGTGCCATGTAGCAAACATACATTTAAGAGAAAACGGAAGCAATAAGAGCTTTGCCAGATTGCAATTCAAAGCTAGAAGGTGAGTTCTCTCACAACTCATATCGGCAAATGAATCTCTAGACGCAGCAATAACAGTTGATATGATGCTAAATCCAACAACAAAAGCAAGCAGATCTAAGAGAAAAAATATCTCTAGACTATTCATGGCGGATACAATGCTAAGAACTTTCACATTGCAACAATATGACATGAACTTACATTGCATGAGGGGAGATTTCTTCAGTGAGGAATTAACGCAAACACGTGAAGCACGCTATGACCGAGAAGTAAATGTGACTGAAACCGGAGAGACACCGCGTGGACTAAAACATGGCGACTTGTACGGGGATAAATATTAACTAGTTTACTAATTAATCAACAAGTTGCTGTGGTGTAGTGGTTATCACGTCAGTCTTACACACTGAAGGTCTCCAGTTCGATCCTGGGCAGCAGCACATTTTTTTTCTATTTGTCCTACCGTCTGCTGGCAATTATTCTGCATGGTTTTTTTCTCTCTTTATCAGCTAACTAACTTTACAGTAAATCCATGCTACACAGATAGTGGAGAAGAAAAAACTGCACATACATACTCCATCTGTCTGATAATATTTTTTTTTCTATTTCGCCTGTCGTCAGCTCGCAAATTTTCTCTCGGTTATTTTCTCGCTCTCTTTATCAGCTAACTAACTTCACAGTAAATCAATGCTACACATTTTGTGGAGAAGAAAAAACTGCACATACCTACTCCATCTGTCTGATAATATAAAATGTTAACATCCAACATCCAGTATAACTCAAACTGTACTTAGTGGACGCCTAGTCTTTCACTTCACCTGCTATAGCATCACCGAGAGATAGCTAGTCTTCACAACGATGTCTCTTCGGATCTCTTTACTTTTCTTTTTTTGACCTGGTAGATCCTCATTTCTCCAGGTGGATGTGGTCAAAATCCTAGCAAGTCTGAACGCTTCCTTTTTCCGTCCTTTTTCCAACATCGATTTCACCGCGTCATGCTGAAAAATTTGCTATTATTCGGTCCACTGCTGCATCTTGGCAGTGGAATAAACCCTCTAGCCAATGATGGTTGCACTTGCAGTCTTCCATGGCTGCCCCTACCTTTACTTTTCGACTGATTAACTGAAGAAGTGCTTTTCGACCCAGCTTGTCACTTCGTCTTTTTCACTGCCCCTATGATCTCAAATCTCCACAGTTCAACACATCGCCTCGCCGCAGCCACGAGGATGGTAAACATCATCAACCACCTTGCAGTTGCCTGAAATCAAAATCATCCAGTACATAGCATCAAGTCCCGTGCACATTAACAAGCTAGGTTTACAGTTAACTGTTGTTACACAACTGGTGGAAGGTGCTAGCCAATAAACCGTGACGACTATGTGCTTGCCGCGTGCGTGCGCGCGTGGTTGGAGGCGGCAGCAGGAAAATAGGATAAGCTTACATGGTCATGACCAGTTCTTTAGGACTACGTAAGCTGCAGCTCTGTTGTCTCCACTCCATCGTCTCCCTCCGTTCGTTAGTGCGAGCGAGGAAGAGGAAGGTGCAGCAGAGGTGCTGCACCAACAGAAGCAAACTGCACGTACATGGCTAAACTGTGCTGCCTAATTTACAGCTAGGCATCCACTTCACCAACTCTAGAATGACAGAGGGACGACGAAGCACTAAGAGAACTCTGTCTCTTAAGATTTTTTTTCTCTCTCCATGTGGTCAATCCTGACAAGTACATTCTGAAAAATCAATTTGACCGCAATTAAATATGATGCTGAAAAAATTGCAACTAATCAGACCACTGCATGTTGACCGCAATAATACTTGTCGCCGTCTAGGATGTAGACTGGACATGCAATTTGCTCCTGTGAAGTCAATAACGATAAAATTTCAATATGAAGTATATATGAGCACCCCTAGATATCTGTATTTGGACTAGCCACAGAAACTAGGAGCTGGTTCTGTGATCCCAATCCACCATGCTTCCACTTGTAGTCCTCCTGCTCCTGCTCACAGAAACCACATCAGGGAGGACCGAGCCTGACACACAGAGCACGCGCGATGGAGGAGGAGGAGGATGCATCACCAAGGAGAGGGAAGCCCTTCTGTCCATCAAAGCCTGCATCACGGCCGACCCAGAGCGCCTCCTCTCGACGTGGCGGGGGCAGGACTGCTGCCGGTGGGAGGGAGTCAGGTGCACCAACATGACGACCAGCCATGTCGTCAAGCTCGACCTCCACGCACGGTACATCCGATCTTCCCTGGAAGGCGAGATAAGCTCGTCTCTAGAAGCCCTAGAGCATCTGCAGCACCTGGACCTTAGCGGGAACTACGCTCTCACCGGGCCTGGAGGCAGCCTCCCCAGCTTCATAGGGTCTCTTCATGACCTACGGTACCTGAACCTCTCTCGCCTGAATTTTTCCGGCACAGTGCCCCATCAGTTTGGCAACCTCTCCAGGCTGCGATATCTCGATCTCGATCTGAGTTCTGATGATTTGCACTCAGATGACCTCTCATGGCTGCCACGGCTCTCTTTGCTCAAGTATCTTGACATGAGTTATGTGGACCTCAGTGCGACCATAGATTGGGTTGAGACGGTGAACATGCTGGCCTCTCTTGAGGTGCTCAGGCTATCTTGGTGTTCGCTTAACAACACAGGCCACTTTGTATCGCGCTCGAACCTCTCCCACCTCAAGATCCTCGACATCTCTTTCAACACCATTGAAACATCGTTCGACGCTATTAGCTGGGTATGGGACGCAACCAGGCTCGAATATCTCAACCTGGAGGACACTGGTATACATGGTGTGCTTCCAACTCGGTTGGCGAACTTGAGCTCACTTCAAGTCATTCAGCTGAGTGGCAACCATCTAAAGGGAATGATACCTGATACACTGACCAGCCTTTGCAGCCTGAGAGTATTTGAGCTGACACGCAATGATCTTGAAGGGGACATAACGGAGTTCATCGAGAGGTTACCAAAATGTTCACGGAGTCAGTTGAAGGTGCTGCGTCTGGGCCACAATAACATAACTGGCGCCTTATCGGATTGGATCAGCGACATGACTAGCTTGATAACTCTTGATCTTAGTTTCAACAGGCTTATGGGATCTCTGACCACTAGCATAAGCACCCTTACGGACCTCGTTTACCTGAACCTAGGCTATAACCAGATGGATGGGGTCATCACTAAAGATCACTTTTCCAAGCTTACAGGGTTGCAGGAGCTGCACTTATCTGCAAATTCCTTTACCATCAACTCTGACTGGACCCCTCCTTTCAGATTGCAGTCACTAGGATTGGGATCATGCCGTTGTGGGCCAGGATTTCCTCGGTGGCTCAAATCACAGAAGAATATATACTCTCTTTATTTGTTCGATGCTGGCATAGCAGATACTGTACCTGATTGGTTTTGGACTGTATTTGCAAAGGCTGAAGTTTTGGACCTCTCCAGCAATAACATCAGTGGCACATTACCAGCTACACTTGGACAGATGGACACATTTTGGTTAGATCTAAGCTCAAATCAATTCAATGGTCTGGTACCGCAGCTACCTCAGAACATAGGGACTTTGGATCTCTCAAGAAACTCCCTTTCAGGGCCTCTGCCATTCAATGTCAGATCGCCAATAAGTATAGAAACCTTGATTCTTTTTGACAACCAGTTCACAGGCACTATCCCGACATCGCTATGCCAAATGAAGTCCCTGACAGTGCTTGACATTGGAAACAATATGATAACAGGTCAGTTCCCTCGATGTTCAGAAAATGTGGCAGCAAGTTCAGGAATGGACCCATCTAACATACCCTCACCGGATAGTGATTCAGGCTCTGGCATGCCGCAGTCTATGTCAATTGAAACTCTGAGGCTCGACAACAACAGCCTCGCGGACGAATTCCCTTTATTACTACAGAATTGCCCAGAACTAACTTTTATTGATCTCGGGCAAAATAAGTTGTTTGGAAGCATACCAGCTTGGATTGGACAGAAATTACCACAGCTGAAATATCTGCGCCTCAGATCTAACATGTTCTCTGGCTATATACCTACCCAACTTAGAGGACTTCTTCATCTCCAATATTTGGATCTAGCACACAACGACTTCTCAGGCACTATACCTCCGTCCCTGCTAAACATGGATGGCGTGACCAAAACCACAGAAATAGCAACTGAAGATACCTCGTCCAGCACTTCAAGCGGCGTGGCTGCAGTAGATGACGGCCAAAATCCGCATGGAACTGTGTATCGTATAAGTAATAGCATATTTGCAGTCACAAAGGGGCAAGAGCGTGAATATATTGGTTTTTTCATATACATGGTGAGTCTTGATTTGTCCTGCAACCATTTCACTGGAGACATCCCCAAGAGCATAGGTCCTGCTTCGGGTTTAGTGAACATGAATCTGTCTTTAAACCAGTTGACCGGAAAAATCCCCGAGAGCATTGGTTTGATGCGCTCACTGGAATCACTTGACCTCTCCAACAACCAGCTCTCTGGTGAAATCCCTCAAGGCCTATCCGATCTGACATCGCTAAGCTATCTGAACTTGTCGTACAACAACTTGTCAGGAAGGATACCGTCTGGGCACCAGCTCGGCACGCTCAGCCCTGACGACCCAGCATCCATGTACATTGGCAACACTGGCCTCTGCGGGCCACCTCTTCCCAAGAGCTGCCCAGGAAATCATACAGCGGAAAAAAGGCACTTCACAACAAGCAAAGAAGGGTCCGAGACGATGCCCTTCTGTTTCGGACTAAGCGTGGGTTTCGTGGTTGGCCTCTGGGTGGTGTTCTGCTCCCTTCTGTTCAAGAAACCATGGAGGGACATCTATTTCCGGCTCTTGGACGAGCTGTACGATAAGATGTATGTGCTTTTGGTTGTAAATTGGGTGAGGATGATGGGGAAAGCGACCGCCACCTATTAAGCAAGTTCAGCCGCAACCAATGACGCTAGTATTGAGGTTGTGGTTTCTGGAAATGAATGCAACAAGCTGCTACTGGATTACTTTTTTTTTCAGGGAGTACTGAATTACCTGTAGCATCATTTGGTTCATCAGACTCTTGTTTACATTCACAATAAGCGATAAAATGTTAGCATTTCAACCTGGTGATGCCACGATTTTTACGGAATATGTCGACTTGTAATTTCTCTACACATCTATAATTGTATCAGTGGCAAACAAGAGCATAAATATCTTGTAGCCTGCGATTTGCGAGTGGCAGAAAAAAGACCTGTTAAATACCACGAGCAGAAGCAGAGCGGCGGCTGGCTCAAGAACCCTAGCTCGACGGAGACCAATGGCGGCCACGACGAGAGAGGCAGACCTGGGGGAGCCGGTGAATCGCCGGCCGCACTCCGTGGCGCCCCGCCCGCGCGCATCATGCGGACGACCTCCAGAGCTCCCCGCAGCGTGCGAACTCATTGGTCCTCCGCGGACCACGGCGCCGTTGGCGTCGGCCGCGGCGTCGAGTGGCGATATCTGAGTCTCTGTGGCGACAGCCGTGTGAACGCCATTGCCACGCCATGAGGTGCAGACTGAAATCGAACCTGAATTTTTGTTTTACAGTTGACACCGAGAACTTTTTAATTCAGTTTTATTTAGAAAAGTGTAAATATAGTTTAGTGAACAATTGCAACCTGTACTTTTTGATGCAGCTGAGGCCGATTTGAACCTTGTTCCTACACGGCCTGATCAAATCGATCAGGCACTTGCCATCTATCTTCATTGTTCAACTCTTTGATGAAAAGATGAAAAAACCAAAAAAAAGCTCTGCCCTTCCATCTCTTGGATAGATAGAGAGGGAGGGCAGAGGCCTTTGGTGTCCCGTTCAGTCAAGAATTGGGGCTTCACAATTACTAGCCAATATTTATCTCATGCCTTTCCTCGTTCATGGTTCGATATTCTGGTGTCCTAGGCGTAGAGGAACCACACCAATCCATCCCGAATTTGGTTCATATGGTTGCACTTTTTCACCAAAACTAAATTTGCATATTTTTTAAATCAACCACCTGAAACGCCTAATTTTTTGAGCCGCCAGGGCTCGGGATGCCCAACCTCGAACGTTTCAGGCGTGCTCTCCCTCTCAGATAGCCACCCGAGGCTCCAAAGCTCCCTTGCGATGACTCGGACACGGTCCTCTTCAGGGCTTCCACCAAGGTAAACCTCAACAATTGTGAAACCGCTTCTTTCTGGCATGATAGCTGGTGTGACCGCGGCCCCCTCCGGCTTTAGGTGCCTTATCTTTTCAACATCGCAGCTAGAAAGAACCGTTGCGTTGCTAAGCAATTCAAGGACCATAACTATATCTGCCCGATTGCACTCCTAAACACGTTGGTCCAACATTCGTAGTATGGGACACCATTGAGGCACACACACCTTGTGCCTGAGCACCTCGACTCCATCTGATGGTCTTTGACCATCGATGAAATCTACAGCGCATGTTCGGCATACCATGCGCAATTCCTAGCCTGCCACCCTTGTTTCCCCGCTAAGATGATCTGGAACGCATGCACCGATCCTAGTGCAAGTTGTTCGCTTGGTTGACCCTCTTTGGAAATCTGTTGACAGCTGATATGTTGGATATCAGGATGGGCCCATGACCCTAACTGCGAGATGTGCCTAAGCGCCCGGGAAACGACGATCCACTTATGCAAAGACCACCCCTTCACCACGGCTGTCTGGAACCTTATCTAGTCTTAGGACGACTTCAACACCACTGTGCACGGCCAAAGCTTCCCAAACATCTCGGGGTGGTGGGATAAGCTCATTGAGAGAAGCCGAAGAAGGAGCCACGTGCAACCAATGGCCGCCTCCTCTACGTTCTTTGGAATGGTTGGAAAGAAAGGAATCATCGAATCTTCAAGGATCGTAGAGCTCACGTTCATCGAGGTGGCAACGATTGCCAAAGAAGACATTATGTCGCAGTCCATGTGTCGGCTATCCCAGCTGATTCAGACCAGTGCATTCATAACTTAGCTTAGCGGTGGTTTCAGCATGTTCCACCTTAACAAAAACATGCCCCTTATACAATGTGCGATTTTCCCTCTTCTATATAAAAACACTGCGCTCTTATCTGTTGCTATTTTTTTTAAAACCAGAACTACCAACAGTTAACAAAACTGAAAATATTAAACTGAAGCACAACTAGCTTAAAAGTTAAGAGACGTACTTGTCTAAAGTTGGACCATGTGAAATTGGCTCAAAAACATGCATGATTATCACTAAATTTGTCAATTTTGTTATATTGATCTTGAATGTATTTTAATTTTCTTGACGCAAGGTACATGTAGGAGTTTGTGTTATAAGTCTTTTCCAAAACTTTGCCAGCTTTTAAATTTAACTTATAAGGGATTTAATACCCCTTAATTAACTTCAATCCACTTCAAACCTGTCATTAGAAAACAAGACCTAACTGTGTTCATTGGTTCTAGACACGATCAAAATGAACTTCAATAAAAGGGACATCTCTTTTGTCGAACCATATGTCTCAATGCAAGTCACAATTTGGTATTTCCTTTCCTAATTATACTAAGCATACTTTTATAATATTTGTTCTTGAAGTGCAATTTTACCTACCATTGCATCTCCATCCAACGGTTCATGTAAGGACAATGCTAGAGATCCCCTGGAGGCTCACAACCTCCCAGCCTCCTTGCATGTGTGACACGTGTCCATTTGACCTCAAATTCATACTTTGCCAAAAAAAAAATCCGCTTTTGCTTTATTGAAGCAAAAAAATGGTTAGACTACAAATAAAAAGAGACTTGCCGGAGCACCATCCTTTGACAGAGACCTCTCGTCGGAGACCTCGTAGCAAAACCTTTGTGCTATTGAAGCTAAACCGACCTCGCCGGAGACCTTATAGCAACCATTTTGTACTAAAGTAACAAAATAGCGGAACATTTGCAGCAAAAACTTTGTACTATCATATCATCTTCAACTACTCGTCGACGCACCGCCAGTGGCATCCCAACTCCGGCTAGCAGCATCGTCACTTGCTTCTTGCAGCACCGCCACCGAATGTTAGCAGCACCGCCGGTAACCATTTGAAGCACGGCTGCTGACTGTTTGTAGCATCGCTGATGACTGTTTCTAGCACCTCGGTGAGAGTTTGCAACATTGCTGCTCACAATTTACAACATCATCGCTGACCATTTGCAGCACCTCCCGTCTGGATTCGTAGCACCATTGCACTGACTTCATAGAAGCAAAAATGAGAAACTCGAGGTCGGGGAGCCCAGCCATGGTGACGACCTTGGACACGTTTGAGGTCACAGACAAGCAACCACGACGGTGGTTGGTGCATGTTCGGCGAGGAGAGGGCACCGACATGGGGCGCACAACATTAGGGGTGTGAAGCATGGTGGAGGTCAGGAGGCGGCCAGCGAGGTGGAGGTAGGAGGTGTCTCGCATGACTAACGAGCAAGAGGTGAGGCTCCCGGCAAGGTGGAAGCAGATGTAGCCGACGCTTGGCGGGGGCCGTCGAGGTGGAGGCCGGGTTCGGCGCTCCTGGCGAGGTGGAAGAGGATGTCGAGCAGAGGAGAGGCTGCAGGCCCGTTGCTGGGCAGAACGCGCAGCCAGAGCAACATACGTGATGATCCTTCCGTTTAGATTCATCTTTTTTTGCGGGTCCGTTTAGATTCATCTTAATTACGAATAACTTCATTCTGATTTAGATGCCGTGTGATGTTGCCTGCTGAGCGTTGCCATGAATCCTCACTACGAAATGTCCTCTTCTATGTACATTCTTCGTCTAAAAATGTAAGGTATCTAAAGATTAAATAAAAGTCAACATTTTCTAAATTTGACAAAGTTTACACACAAAATATGAGAAATTACAATATTGAATCAATATCAACAGATTCACTAAACTATGAGAAATTACCATAAACTATATTTTCTTAATATTTTCATTTAATATTGTATATGTAGATATTTTTATAAGTATTCAATCAAAATTCTTAAGATTTAACTTTTAACTAACCTTTAGACGCCTTACATTTTGGGATAGATGGAGTAATAATTTCATGTCATAGTCTTGCACTCTTGGTGTGATTGCGCTTCTAGTTCATGGGGTGTGCAAAAATGGCTCCTTCTATGTAATAACTCTGGCTCGTTTGTTTCACATATAATTGCAGGTGTGCAGGTGTGCGGGCACGTGTAAAATGAATTTAAAATACTTTGTATTTTGAGCTACAAAAAGATGATAAAAGTGTCGATCTGACTGTACATATTTAAAAATCTCCAAATTTTATCAGATTTTCTCATTTGGTGTAGCTTAGTTTTTTTTGCGACATTGGTGTAGCTTACAATATAAAGAATTTTGCATTGAGGTTTTGCATGTGCTCCCGAAGACACTTTCCGACTTTATCCCCATAAGCTTGTCCTAGAGCTCATAATATACAACCTTAATCTTTCATTTGGTTCAAAATTTCCCCTTGTATTCACAAAAAATCCCAAGTGTTCTGGTTTTCATCTTGTTTGACCTGTAGTCTATGATGGCATGTTAGCTATATCTCTCTGAGCTGCCACGTCACGTACCAGTCCATATTGAAATTTGTCAGATTTCAAAACACTAAAATTTATCAAATATTGTCATTTTCTATATCCTAATGTAGAAAAAAAATACAGGTTTTTTACACGTGTGTAAGATTCATCACTACTATATCCAGGCATTTTTCAGAAATTCTCGAAACTTCAAAATATTATTACAGTATTATCTTTTTCAAAATAAATGGCTTCCCAGAGCTCGGCCTCCATTTGTCCTCACCTAACCAATATAGGAAATACTAGTTGTAATACCTCTGTTTTAAATATAAGCCTTTTTTACAAAGCTAAATTAGCTAGTCTAAATCATCCCAAAAAACTTGAATGGGTGAGAGAATAATAAGTTAGAATATTGTGCAAATCAAAACGATTTCACGCTTATTCATCAAACCAAAGGCACATCGTCACATAGAAAAGTCCCATTGGGTCTCCATCCAACGGTTGATGTAAACCCTCCGGGCTCCGGCCAACATCCCACAAAACCCAACGGCAACAGAGAAATGCACGGAACGTATTTCAGTTGCAGTTAGAGACAGGAGAGGGAGAAGCTTCGAGAATGGCCGCCGCCGCCGCCGCTCCGCCGGAAACGCCGCTTCCATCGGCGGACGATCCCGCGTACGCGGAGGAAGAGGAGCAGTGTCGCATCTGCCGCTTCCCCGCCGAGGCGGACCGCCCCCTTCGCCGCCCCTGCGCCTGCCGCGGCAGCATCCAGTTCGTCCACGACGAGTGCCAGCTCCAGTGGATGGCCATCCGCCACCAACACGAATGCGAGGTATCGTCTCTTATCCCTACTCCGCCGCCGCCTATGGTTTCCAGGTGCGAGCGGCGAATTCTCCCCCCATTTTCCAGCAAGTCAGGTCATCAAGTCCGCCATGGGTGACCCCATTCATGACGCTGCTGTGCCTGCACGTGTTTGCTCGTTTAGATTCATGTCAATTTTCAGCCCGATTTAGAACCCGTGTGATGTTGCCTGTTTACATATTCCTCACTCCCCACTCGTTTCCTGTCATAGTCTTGCTGTAATTGCTGCAATGTAATTATTCCCTTTTCCAGTTCATGTGATGCCCGTGTTTACTCGTGTTCTTTTGTTTCGCGTAATTGCAGGTGTGCAAACGCCTCATCTTGACCCGCCCTGTCTACGCCGCAGACGCCCCCGCAAGGCTGCCCCTGTGGGAGTTCATGTTAGGCGCGCCCAACAGGATCATGGGTCTGCTGCTCTCCCTCTTCTTCGCCGCATGTGTCCTCCGCGAGTCAGTCGTTCGCCTCACCACTCTCTGGTCATGGCGCGTCGCGGTTGCCAGGACCTTTGCTCAAGTGCACCGTCTGCTCTCCCTCGGCCTCTCTACCACGTCCATAATCACTTTGATACCTCTCTGGGTTTTGTTTGCCCAAAAGCTCAGGCCATCTGCTGTAGCTCCATTCACGCGCTGGGTTCAACGTATGGAAGCTCGTCTTCACGGGCTTCGGGGATTTGATGGCTTGCAAGTCGTTGCGCTATTCGCTGTTGAAGGTTTATTGTGGGTATACTTGTTTTTTCTCAACCCATGTCCTACGGTGAATGATAATATCCTCCTATTTTTTCATAGTAGTAAAGTATCAATTAATGCAGCTGTGTTCTGCAGTTAGAGAATTTAGCACATCTTGTCATGGTTGTCTTGACTGTCTTGTAGTTAGTCATAGCTCAGTATGGATCCACTTCAAAGTGTACCATCCTCGATATGTCCAGGTTATTGCCAGAAATAGCAGCAAAACTAAAATGATTGGTCACATGGGAGAAACTAGTATGCGTTGTTCTGTAAAAATAAGGCGATGTTCAGTTCTTTACTTCTTCCCTTATCATATTTTCATCCTTAATTACCCTTTTAGGCTAGTTCAACCCTGGGCTTCTCTATATGGTTGTGGCTTAGTTGCATCCTTTTGGGCAGGGTGTACCTCACATTTGTTTTGCTTATTTTTTGTACTTATTTCCGGAAAAGTCTGACAATGTGCTTCTCGGATCAGGTATTAATAGGTGACATGGCACTTGCTTGCGTTTTCGGTTTTCTCCCATTTTCACTCGGAAGGATAACCTTATGGTGTATGTCATGTTTCAATTTTGGCATTGTGGATGAACTCGATTCGTATACATCAACAGCTTCTGTCCTTCTAATTGGATATGGATTTATCTTTTCTGCGGGCGCAACTTTTGCTGGGCTTAATACTTTTCGTCGATACTTGACGGGCAAGCGCCTCATGATTGCTAGTTTCTTTACAAGTCCGTGTGATACAGTCCTTAGAGGGATCGTATATTTGATCACTCTTGCCAATATTTGTCTTAATCTTCTGAACCCACTTATACTACAACCATTGCTCTTGGGTTGGTTGCTTGATATCTGCACTTCGAAAATGTTTGGTGCAACAATATCAGAGAGGTTCAAACTTCTGATTGCACCATCTTTTGCTTCTAATGCTCTTCATTGGCTAATTGGACTCACCATTCCTACTCTACGCCACAAATTGTCGAAAATTGTTCATCAGGTATTTATTGTATTATATATGTCATCATGTCAATAATGTATGCACTACATAGTTCAGAGGTATAACAAGTTTTGTACTTTCTTTTGTGAGTAGATATTGAGGCCAGGAGTTCCCATTCCCTCTGTCCACCATAGGCTGAGTTACCATAGTTGTCGCGAACCATTCTACAAATTTTATTTCAAGAGACTTCCTCGTGTTTGTGTCAGAATTATCTTTATTGTTCTGGTCATTCTTGTTCCTATTGAAATTGTTACCCAATTGGCACCTGAGATGTTCCCACTAGATATCACGTAAGCATTATGTTTTTGCTATTCATCCGATGTATCTGCCATCCTTTGGTGACTTAACTCATCCAACTTAAAATTTTGAATCGTAGCTACTTCAGCCGTCCTGCTAAAGGCACACCATTTTGGCAAGGGCTGCGATACTGTGCAGAGTCACTCTCTGTCATTCATCACCTGAAGTTTCTCATTGGCAATATGGTTTTATACCTTGAGTGGGTAGTGGGGAGGGTAACAATGTATTCTTTTTTCACTGCTGGGGAGGATCTGGGGAACAATGCGGCACCAAAAGTCCAGTACGGTAGCAGTGATGAAGTCAATGATAAAAGGTAAGGACCCATAGTTCCATTCGTTCATGGAACTGAACAATCTGTACATCTTAGCCTGACTCATCTTTGTCCATTTTGTAATACTAAAGCTTTTTGCAATGCCATAGTTGTTTGCTACACTTTTTTTTTGTAAATGCTTACACTGCTTGCACATTGTACCAGACGATTTTTTGTTGTTGGAACAATGTCACGGGTGCTGCTAGCATGGTTGGCTGTTGTGGTATTCAGTTCTGCTACGCTTTTCTTCTCAATCTCAGTTGGACGTACATTTTTGTTTTCCATCCCTCAGTTGCCACTGGCTGGTCGATTGGAGTCTAATGGTAATGATTGTTCACAGATGATCAATGAACTTGCTTCGCAATGGAAGTAAATATTTATCTCCTTTGGGCTTACGAATGAAATCGTTTCTCATAGATCTGTTTGCTATTGCTGTTGGATTGTGCATCATATCAACTATTATTGCCACCGCTAGAGATTCATTTGCCTGCATGACTTCCGGGGGGACACGCCTTCTAGCTTTGGAGATGCATCTTCTTTTCTTCATATGGGTGAGGAATTTATTTGAGGTGCTTTCATTTATATTTGTTTATTTTATGCTATTGCTCAGTAACTTAAAGCTTTTTTTTTTTTCCAGATTTTCATAGTTCCTCTATTGATTGGCATGCTGGTTGATTTATCATTGCTGTCACCCTTCATCGGGCCTGATGATGATGTTCCAGTTGTTGGCTTTTTCTGCACTTGGTTTCTGGGGCGGCAATTGCAGAATATCGGAAACTACTTGGTGAGTTGCAACTTCTGTTGTTGATTTCTGACCTCAGAACTTATGTAATTATCCTATATGTACCAAACATGGCACGATTTTATCTGAAATAACTTTCTACATGGCACTTAGATTGTACTGGTTGCAAAAAAGGGAAACTACTGCTGAAGTGAATTACCAAAATACACTTAGATTGTACCAAACATGGCACGATTTTATCTGAAATAACTTCCAGATTTTTCTTTTTATGGGGAAGGCCATTATGGCTATGCATATTTTCATTTAAGCCTATTTCATTTCTAAAGTTTTTATTTGTAGCTTTTTTTTCTCAATAAGGGGGGAGCCCCAGCCTCTGCATCAATCAATGCATACGGCCAAAAAGTTCTGCTTGTAGCTATGGGACCCTTTGTACCTGCTACCTACTCCTTCCCCATTGTTGAACGCATATCGTTTTTCCTCTTGTCTCCTGCGCCACCTGAAGCACTCACACAAATCTCACTATCTTGCATCAGGCACATTTTAGGGCAGAATGCAGCTACTCAAAATTTTCGAAATTAGGTTTATACTTGGATAAGCTTACGAAGTATTTAACTGATTACGTTTTTATTGTTGATGAAGGCTCCTCGGACAAGGTTCTCGCCTTACCTCCCTTTCGTGGCATATTTCATTGATGAAGGCCACTACGGGAATGTTTGTTTGTCAAGGGAGGTGCTTACAAGTGTCAAGCTCACGCGGTTGCTACAAGATGAATTGTTGCCTATTGCCTCGAAGCTAGTCGCTGCTCTGGGTGTTCCCTATGTGCTTGCGAAGTGCATATTCCCAATATTGGGCTACCCGGTCGCCGTGAACTTAGTGGTCTACCGTTTCGCGTGGTTGGGCAGCCTCACCTTCTGCGTGCTCTGCATCAAACTCCATGCTTCGATAAGGAATGACCGCTACGCCATCGGGCGGAGGTTGGAAGACGTGGATGACACTTGCTGGAAGACTCAACTCCTAGGGCTCTATTTCGAGTAGTTCAAGCAAAGATCATGTGATGCCAACTATCAGGAAACCGCGCAACATGAGGGGATACATAATAGGTGATAGGTCACATTTTACTGAGTGCAGGAAGGATTCAGTTCAAATGAGATAATGGCAGAAAGATGAGATTTTGGCGAAACTTGTAAATGTTGATGCAGTTTTCCATGTGGAAGTTTTGGAGAGTAGTCTCGGTCAGTTCCGACAATTTTGCTCGCTGTAAGCCACCGTTGAATACTTGAATTGACATTCACAAATTTCTGCCATTTTTTGTGCGGTGTTCTCAGGATTGTTGTGCGGTCACCCAATGATAGCATAGGCTGAGGAGAACGAGATGTTCTTTGTTGCCTTGAACGTAGTTCACTTCGTTTTTTGTAGTGCTGAAAATTTTTCTAGTTCGAAAACAGTAATGCCGCGCACAGGGACTTTTCCTCCTAGACTCCTAGTCGGGCCCAAGTCTTTTTTACTGAAAGTTAAATATATCAAATATATTTCCTATATAAAAAGTTGTTCCTCCATTTTTACAATTTATTTGTGTAGTTTGAGATTTACTCATCAATATTAAGTAAAATGATTGTAACACATGATTTTTTTTCTGTGCCATATGTAAAATCATTTCTTATACTAAAGGATTTTATTACTCCCTCAATTCATATTACTTGCCACTAGTATAAATGTACCTTGAAAGATATATCTCTATATTAGTGGCAACTAATATGAATCGAGGGAGTAGCACATGTAAGCAAATTAGTCTTCTCGTTTTGGTTCATGTTTTGTATGCTCTTTTCCCCTTTGCAGCAGGAAATTGCAACCTTGTGGTGACATCTCGATTGCTAACTGTAAAAATTCAACATGCTTTATCTTCGTAACTGTTAACCGATTTGGCAATCTAAATACAATGTTGCCCAATTACAAAATTAGCACAGAACATGTACTGTGATAATTGTACATAGTTACTTGGTAAAAAAATTACATGTTTTTTAGACATTGCAATTATATGCACACTTGGAGATATAGGGGTTAACCTTTGAAGAAATATTTTTCAGAAGTCTGAAACCAAAGAAATCTTTAATGATTTCATCACTGTGTGTATTAGTGTCATTAGTTGCATGCGTGCAAGAGAAAATGGGAGGAAGGGCTGAATGGAAACCTTAGGGTGTAACAGTCTTTTTTTTGAACTGGAAATTTCATTCCACTTTAAACGTGTTGCACAGCAAGATCGCTGGCAACCAAACCACTTACAAAGTCTGGACAAACGTCCATCCAACTGGATGAAATAGCGTTCTCCTGATAACCAAACTGTGCCAGAGTATGAACTACTTTAGTACGTTCACGTTGACAGAAAACAAAACGAAATCTGCACTATCAAAATGCAGTCGGCTCAAGCTTCTTGCCTCACGAAAGAGGACTCCTGTATCAGCCAGGTCGTGGCCTCCCTGCTTGGTCGCATTTACCAAAGCGGAGCAGTCAGACTCGAAAATCACCCGGTAGATATCCAGGCTAACCACAGCTTCGATAGCAGCAACACACGCGTTGGCTTCAGCTTGCAGTGCACTTCGGATGTTACCAAGCTTCCCTGCTCCCGCCGCAACGAACCCACCAACACTGGCACGGACGACGAAGCCAAACGCGCCATCTTGTTTTTTCCTTGACATAGGATGCGTCCAGGTTTACCTTCATAAAACCTGGAGGTGGGATTTCCCAGCTACGACGAGACACTGTAGGCGTGTTAACACGTCTGGGGCTTTGGCTGAACTTCCTAGATGCTTAGAGCATCATCAGTTGCGTTCCCAAAGGAATTTGGGACGTACCAGATAAAAACGTCCCAGCCGCGTCCTCTAAATCTTTTTTTTGTCTGGCGCGACCTGATACGGTGTCCAGCATCCCGAGCCCATCCCCGCCCCACAGGGGACGCTCCGGGCACGTCAGATACAATGAAAACCGAGGCGAGGCGGGACCGACGCGTCAGCGGAACAGGAAAAATCCGTCCCCCTCTCCCACCAAATCGTGCCTCTCCCGCCACATCGCGTCTCTGTTGCCGCGCATTTGTGCCGTCCCAACACATTTGACCTATCCCGCCGATTCATTTCTCCCTCCCGCCGTCGCTACTCTGTTCCTCCCGCCGCCGCTACCCTCTCCCCATCCATGGCGCCGCCGAAAGCTCCCAAAAAATGGCAAAGAAAGCGGCCAAGAAGCCGCCAGGCAATGAGACGAAAGGGGCTAAGGCGCCCTTCGCGAAGCCGCGGAAGGCGCCGGCTCCGAAGAAAAGCCGGAAGGCTAGACCGATGATCAGTGGCATCAAAACTGTCTGCGCCGGAAGCTGTCGACGGCGGAGCGGAAAGGACGGAGGGCGGCGCAGCAGGAGAAGAAGGCGTTGGCGGCGCGCGCACCAGCACGCGCTGGCCGGGTGTATCGCTGCCACAAACGCGAGCCCATGGAGTACGTCGGCGCCGGTGTACGTTCCGGGAGTGGTCTCTCTGTCGACATCCGGGTTCTACAACGATGGCCCCTCCGCCACTTCCGGGTGTGTGACGCTAAACTTGTTGCCGCACTACCAGGATAGACTGCCGCATGGCGGCTTGAACCCCAACCCCCTCTTCTACTCCCCGGCGTACGAGCCAGGGCCCCAACGCGTGCCAGGACCCGGTGCGGATGGCGCCCCGTTCACTGGCTGCAGGGACCCGCTCGAATTCGACGGCGCCGATGCTGAGGAGGAGGAGAAGGGGGAGGACGAGGAGGAGGAGGGGGAGGGGTGGAGGACGACGACGACGAAAAAAAGGCCGATGAAAGGTGGGCGGCGCTGCTCAAGAGGCACGAGGAGAAGATGAATCTCAAGAAACGCATGGATGACATGTCCCTGCTGAGAGCATCGACAGAAGGAATGTCTCCCCGGACGCGGGCGTCGCACAACTTCTTCAAAGGCCAGATCCTCGACGACATCGAAGCCAAAATGGCGGTGGCTGAGGCGGCATTCGAGGCAGCGGCCCAGGCAGCAGCAGCAACCCCAACCCCAGAGCAAGAGCCGGCAGACGCGTCTGCGACAACATCTGCTACTACACCTGCGTCGGCCTCTGCCTCGGCATCAGCGACGGAGCATGCACACAGGGCAGATCAGGACGAGATCATCGTGATCGACGGGCCTACGTCCACTCAGGATTCGCCGTCGGCATCGCCCAACCCCTTCCCCTTCTTCTAATTCTTGCGTCGGCCTGTAATATGATTGCGCGCCCAGTACTTTGATCGCCGCTACTCTGATCGCGACGACTTCGGCGGGAACGATCTCTTTTGAATGCAAACTATTTGAATTTCAGATTGGGGACGGCGTTTGGGGGACACGGCTGGGGAGCGTGATACGTCCATTTTGCATCACTATTTTGTATCATAATTTACTGTTATTCATTGATATATTTCATATTTAGAGATGATACTTATGTTATTTCACCTATTTTGCATGTTTCATGATTATTGGAGAATCATTCACCGGAGTCAGGATTCTGCCGGAAAAAGCACCGTCAGAATGCAATATTTCTGAAGATCAACAACTGACGGAAATTACACCGAAGGTCTTATTTCTCCAGAAGAAGGGGCCAGCCAAAAGGAGGGGCCGAGGAGGGCCGCCATGGGCCCCCCATAGGCCGGCGCAGGCTCCACCCTGGTCGCGCCGCATTGTGGGGAGGGGGCCCATAGCCCCCCTCGGCCGCCTCTCTTCCGCGTATTTCATCTACCCGAAAACCTAAGGTGCGGGGGATAATCGCGAGGAGACACAACCGCCTCTGCGGGGCGGAAAACACCAGAGAGAAAAGAGCTCTCCGGTAGGCTGAAATCCGCCGGGAAATTCCCTCCCGGAGGGGGAAATCGACGCCATCGTCACCGTCATCGAGCTGGACTTCATTGGGATCATCATCACCATCATCTCCACCACCGTCATCGTCATCTCCACCGCTGCACCTCGTCACCGCTGTAACATCTAGGGTTGAATCTTGATTATTTCATAGGGGAAACTCTCCCGGTATTGATTACTCCTTGTTATTGATGCTATTGAGTGAAACCATTGAACCAAGGTTTATGTTCAGATTGTTATTCATCATCATATCACCTCTGATCATGTTCCATATGATGTCTCGTGAGTAGTTCGTTTAGTTCTTGAGGACATGGGTGAAGTCTAAATGTTAGTAGTGAACTATGTTGAGTAATATTCAATGGTTTGATATTTAAGTTGTGGTGTTATTCTTCTAGTTGTGTCATGTGAACGTCGACTACATGATACTTCACCTTTATGGGACTAGGGGAATGCATCTTGTATTCGTTTGCTAATTGTGGGGTTGCCGGAGTGACAGAGAACTCGAACCCCCGTTGGTATATCGATGCAGGAGGGATAGCAGGATCTCGCAGTTTAAGGCCGTGGTTAGATTTATCTTAATTACTTTCTTGTATTTGCGGATGCTTGCAAGGGGTTTAATCACAAGTATGTATTAGTCCTAGGAAGGGCGGTGCATTAGCATAGGTTCACCCACACAACACTTATCAAAACAATGAAGATTAATCACCTATATGAAGCGAAAGCACTAGACTAAATTCCCGTGTGTCCTCAAGAACGTTTGGTCATCATAAGTAAACAAACCGGCTTGTCCTTTGTGCTAAAAAGGATTGGGCCACTGCTGCAACTATTACTCTCGCATTTTATTTACTTGTACTTTATTTATCTGCTATATCAAAACCCCTTGAATACTTGTCTGTGAGCATTTACCGTGAATCCTTCATCGAAACTGCTTGTCAACACCTTCTGCTCCTCGTTGGGTTCGACACTCTTATTTATCGAAAGTACTACGATACACCCCCTATACTTGTGGGTCATCAGAGCGACATCCCGCAAACGCGACACGAACAAAACTCGTCCCCCAAACGCTCGATTCGGTGTCGTTTGGGGGACGGTTTGGGGGACGCGACTGGGGATGCTCTTAGTGATGAAGTGACACACATGGTCAGTTGGTTCCCTAGCTTTCTCCTACATTGGTTTTGTGGGATGAGGGCCTAACCTGAGGTAGGGATAGATGGTGGCTGCAGGGAGGAACTCTCTCTTGTTAGGGTTACATAGATAGAAGCAACTTATATAGGTCATGAACTGGGCTGGGCCAGATGGGCCACAAAGAAGACAACCCAACATGACATACAGCAGATTCACCAACAGTTATCCAATACTCCCCCTCAAGATGGGTGATAAATGTCAATCATCCCCATCTTGCATTCCTTTGAGCCTAGCCCTTTTGTTAAACAGTCTGCCACTTGTTGTCCTGATCTCACATAAGCTAATGAGATAATCCCTGCATCAATCTTTTCTTTAATAAAGAACATGTCTATCTTCACATGTTTAGTTCGCTCATGCTGGACATGGTTGTTTGCTATGTGATGTCTACTGGTGCTTCTATTCTTGTAGACAGTGTTGGGCCTCCAAGAGCAGAGGTTTGTAGAACAGCAGCAAGTTTCCCTTAAGTGGATCACCCAAGGTTTATCGAACTCAGGGAGGAAGAGGTCAAAGATATCCCTCTCATGCAACCCCGCAACCACAAAGCAAGAAGTCTCTTGTGTCCCCAACACACCTAATAGGTGCACTAGTTCGGCGAAGAGATAGTGAAATACAGGTGGTATGAATAAGTATGAGCAAGTAGTAACGGCGCCGTAAAAGTGCTTGCCGGCGTGTGGTTGATGGTGGTAATATTGCAGGAAGTACGGATGCAGAAAACAAGAAACAAGCAGCGGTAGCAGTATTTAGGAACAAGGCCTAGGGATTACACTTTCACTAGTGGACACTCTCAACATTGATCGCATAATAAATAACTCTTTCTCATATGTGCTACATACACTCTTTTGTTGGATGAAAAACACCAGTCGTTGTGTAGGGCTACAAGAGCACCTCAATGCCGGAGTTAACAAGCTCCACAACATTCGATGTTCATATTTAAATAACCTTAGAGCATAATAGATCATTGCAAAATAAACCAAGAACTAACATAGCGCACACACAGTCCACATTACACTATGAAGGAGGAATAGATCACATCAATACTATCATAATGATAATTAACTTCACAATCTACAAGAGATCATGGTCATAGCCTACGACAAGAACCACACGGTGCACACACTAGTCACCTTTACACCATGCAGGAGGAATAGACTACTTTAATTGAAGGAGATATGCCCTAGAGGCAATAATAAAGTGGTTATTATTTATATCTTTATGTTTATGATAAATGTTTATATATCATGCTATAATTGTATTAACCGAAACATTAGTACATGTGTGATATGTAGACAACAAAGAAGTCCCTAGTATGCCTCTTAAACTAGTTTGTTGATTAATGGATGATTAGTTTCATAATCATGAACATTGGATGTTATTAATAACAAGGTTATATCATTATATGAATGATGTAATGGACACACCCAATTAAGCGTAGCATAAGATCTCGTCATTAAGTTATTTGCTATAAGCTTTTGATACATAGTTACCTAGTCCTTATGACCATGAGATCATGTAAATCACTTATACCGGAAAGGTACTTTGATTACACCAAACGCCACTGCGTAAATGAGTGGTTATAAAGGTGGGATTAAGTATCCGGAAAGTATGAGTTGAGGCATATGGATCAACAGTGGGATTTGTCCATCCCGATGACGGATAGATATACTCTGGGCCCTCTCGGTGGAATGTCGTCTAATGTCTTGCAAGCATATGAATGAGTTCATAAGAGACCACATACCACGGTACGAGTAAAGAGTACTTGTCGGAGACGAGGTTTAACAAGGTATAGAGTGATACCGAAGATCAAACCTCGGACAAGTAAAATATCGCGTGACAAAGGGAATTGGTATCGTATGTGAATGGTTCATTCGATCACTAAAGTCATCGTTGAATATGTGGGAGCCATTATGGATCTCCGCATCCCACTATTGGTTATTGGTCGGAGTGAGTACTCAACCATGTCCGCATAGTTCACGAACCGTAGGGTGACACACTTAAAGTTGGATGTTGAAATGGTAGAACTTGAATATGGAATGGAGTTCGAATATTTGTTCGGAGTCCCGGATGAGATCCCGGACATCACGAGGAGTTCCGGAATGGTCCGGAGAATAAGATTCATATATAGGAAGTCATATTCCAAGTTTGGAAATGATCCGGTGCATTTATGGCAGGTTCTAGAAGGTTCTAGAAAAGTCCGGAAGAAATCACCATGGAAAGTAGAGTCCCGGAGGGACTCCACCTTGCATGGCCAGCCAACCCTAAAGGAGAGGAGTCCAAGGTGGACTCCCTAGGGTGGCCGGCCAACCCCCCTCATGGAAGGTGGGAATCCCACCCCAAGTGGGATTCCCACCTTGGGTAGGTTTCCCTACATATGGGAGGTTTCATTGTTGGGGTCTTATTCGAAGACTTGGATACCAACACTTGGGGATTTCCACCTATATAATGAGGAGGAGAGGGAGGGGGCTGCCTACACTTGTCCGCACCACCTAGGGCTGCCCTTGGCCGGCGCCCTAGCCCCCCCTCTCTCCCCAAACCCTAGCGGTCTCTCTCCTCCACCACATCCCGCATGCTTAAGCGAAGCTCCGCCGGATTTCTCCACCACCACCGACACCACGCCGTCGTGCTGTCGGATTCAAGAGGAGCTACTACTTCCGCTGCCCGCTGGAACGGGGAGGTGGACGTCGTCTTCATCAACAACCGAACGTGTGACCGAGTACGTGTTATCACCAGAATTTGACCAAGTCAGAGGTGGGCCGCGATCGAGATGGACGTGAAGAAATATATATAGAAGAAGTATGTGGATCGGCCTTTTATACCAAGTTGGGCTTAATTGCCCGTGTATCTGTAACATATTAGATCGTATCTTAGTTTAGAGATAGAATCTTACTCGTGCACGGTTTGGTGCACGCCCACATTAGAAAGTCCCCTGGACTATAAATATGTACCTAGGGTTTATGGAATAAACAACAACTCACGTTCAACCCCAAACAAACCAATCTCGGCGCATCGCCAACTCCTTCGTCTCGAGGGTTTCTATCGGGTAAGCGACATGCTGCCTAGATCGCATCTTGCGATCTAGGCAAGCACAAGCCCCACGTTGTTCATGCGTTGCTCGTATCGAAGCGCTTTTGATGGCGAGCAACGTAGTTATCATTAGATGTGTTAGGGTTAGCATTGTTCTTCGTTTAAGCATGCTTACGTAGTGCAACCCGTGCATATCTAGCCGCCCTCACGCCTATCTCAGTGTGGGGGCGGCGCCCCGCTTGATCATTATTTAGTAGATCTGATCCGTTACGATTGCTCCTTGTTCTACAAGGATTAGTTTAATATCCGCAATAGTTAGGCCTTACAAAGGGGGAGGATCCGAGTGGCACGTAGGGTGGCGTTCGCAAGTCCTAAACAGGATGTTCCGAGGATCAACTTCATGTTGGTTTTTAGGCCTTGTTTAGGATCGGCTTACGAGCACCGTGCGTGGCCGCGAGGCCCAACTCTGGAGTAGGATGATCCGATTATGCGGTGAAAACCCTAAATCGTCGTAGATCTAATTAGCTCTATCTTGATCAAGCAGGACCACCAAGTATTCGTGCACCCCGTACGAATCATGGGTGGATCGGCTCTTTGAGCCGATTCACAGGATAACCTGAGAGCCGATCGAGGCTCGTATTTAACGTTTACGTGTATGCCCTGCAGGAAACTAAGCGAGGCATCCCCATCACCTTCCTGGCCAGGCACGCCCTTGCACTTCGCATCGCCGCGTGTGACCAGAAGAGCATTGCGGGCCGTCGCTCGGAGGGGTCTCAGCCATCCGCAGCTCTAGGCTCTTCCCGGCTCTACGGTGTTGACAAGGCCGCTGCCCGCCGGTGGGTTTTGGCGACCAACACATTCCGGCACGCCGGTGGGACCATCGTCTACATCAACCACATCGCCATCTACATCCGAGATGGCCGACGGCACGCCGGTCACCTACGAGGAGCTGCCCGACGAGCTCAAGAAGCAATACAACGAGATCAAGGCCACCCTCGAAGCCGACCTCATCGGCTCTTTTCGGAGAACCCGTTCCCATGGCATCAGGTGGAAGGGATTCTCACCGCAAGGTGCTCTCGATGGGATAGACCTCTCCGCCCCGTCGGAGGAACGCACCAGGGGACTGCGGCAGGAGATCAACTACTTGGTGGCTCACTCGCTACATCGCCACTCTGAAAACTTGGTCAACGTGTTGGAGCGTGTCGCTCTGCGCGTAATCCAGGAGATCATGAGCCACCAGTACTCGCCGTCAGGACCAGCTCTCGGGACTCATCAAGGAGAGTTGCCATCCCAGTCCCGTCTACCAAGCAGAGGAAAGCCGATGGCGAGACTTCGGCTGATGCGAACGCATTGCTCGTCCCTCCCGACGGAGCCTAGTGCTCCAGATTTACACGAGGGGAATTACGATACCTTCATGAGAGGGCTTTGACCCAGCCGAGTCGGCTAAGATTATGTTCACCACACGGTTTGCTTGGGTCCAACGGCGATCTAACGAACAAGCGACCACGTCGGCTACACGAATCCCAACGGAGCTGACGTGCGAGTACAGCGCCTTGGCGTAACGCAAAGCCGATATCTGTAGTTACCAGACAGATTCGGCTCGAGGGAGGCATATGGTCACCACACCAGACAGATGGTAAATGTTAGCCGGTGGAAAATCGGCCAGTAAAAAACAAAAAGGAGAGAAGCAAAACGTTGCAAACGTAGCAATTACAGAAAGACCCAGTCCAGCGAAAAATCATCTGTCTATGAAGGCCCTACTGAAGAAACACACCAAGGGCGATGATGGCATCGACACGGATGCGTTCCGCCTCAGCGATCTCAGCCTCGTCATCTGCGTCTTTGCCCGTCACCGGCCTGATTGCTCGGGGAACGGATTTCAGCCGGATCGGTCTTCGGATCGGCACAGTGAGGCCTTTTGCTTCTTCTTCAGAGCGGGCAACAAGGGCCTCCTTGTCTTGGATGAGCCGTTTGGTCACCCTTACCCTCTCTTCAAGGTCCTCCAGCTCCTTGTGCAGGGTCTCGAGTTCGGTGCGAGTGGCAGAAGTATCCGTCTTGGCGTCCAGAGCAGACCTTCTTCTCATTGAGCCGTCGACACTTCTCGGCAATGTCGGCTCTCGGCGGAAGTTGGGAGTGGCGAAGAGTAATCCTTTGGCGAGCTGATTGCACCCGTGACTTAAAGACCGACGAGGGTGATAGCGGGCCAAAGCTTCACTTGCGGGGTCATAGGGAGATGAGGATGGAT
This sequence comes from Lolium rigidum, assembly GCF_022539505.1. Lineage (NCBI taxonomy): Eukaryota > Viridiplantae > Streptophyta > Magnoliopsida > Poales > Poaceae > Lolium > Lolium rigidum. The sequence goes on along the minus strand of NC_061511.1, from coordinate 209,336,318 downwards.
ATCCTCGAGGATGCCTTTGACTTCTTCGGAATTCTCAATCGAGCCTCAATAGAGGTAGAGAGCAAGTCCTTGAGGCGCCTGGAGCTGGCCACGGACCGTGCCGATATCCGGCTCCCCACTTGCCTTGGAAGAAATGGGATCGATGGATGTCTGGGTCGAACGTAAGCAAGCTCGAGAGATCACAACCTCGATAAGGCAAACACAGTGAGTTTAGCAGGTGACGAGGAACCGATGGAGCCAAGGAGGAGAGACATACCTCTCCCAAGGGAGAAGGAACAGCCGACGCGAGAACGATCGGCTTCTCGGGGACTCGGTTGGATCAGCCACTCGTGCAGCCGCTGGCGTCGGGGCAGCTAGATCCAGGGTAGCGGACGGCCTCGGTACCTCCTCAACATCCCCGCTAGAAGTTTCGGCGGCCTACAAGAGGAAGTGATTAGCCGATCCAAATGATAACGGGACAGCATGAAAGCGTGACCACGAAGATAATTACATTTGAGACCTCCTGGCTTGATGAAGAGGCTTGTGGGTTCTTACGAGCCCTTTTGACACAGCGGTGCTTCGTACGTAACCCTGATCTGGTCGGGGCCTGAGGAGCAGGGGTTCCGGTGATCGACCTTTTCTTGGAAGCCGGCCCGGCGAAGCCGTCTGACTCTGGGTAGTGGACCTCTCGGAATCACCCGAGCTCGATTCTCCCTGGCTGGTTTCTTCGGCTCCGCTGGAGGATCCTTCAGTGGAGGCCTGTAGGAAAGGATACAAGCGCGTCATAAACAAATTCTTTGAAAAAAGCGGACAAGCGCCTGCAGGTCCGAACCAACTTACACGCAAGCTTTCCCGGGCCGGAGCTTTACGCTTCGGGTTTTCCCGGCCGCTACCTTCCTCACCGCCGTCCTCGCCTCGAGTCGAGGCTCGGGGGCAACGGGCCCCGAAGATGCTTTACCCTTGGGAGCCGATTTCGGTGAAATCGGCTGACTCTGCATTATAACTTTCTTCAGGGGAGGCGAGCTTTGGCAGAAGAGAACCACCGGTGCCGGAGGAAGAAATACGAAAGGGGAACCGTCGGCTTGTGTAGGAGCTGGGCCATCTTGTTGCTGCCAGGAGAAAAGAGTCAGGTCACAGACAATCACCATAAGGCAGTTACAAGAAATGCTTAAGTGACGGTACCTGGTCGGCAGGGGGATCATATTCGGCGTCAAGCTCCTTCAGCTGCGGTCCTAGTTCCCTCCTGAAGACGTGGGTCTTCCACATAGACCACCAAGTTTCAAAACCATCGGTGGTGAAGGAGAAACGGAGGTCGTGGGGAATTGGTATGGCCAAAGCATCAAAGAAGGTATAGCACCTTTGGGCAGTGAGGATGTCAGGCAGTTCAGCTCTACTTGCTGTCGGTGGTGTAGGAAGAAGTGTGGAGGCACCTGTCCGAGACCAAGCTCGCCGAGCCGCTACTACTGGTTGATAACACTCATAACCGGGCTTGATGATCCGGTTCGAGGTACTCATGCCAACAGGGAGAAAGCAAGGACGAATCATGAGGGAGTACAAGTGCTGTGTGCCGGCGTCATCGGCAAAGTCGTCCAATCGGAAAGAAACGGGGTTTTCAAAATTTGCCGATTCAGTGTAAGGGTGGAACAGGGGGTTGTCCAAACCCTGGAAGAAAATCTTAAACCACCCTGCTGCTTCCTTGGGGATCAACCTGCTACCCGGGAGACCATACAGGGCTTGGCCGTAGCTGGTGCATCGAATTTCCTTGCCATTTTCATCCGGAAAGGTGCAGGTGGTCAGCGATGGGAAGTCCGGGATTTGGCTTTGGAAGTATAGTTGGGCCCACAATTGAATGAACCACCGGGGGCCGCCGGTTTTAAGCGTCTTGCGAGTGAACAGTTTGACGGACATCGATTGAAGGGATCGATAAATCTCTCCAAGGAATAGCTTGCCTAGGCCAAGTTGGGTGCCTTTAGCGAGTTCATAGGCCGGGAGAGGTAATTCTTGGTAGGAGCAAGTGACGGACCACGAGAATATGAAGTGCTCCAGCCGGAAATTCAAGAAGGCCGTGTGCTCCCTCTCGTCACGTGGCCTTTGGTTTTCATATAACGATTGAGATAGGCACCCCAGCCTGGTACACTCTTTTTTAGAGGAGAGAGTGAAAGGGACCCTTGGCAGCTTGAATGCGAAGGGCTGGGAGATGCAATGTCTAGCCCCGTGATCATGGCCACATCCAGCAGGGTCGGAGTCATAGGACCATGACCAAACATGAAACAGCTTCGGTGCGTCGGACTGAAGTAGCCGATGGTTTTCGGGATGTTCTCATTCTTCTCAAGAGGAGACAACGATAATGACAGGGCATCGGCTATTCCTATGGTTTCCCAAGTGGCATAGTGGGATTTTGATACCCTACTGTACCATGCCACCCAACCTTCAGGGGGATTGGGCCAGAGCTCGCGGCAGTCGGCCCAGAAGTCAGATCTAGGTTTTGGCTCACAAAGGGGATTCTGTTAGCTTCGCATGAGATTAACAGGCAGTGGCTCTCGGAAGAACGAGGACCGAGGCACATCGAATTTGCGAGAGAAGGATGTGGCAGAAGAATGTCTGAAACCTAAATTAGTGGCGGAGCGAGGCATTAATTCAGGTGTTTGCATTAATCCCGTGTCAAAGTCAAACGGCGAGAGGAGGTTGAGGATTACCTTCAGTCCGGAAACCGTGGTATCGGTGTTGGCTGATTCCGCCATGAGATGCGTTGAAGAAATTGGAAGCCGCGCGGTCGAGATCCGTGTAGGGGGTGGTGGATTGGAACCGCTCAGGCGGCGATTTGGGGATCTGACTCTGTCTTTGCAGATGGAGGTCGCGGGTTACCGTTTGGAAGGGCGGCTAGCTCGACGTTACCCGGTGTGTTTATGAGAGAGACCGATGCGGCGCCATCGGTTCCTTTTTTAAAGATCGTGTGACTTTGACTATCGGCAAAACGACTGGCTGGAAACGCTTCTTTAGTAATAAAGGAGGGTTTTTAATAAAGAACCGATTGCTCAAGGAGAGCCGATTGTTTGCATACCACTGATGCCATGTTACTAATCCTCGCTGCCCTCATTATCGGCATCGTGGCTCCTCACTGCAAAATATGAAGAGACAAAAGATACTGCAACGGTGATGCCACGACATGACCCGACGAGAGAAGAGCATGATGATTTTGGAAATGATATTTCCAAAACCAGGGGGGCATGTGTTATCACCGTAATTTGACCAAGTCGAGGTGGGCCGCGATCGAGATGGACGTGAAGAAATATATATAGAAGAAGTATGTGGATCGGCCTTTTATACCAAGTTGGGCTTAATTGCCCGTGTATCTGTAACATATTAGATCGTATCTTAGTTTAGAGATAGAATCTTACTCGTGCACGGTTTGGTGCACGCCCACATTAGAAAGTCCCCGGACTATAAATATGTACCTAGGGTTTATGGAATAAACAACAACTCACGTTCAACCCCAAACAAACCAATCTCGGCGCATCGCCAACTCCTTCGTCTCGAGGGTTTCTATCGAGTAGCGACATGCTGCCTAGATCGCATCTTGCGATCTAGGCAGCACAAGCCCCACGTTGTTCATGCGTTGCTCGTATCGAAGCGCTTTTGATGGCGAGCAACGTAGTTATCATTAGATGTGTTAGGGTTAGCATTGTTCTTCATTTAAGCATGCTTACGTAGTGCAACCCGTGCATATCTAGCCGCCCTCACGCCTATCTCAGGTGTGGGGGCGGCACCCCGCTTGATCATTATTTAGTAGATCTGATCCGTTACGATTGCTCCTTGTTCTACAAGGATTAGTTTAATATCTGCAATAGTTAGGCCTTACAAAGGGGGGAGGATCCAGTGGCACGTAGGGTGGCGTTCGCAAGTCCTAAACAGGATGTTCCGAGGATCAACTTCATGTTGGTTTTTAGGCCTTGTTTAGGATCGGCTTACGAGCACCGTGCGTGGCCGCGAGGCCCAACTCTGGAGTAGGATGATCCGATTATGCGGTGAAAACCCTAAATCGTCGTAGATCTAATTAGCTCTATCTTGATCAAGCAGGACCACCAAGTATTCGTGCACCCCGTACGAATCATGGGTGGATCGGCTCTTTGAGCCGATTCACGGATAACCCGAGAGCCGATCGAGGCTCGTATTTAACGTTTACATGTATGCCCTGCAGGAAACTAAGCGAGGCATCCCCATCACCTTCCCGGCCGGGTATAGGTCAGGTGGCACGCCCTTGCACTTCGCATCGCCGCGTGTGACCAGAAGAGCATTGCGGGCCGTCGCTCGGAGGGGTCTCAGCCAGCCGCAGCTCTAGGCTCTTCCCGGCTCTACGGTGTTGACAAGGCCGCTGCCCGCCGGTGGGTTTTGGCAGTCAACAGTACGGAGGTGCTGCCCGTTCGTAGCGCCGGAAGCGATCGTGATCAAGATCTTCTACGCGCTTTTGCAAGCGGCAAGTGAACGTCTACCGCAGCAACAAGAGCCTCATCTTGTAGGTTTTGGAATCTCTTCAAGGGTGAGACTCGATACCCCCTCGTTGCTACCGTCTTCTAGATTGCATCTTGGCTTGGATTGCGTGTTCGCGGTAGGAAATTTTTTGTTTTCTATGCAATGTTATCCTACAGTGGTATCAGAGCCAGGTTTATGCATAGATGGTTGCACGAGTAGAACACAATAGTTTTGTGGGCGTTGATGCTCTTGTTATCTTTAGTTTGAGTACTTTGCATCTTTGTGGCATAGTGGGATGAAGCGGCCCGGACTAACTTTACATGACCGCGTTCATGAGACTTGTTCCTCGTTCGACATGCAACTTGTATTGCATAAGAGGCTTTGCGGGTGTCCTGTCTCTCCTACTATAGTGAAGATTCAGCTTACTCTTCTATTGACAACACTAGTATCACCGTTGTGGTTCATGTTCGTAGGTAGATTAGATCTCTCTCGAAAACCCTAAACCACGTAAAATATGCAAACCAAATTAGAGACGTCTAACTTGTTTTTGCAGGGTTTGGTGATGTGATGTGGCCATAATGTGATGATGAATATGTATGAGATGATCATTATTGTATTGTGGCAACCGGCAGGAGCCTTATGGTTGTCTTTAAATTTCATGTTGAATAGTATTTCAAAGTAGTTGTAATAGTTGCTACATGAGGTGAAAAACCATGAAGACGGCGCCATGAACCTTGACGCTATGCCGACGATGATGGAGATCATGCCCGTTGATGATGGAGATCATGTCCGTGCTTTGGAGATGAAGATCGAAGGCACAAAGACAAAAGGGCCATATCATATCACATATGAACTGCATGTGATGTTAATCCTTTTATGCATCTTATTTTGCTTAAATCGCGACGGTAGCATTATAAGATGATCCCTCACATTAATATCAAGATAATAAAGTGTTCTCCCCTCGTATGCACCGTTGCCAAAGTTCGTCGTTTCGAAGCATCTCGTGATGATCGGATGTGATAGATTCTACGTTCATATACAACGGGTGTAAGCCATGTTGCACACGCGGAATACTTGGGTTTGCTTGACGAGCCTAGCATGTACAGACATGGCCTCGGGACAACGGAAACCGAAAGGTTGAAACGAGTCATATGGATGATATGATCAACATGTTGATGTTCACCATTGAAGCTACATCATCTCACGTGATGATCGGTTTTGGTGTAGTGGATTTGAATCGTGTACCACTTAACAACTATGAGGGATGTTGTATTAAGTGGGAGTTCATTAGTAATAAGATTAGAACATGAACTAATTATCATAAACATAGTCTGAGTAGTATTTTGAATTATTTTTTGTAGTATTGGCATCCGTTTTCTACTATGCGCTAGTCTTGTTATTGAGATAGAAATACTGTTAAAATCTGATAAAAAAACTTTACGGATTGATACCGTATTGTTAATGAATCAAGAAATGATTAAGTCCTATTGCAAACTTTTAGTAAACCTCACATTTTTGATTCAAAGAGCTATGGTTTCAATTAGTACCTAAAGTTATCTTGTCTCCGTCAAACTTGAAGTTCAAATTTGTTTGAAAAGTAAGGAGCTGAAAATTTAGTTTTCAGATATATGAGATATCTAAGACCTTATTGCAAGATGATAGAATATTATATGGTGAGACTACATAAACTCATAAGTTTTATGGGAATGTATGAAGGTTGAAGACGCCAGGCGTCACAATCCTCCAACTATTGGGGCACTAACGATATTCGCATATCCATGAAGTTATCATCCTTAGTATGCACCGTTGCTAAGACTCGTCGTATCGAAGCATCACGTGATGATCGGGTGTGATAGATTCTACGTGTGCATACAACGGGTGCAAGCCAGATTTGCACATGCGAATACCAAGGTTAAAACTTTATGAGCCTAGCATGTACAGACATGGTCTCAGAAAGTCATCATGATACAATGGATAAAATTATGAGTGAAATTGTTCATCATATTACAAAGGTTACTAATAGTGAAATCCGGAACACTTATCATATGATGATCAACTTCAAAGTAAGAACCTCAAGGTTATTGGTATTTGACCAACAAACCTAGAAGTTAATGATGTTGAAGTGTTTTCTGAATAATGAGGAAAGCTAAAAGAGAAACTGCAAAAGATATTTTGGCAAAAAGAAAAGAAAAGACTAGAAAGTCTAGCTCGGGTGTATATAAATGATATACATGTTATGGTTGTATTCCTAGTTAAGTCACACTATGAAATTCTTGGGTATTAGTACTATATTGGTTGGTATGAAGTGTCATACAAAACAACGCAATACAAGAATACAATGGCCTAAGTGACTGACAAGGAATATGATAGGAATGCACGTCTGGAACAAAATAAAGTGTTATTATGTTCGTCGTTGGCATTCTATCTAGCCCTTAGAGTTTATAATAAAGAACTTAATAATTGTTATTTTGCTCTGATCAAATGAAAACAATGAGTTGTTCAAATTATGACATTACTCCATGTACGATGGATAAGTTATTATAAATCTTAATGGTGAAACACACATACATAACACTAACGCTAAAATGCCATAAGGCAAATGATTTGAATTCCACTTATTTGTGGAACCGCCATTTAGGTCATGTTAGAAAGAAACGCATGAAGGAACTCCATGTAAATGGATTTTTGGAGTCATTTGATTTTTGAATCATTTGGCGCTTGCAAATCTTTTCTAAAGAGAATGATTAAAATACCGTTCATAGGCCAAGAGTTGAACGGGCAACTAACTTAGTGAAAAATACATGATGATGTATATGGTTCATCGGGCATAGTTGTGTGCGGGAGATTCTTATACTTCATGAAAACTTTCAACAATGAATTGAGTATATATGTGGATATATTCAATAAGGAAGAAGTTTGAAACATTTGAATGGATTCAAATAAATTTCAGCATGAAGTGGAAATCATCGTAATAAAAAAAGTCAAATATCTATGATTGGATCATGGTGAAAATATTTGAATTACGAGTTTTAGCGAACATCTAAGAGAGTCATGAAATTGTTCTACAACTCACATTTCTTGGAGTATCACAATGATGATATAGTATCCGAGAGATGTATCCAAACCTTGTTGGATTAATGATGAGATAAAATATTATGATGCCATTATATTTTTGTGGATTATGCTTTAGTGACTACCGCTTTTACACTAAATAGAGCATCATCATGATCCGTTGAAATGACACCATACGAGTTATGGCATGGGTATAAATCCTAATAGTCCTTTCTTTAAATTTTGGTCTAAGAGTTTACAAACCAAAATCGGATGAATGTCTTTTTTGGTTATCCCAGAGATTTAATTGGGAATTCTTCCCACAAGACAAAAACAAAAGTGTTTGTCAATGTTTCTTATTTCCGAGAAATTGTTTCTAGTGAAGTATTTGAGTGGGAGGACAATATATTTTGATAAGGTTTATGAACCCGAGCATAATGATCGAGTAGCGCAGCATCGGAATTGGTTTCGGAAGCGGCCACGACGATCATGGCTCCCATGACTACAAAGTGTTTTAGCCATGGAGATCGAAGTACATATTGAACCTCGTAGGTATGGTTTACTTTGTGATCAAATAAATGATTTGTGGACAAAGGATTGATTTTGAACAATGATAAACCAACTGCAAATAAAGAAGTTATGATGGGCCCTGACTCCGTTAAAATGGCTATACGCCATGAAATCCAAGATAGATGAATACTTTTTGAAAGTAAATGGATCTATAAAATTGATGGACTTGGATGGAATATCCTTGAAGAAGCTTGACTTGTCGAAAAGTTGTTTACGACAAAGTTCAAAGAGTTGACTATGATAAGATTAGATCTTCCGTAGCAATGCTTATAGTCTATGTGGATTATTCTAGTAATCACTACATATTTCTTTTATGAGATATGTTAGTAGGATGGCAAAATACATTACTTATCGAAGTGTGTACTAAAGGTGTATACAAGATACAACCAAGAGTTTTGCTGATCCATGGAATACTAGATAGGTATACAAACTTCAATTGGATGAAGTGAGTATCGCGGAGTTGGAATCTTCACCGGATGAAATAGTCAAAGAGTTTTTGATTTCATCAGAGACGATGAAGAGGCTTGCATTTGCAAGAAATTAAGTGGGAGCGCTGAGACATATTTATAATACTTTATGTAGATGACATATAGTTGGTTATAAATGATGTAATTATATACTTGATTAAAAGGTTTCATTGAGAAATTAATTTCAATGAAAGGATATGGACTGAAACATATTTAGTGTCAAGATCTATGAAGATAGATTGAAACACATAATAAGTTTAAGTCAAAGTACATAGAATGGATATTGAAGTAGTTCAATATAGAAATATTAAGAAGATGTTCTTGTCATGTGAAGTTTTTAACAAGACTTGAGTGTGTCTGGCACTCAATGAGTAAAAACACATGAGTGATTTTAGATCACGAATAATATGTACAAAATCACATATCTTGTGCTCTAAAAATGTTATGAGCATATAACAGAATGATTCATGAGATGATCATTGGACGACAGTAAGAGTATCCTTGAGTACTTTAGAAGAACCAAGGATATATATTTTTTTTTTGTATGGAGAAATGACAAACAAATCGCTGTAAGGTGATTACACCGATATTTGTTTTGTCACATATAAAAATAAAATTTCAATCTCAAATTAGACTAAGTGTTGTTTTTAAAAGGTAGCACAATGAGCTAGAAGTTGTCTATGCTAGATTTAGAAGAGTTCTAAATATTGTGACGGATTCTACAAAAGAAGGCAAAATATGTCATTGTTTTGACAATGACAAAGGATGTTAAAGTCAAGAAGTTTTTTGAGAACTTGGTGTAGTTCCAATAGTGTCAGAACTTTGAAGCTATATTGTGTGTGACAATATTAGTGACATATTTCAGACCACGGAATTAAGGTTCCACCAGAAGACCAAACATATTTAATGCCGACTCATTTGGAAATGAGTGATGCGTTGAGACGCAAATGAATTACAAAATACATACGTTTCTGAGCGTGTCAGACCCGTTGACTAAAGCCTCTCCCGTGAGCAAAACATGATAAAGCACCAGAAGGCCAAGGTGTTATATCTTTACCAATGTAAACTAGATTATTGACTCTAGTGCAAGTGGGAGACTGAAGGAGATATGCCCTAGAGTCAATAATAAAGTGGTTATTATTTATATCTTTATGTTTATGATAAATGTTTATATATCATGCTATAATTGTATTAACCGAAACATTAGTACATGTGTGATATGTAGACAACAAAGAAGTCCCTAGTATGCCTCTTAAACTAGTTTGTTGATTAATGGATGATTAGTTTCATAATCATGAACATTGGATGTTATTAATAACAAGGTTATATCATTATATGAATGATGTAATGGACACACCCAATTAAGCGTAGCATAAGATCTCGTCATTAAGTTATTTGCTATAAGCTTTTGATACATAGTTACCTAGTCCTTATGACCATGAGATCATGTAAATCACTTATACCGGAAAGGTACTTTGATTACACCAAACGCCACTGCGTAAATGAGTGGTTATAAAGGTGGGATTAAGTATCCGGAAAGTATGAGTAGAGGCATATGGATCAACAGTGGGATTTGTCCATCCCAATGACGGATAGATATACTCTGGGCCCTCTCGGTGGAATGTCGTCTAATGTCTTGCAAGCATATGAATGAGTTCATAAGAGACCACATACCACGGTACGAGTAAAGAGTACTTGTCGGGAGACGAGGTTTAACAAGGTATAGAGTGATACCGAAGATCAAACCTCGGACAAGTAAAATATCGCGTGACAAAGGGAATTGGTATCGTATGTGAATGGTTCATTCGATCACTAAAGTCATCGTTGAATATGTGGGAGCCATTATGGATCTCCGGATCCCACTATTGGTTATTGGTCGGAGTGAGTACTCAACCATGTCCGCATAGTTCACGAACCGTAGGGTGACACACTTAAAGTTGGATGTTGAAATGGTAGAACTTGAATATGGAATGGAGTTCGAATATTTGTTCGGAGTCCCGGATGAGATCCCGGACATCACGAGGAGTTCCGGAATGGTCCGGAGAATAAGATTCATATATAGGAAGTCATATTCCAAGTTTGGAAATGATCCGGTGCATTTATGGCAGGTTCTAGAAGGTTCTAGAAAAGTCCGGAAGAAATCACCATGGAAAGTAGAGTCCCGGAGGGACTCCACCTTGCATGGCCAGCCAACCCTAAAGGAGAGGAGTCCAAGGTGGACTCCCCTAGGGTGGCCGGCCAACCCCCCTCATGGAAGGTGGGAATCCCACCCCAAGTGGGATTCCCACCTTGGGTAGGTTTCCCTACATATGGGAGGTTTCATTGTTGGGGTCTTATTCGAAGACTTGGATACCAACACTTGGGGATTTCCACCTATATAATGAGGAGGAGAGGGAGGGGGCTGCCTACACTTGTCCGCACCACCTAGGGCTGCCCTTGGCCGGCGCCCTAGCCTCCCTCTCTCCCCAAACCCTAGCGGTCTCTCTCCTCCACCACATCCCGCACGCTTAAGCGAAGCTCCGCCGGATTTCTCCACCACCACCGACACCACGCCGTCGTGTCTGTCGGATTCAAGAGGAGCTACTACTTCCGCTGCCCGCCTGGAACGGGGAGGTGGACGTCGTCTTCATCAACAACCGAACGTGTGACCGAGTACGGAGGTGCTGCCCGTTCGTAGCGCCGGAAGCGATCGTGATCAAGATCTTCTACGCGCTTTTGCAAGCGGCAAGTGAACGTCTACCGCAGCAACAAGAGCCTCATCTTGTAGGTTTTGGAATCTCTTCAAGGGTGAGACTCGATACCCCCTCGTTGCTACCGTCTTCTAGATTGCATCTTGGCTTGGATTGCGTGTTCGCGGTAGGAAATTTTTTGTTTTCTATGCAATGTTATCCTACATTAATAACATCACATGAGTAGCACACAACTAGTAGCGATACAAAGCTCATCATATGGATCTCAATCATGTAAAGCAGCTCATGAGATCATTGTATTGAAGTACATAGGAGAGAGATTAACCACATAGCTACCGGTACAGCCCCGAGCCTCGATGGAGAACTACTCCCTCCTCATGGGAGACAGCAGCGGTGATGAAGATGGCGGTGGTGTCGATGGAGGAGCCTTCCGGGGGCACTTCCCCATCCCGGCGGCGTGCCGGAACAGAGACTCCTGTCCCCCAGATCTTGGCTTCGCGATGGCGGCGGCTCTGGAAGGTTTCTCGTACCGTGGCTTTTTCCGTATCGAGGTTTTAGGTCGAGGGCCCTTAAATAGGCGAAGAGGCGGCGTCAGAAGGTCGAAGGGGCGCCGACACAATAGGGGGGCGCGGGCCCCCCCTTGGCCGCGCCGGCCTAGGGTTTGGTGGGCCTGTGCCCCCTCTCTGGCGGTTCTCGTGTGTTCTGGATGCTTCCGGGCAAAATAGGAACATGGGCGTTGATTTCGTCCAATTCCGAGAATATTTCGTTACTAGGATTTCTGAAACCATAAACGAGTAGAAAACAGCAAGCGGCACTTCGGCATCTTGTTAATAGGTTAGTTCCGGAAAACGCATAAATATGACATACAGTATGCATAAAACATGTAGATATCATCAATAATGTGGCATGGAACATAAGAAATTATCGATACGTCGGAGACGTATCAGCATCCCCAAGCTTAGTTTCTGCTCGTCCCGAGCAGGTAAACAATAACAAAGATAATTTCTGGAGTGACATGCCATCATAACCTTGATCATACTATTGTAAGCATATGTAATGAATGCAGCGATCAAAACAATGGTAATGACATGAGTAAACAAATGAATCATAAAGCAAAGACTTTTCATGAATAGTACTTTCAAGACAAGCATCAATAAGTCTTGCATAAGAGTTAACTCATAAACCAATAATTCAAAGTAAAAGGTATTGAAGCAACATAAAGGAAGATTAAGTTTCAGCGGTTGCTTTCAACTTGTAACATGTATATCTCATGGATATTGTCAATGTAAAGTAATATAACAAGTGCAATATGCAAGTATGTAGGAATCAATGCACAGTTCACACAAGTGTTTGCTTCTTGAGGTAGAGAGAGATAGGTGAACTGACTCAACATAAAAGTAAAAGAAAGGTCCTTCGCAGAGGAAAGCATCGATTGCTATATTTGTGCTAGAGCTTTGGTTTTGAAAACATAAAGAGAGCATAAAAGTAAAATTTTGAGAGGTGTTTGTTGTTGTCAACAAATGGTAGTGGGCACTCTAACTACCTCATCAACCAGACTTTCAAGAGCGGCTCCCATGAAGGACGTTATCTCTACCGGCAAGGTAGATCATCCCTCTTCTCTTTTGTTTACACATGTACTTTAGTTTAGTTTTTCTTTATTTATGGATGACACTCCTCCCAACCTTTTGCTTACACAAGCCATGGCTAACCGAATCCTCGGGTGCCTTCCAACATTCACATACCATGGAGGAGTGTCTATTTGCAAAATTAAGTTGCTTACCGATAGATCAGAGCAAAACATGTGAAGAGAATTATTAATGCAAGTTAATTAATTGGGGCTGGGCACCCCATTGCCGGCTCTTTTTGCAAAATTATTGGATAAGCGGATGAGCCACTAGTCCATTGGTGAAAGTCTGTCCGAAGTAAATGACAAGATCGAAAGATAAACACCACATACTTCCTCATGAGCTATAAAACATTGACACAAATAAGAGGTGATTAATTTTGAATTATTTAAAGGTAGCACTCAAGCAATTTACTTTGGAATGGCGGAGAAATACCATGTAGTAGGTAGGTATGGTGGACACAAATGGCATAGTGGTTGGCTCAAGGATTCTGGATGCATGAGAAGTATTCCCTCTCGATACAAGGTTTAGGCTAGCAAGGTTATTTGAAACAAACACAAGGATGAACCGGTGCGAGCAAAACTCACATAAAAGACATATTGTAAATATTATAAGACTCTACACCGTCTTCCTTGTTATTCAAACTCTTTACTAGAAATTATCTAGACCTTAGAGAGACCAATTATGCAAAACAAATTTTAGCAAGCTCTATGTATTTCTTCATTAATAGGTGCAAAGTATTGTTGACTGCCAAAACCCACCGGCGGGCAGCGGCCTTGTCAACACCGTAGAGCCGGGAAGAGCCTAGAGCTGCGGCTGGCTGAGACCCCTCCGAGCGACGGCCCGCAATGCTCTTCTGGTCACACGCGGCGACGCGAAGTGCAAGGGCGTGCCACCTGACCTATACCTGGTCAGGAAGGTGATGGGGATGCCTCGCTTAGTTTCTGCCGGGGCATACATGTAAACGTTAAATACGAGCCTCGATCGGCTCTCGAGTTATCCCGTGAATCGGCTCAAAGAGCCGATCCACCCATGATTCGTACGGGGTGCACGAATACTTGGTGGTCCTTCTTGATCAAGATAAAGCTAATGAGATCTACGACGATTTAGGGTTTTCACCGCATAATCGGATCATCCTACTCCAGGTTGGGCCTCGCGGCCACGCACGGTGCTCGTAAGCCGATCCTAAACAAGGCCTAAAAACCAACATGAAGTTGATCCTCGGAACATCCTGTTTAGGACTTGCGAACGCCACCCTACGTGCCACCTGGATCCTCCCCCTTTGTAAGGCCTAACTATTGCAGATATTAAACTAATCCTTGTAGAACAAGGAGCAATCGTAACGGATCAGATCTACTAAATAATGATCAAGCGGGGTGCCGCCCCACACCCGAGATAGGTGTGAGGGCGGCTAGATATGCAAGGGTTGCACTACGTAAGCATGCTTAAACGAAGAACAATGCTAACCCTAACACATCTAATGATAACTACGTTGCTCGCCATCAAAAGCGCTTCAGTACGAGCAACGCATGAACAACGTGGGGCTTGTGCTGCCTAGATCGCAAGATGCGATCTAGGCAGCATGTCGCTTACCTGATCGAAACCCTCGAGACGAAGGAGTTGGCGATGCGCCGAGATTGGTTTGTTTGGGGTTGAACGTGAGTTGTTGTTTATTCCATAAACCCTAGGTACATATTTATAGTCCAGGGGACTTTCTAATGTGGGCGTGCACCAAACCGTGCACGAGTAAGATTCTATCTCTAAACTAAGATACGATCTAATATGTTACAGATACACGGGCAATTAAGCCCAACTTAGCATAACAGGCCGATTCACATAATTCTCCATGTATACTTCCTTTAAGCCCATCTTGATTGCGGCCCACCTCTGACTCGGTTAAATTCTGGTGATAACACATGCCCCCTGGTTTTGGAATTGGTAATTCCAAAATCACTCGCTTCCTTCGTCGGGTCATGTCGTGGCGGAACCGTCGCAGATATCCCTCATGATGATGCCTTGCCTTCTCAACTTCTCCGCGTGACTCGGCAGTTTTTTTAGGCACCACTTCCTCGGAAACTGCCGTGGCATTGAATTTCCACTATATCCTCCTTCGATTTAACCGCTCCGAACAGTTCTCCTCTCGTATCTCCTTCGCATTAGCACTCCAAAAGCCCTCCCAGCCACCATGTCTTCTTCCTCCTCTCGCCCCATCGGATCTTGCCAGCCAATCCTCCACGTCCCGTGAGCCGACGCCGGAGTACAACGCGGCGGCGGTCCACGCGGCCAACACCCGCCGCGCCATTGCGGCCGGGGAGGAGTCGAACCACGACTTCTCCATCTCGGTCCGAGGACGACCAGTCCTCGACGGACGGGGAGAGCGACCTCCGCTTCCTCGCCGTTGGGGAAACGGAGGAGGAGAGTGACGACGACGGCTTCTCCTGCGACTTCACCTCTTCCGGGGAGGAGGAGGAGCGAGGAAGAGGAGGAGGAGGACGACGACGAGAGCTCCTCCGACGAGCCGCCGGCCAAGCGGTTCTGCCCTTGGCCGGGCAATCTAGCGACTTCGACAGCGACGAGGACGACGCTGACGAAGAAGATGAAGACAACGAGGGCCCGGTCGGCGGCCATTGGAGCGACGACGAGCCCGCCGGGAGCAGCGCCGATAGTGGCGACGACGACGACGACGAGGGCAGTGATGGCCCATAGATAGGACCTCTAGAATAGGGCCAGTAGTAGCAGATGGGGCAATGGGTCCCCTAGTATTTCCCTTTTGAGAGCAATTAGCTCTTTATGTAAGAAATCTCATCTTAATCAATGAAGAACTTTTCCCCAATTTTGATTTTGCCGATTCCTTCTGAGTTTAATTGAGCCGATTCTCTCTTCTACTGACCTTGCCGATTCGTCCCCTTTGCCAATGCGTAATGAGCCGATCGCACCGCATCGGTCCTTTGAAATTCACCCTCCTCTTCTTCAGCTGATGATTTTCTAAATCTGGTGGAAAATGCAGGATCTTCAGGAAAACCTTCGAACTTTTCCAACCAAACCCAATAATCCTTTTCAGTACCCATCATTTGTGAAGAAGGTTGCAATGAAGGATCAGCCGATGGTATCCCCATCGGTTCTTTAAACAGAGTATCCACTAGGCCTGCTGCCCCCCGAGCCTTACTCGAGCCTGCTGCCCCCCGAGCCTCACTCGAGGCGAGAATGTCAGAGAGAATGCGCCACAGCCGATCCTCTTTCCTCCTCCGACGAGCCGATAATCTTCCGTTTCAGCTGAACTAGCCCCAAAGATTGGAAATCCTTGACAAAAAGGTTCAGGAACCCGGATCGGCTCGAAGCAGCTGGAGAAGTTTCCATTGTTTTACTCCCTCGAGGCAACAGAAGGCACCACCGTTGGTCTGGATTTGGTGGAGACTCGATAAACATTGCATAATTCCACTAAAGTCGATGACTGCGCATCGGCTGCTGGCTGCGCATCAATGTTTCCACTAAATAAATTTTGTTTTTTATTTGGCCGATTTTTCTTAATCGGCCCCCAATGTTTCATTGCACGTATGTTCTCACATGTTTCATCTGCACATGTTCATCTGATTATATGCCCCCCGAGCCGATACCTGCTGGATGACTGCAGATATCGGCTTGTATGGATAGCCAGGGCACCGCACTTGTACGTCGGCCCCGCAAAAATCCACGCTGACTCTCGTCCGCCGACGTGGCCACTGCTCAGTAGATCGGTGCTGAACGCAAGCAGAACATGTGGTGAAGGTAATTTTGGCCGATTGCTAGAATCGGCCTTCATATTCATTGGAGAGCTGACTGAAGGTCCTGTAATGTCCCTTCATAAACTTTTTGGGGCCGATCACAAGGATCAGCCTCGCCTGGTTTGCTCATTGGTTCAATCTTGTTACTTGGTCAGGCTGGATAAAACCAACCCAACCTCTGACTTGATGCGCTTGCTGTCGTCCACCTTGAGTGCACCGTAGAGTCGTGGAGCACTAAGCTCTATCGGCAAGACGAGTACCATGTTTGTACCAGCCGATGTCTCATCATCGGCTTTCCTCTGTTTAGGGCGCCACTCCATTTTCCGTGGACGACCCTCTTCATCCAGGGCTCGCTGAACTTTTGCAGCCAGATCAGGTCGTGCCTTCCTTAGCGTATGCAGGTATAACCTTTCGGCTTCCTCCAGGCCGCGCAATCGCTGAACCCTGCGCTTTTGGGAACGGCTGAGTCCGTCAGGGCACCACCTTGGTCGGTGGTACCTGTCTTCTTCTACTTCTCCCTCGTCTTCTGAATCCTCAAGATCTGCCCAACGAGGTGACTCAGCGCGTTTGCTTTGTGGCGGGAGAGGCCCTAGGCGCTCGAACACAGACACGTTGGCTGCCTCCTTCTTCTTCTTGTTGCATTCTGGGCAATTGCCGATTGTGGGCAATCGGCTCATTCCTGAATCCCAGCAGTGTCTGAAGAAGGGGGGCATGTGTTATCCTTGAGGGATCTCCTTCTTGACTTCTTCCAGAATCTCGGCCCTCATCTGACGTGCTCGTTGTTGGAACGGCCGAAATCCTTTCTTCAGGGGGAGGCGATGCTCAATGATGCTCCTGTCCAACCCAGGCATCTCTGTGTAATCCCATGCAAAGCAATCCGGGTATTCCTTCAACAGGGGCTATCATCCGTCCCCCGAGCTGCGGATCTAACTTCTTGCCGATAAAAGTAGGTCGAGGCTTATCCCCAGGACCGATGTCGACTTCCTCTAGCTCATCAGCTGATGTGAACCCGTACCCTAGCTTCCCGTCACCTGTGAGGTCGACGCCGCATACTGGGAGAGCGGGCGATACGGATACAACGGGCCGATTACTAGCGTCGGCTTCTACCTTGATCATCACCCGGATGTTTTGGCGGTGTCGGGGCCGATCACATGGAGCAGCCTCTTCCTTGTCTTTGCCACGAGAGCAGCTTGCCCTCGCCTTTATCTTCATCAAGGGGTGCCCCAGTTCTATCATGTTGATGTTGAACGGATGTCCTGGTTGGCACCTCCCGGGGTGAGTACCGTTAATCCTGTCAACGGCACGCGCCGGTGAATTATGCGCTCCTGGTGTCGCCGATGTGCGCGACAACGGCAGACGGGGCTGGAGTGGCACTTTTCCTTGGTAGGTTCTGAGAGCTGGCTCTAACGAAGAGTGCTGATTCTTCATGACCTCCTTGATCATCCGAACGGCGACATGCTCCAAAGTATTCACCAGGCTCTCGGAATGGAGACGCAACGAGTGAGCCACCATGCCACCAATCTCATGGCGTACGGCCCTGGTACGTTCTTCTGACGGGACAGATAGGTCCACTTCATCGAGTGCGCCTTCCGGTGAGAACTCCTTCCGCCTGACGCCGTGCGAACGGGTTCTGCGATATGAGCCGATGAGGTCGGCTTCGAGGGTAGCCTTGCTCTCGTTGTACTGCTTCTTGAGCTCGTCAGGCAGCTCCTCGTAGGTGACTGGCGTGCCGTCCGCCATCTCAGATATAGATGGCGATGTGGTTGATGTAGACGATTGTCCCACCGGGCGTGCCAGAATGTGTTGACTGCCAAAACCCACCGGCGGGCAGCGGCCTTGTCAACACCGTAGAGCCGGGAAGAGCCTAGAGCTGCGGCTGGCTGAGACCCCTCCGAGCGACGGCCCGCAATGCTCTTCTGGTCACACGCGGCGACGCGAAGTGCAAGGGCGTGCCACCTGACCTATACCTGGTCGGGAAGGTGATGGGGATGCCTCGCTTAGTTTCCTGCAGGGCATACATGTAAACGTTAAATACGAGCCTCGATCGGCTCTCAGGTTATCCCGTGAATCGGCTCAAAGAGCCGATCCACCCATGATTCGTACGGGGTGCACGAATACTTGGTGGTCCTTCTTGATCAAGATAAAGCTAATGAGATCTACGACGATTTAGGGTTTTCACCGCATAATCGGATCATCCTACTCCAGGTTGGGCCTCGCGGCCACGCACGGTGCTCGTAAGCCGATCCTAAACAAGGCCTAAAAACCAACATGAAGTTGATCCTCGGAACATCCTGTTTAGGACTTGCGAACGCCACCCTACGTGCCACTGGATCCTCCCCCTTTGTAAGGCCTAACTATTGTAGATATTAAACTAATCCTTGTAGAACAAGGAGCAATCGTAACGGATCAGATCTACTAAATAATGATCAGCGGGGTGCCGCCCCCACACCCGAGATAGGTGTGAGGGCGGCTAGATATGCAAGGGTTGCACTACGTAAGCATGCTTAAACGAAGAACAATGCTAACCCTAACACATCTAATGATAACTACGTTGCTCGCCATCAAAAGCGCTTCGATACGAGCAACGCATGAACAACGTGGGGCTTGTGCTTGCCTAGATCGCAAGATGCGATCTAGGCAGCATGTCGCTACCCGATAGAAACCCTCGAGACGAAGGAGTTGGCGATGCGCCGAGATTGGTTTGTTTGGGGTTGAACGTGAGTTGTTGTTTATTCCATAAACCCTAGGTACATATTTATAGTCCAGGGGACTTTCTAATGTGGGCGTGCACCAAACCGTGCACGAGTAAGATTCTATCTCTAAACTAAGATACGATCTAATATGTTACAGATACACGGGCAATTAAGCCCAACTTAGCATAACAGGCCGATTCACATAATTCTCCATGTATACTTCCTTTAAGCCCATCTTGATTGCGGCCCACCTCTGACTCGGTTAAATTCTGGTGATAACAAGTATATGATGCAAGAGCTTAAACATGAGCACAACAATTGCCAAGTATCAAATTATCCAAGACATTTTAGAATTACTACATGTAGCATTTTCCGTTTCCAACCATATAACAATTAACGAAGCAGTTTCAACCTTCACCATGAAAAATAAAAGCTAAGAACACATGTGTTCATATGAACCAGCGGAGCGTGTCTCTCTCCCACACAAGCATTTATTTATTCAGAGAATGAAAATAACAAAACAAAAATAAAAACACACAGACGCTCCAAGTAAAGTACATAAGATGTGGCCGAATAAAAATATAGTTTCAAGAGAAGGAACCTGATAATTTGTCGATGAAGAAGGGGATGCCTTGGGCAACCCCAAGCTTAGATGCTTGAGTCTTCTTGAAATATGCAGGGGTGAACCACCGGGGGCATCCCCAAGCTTAGACTCTTCACTCTTCTTGATCATAGTATATCATCCTCCTCTCTTGACCCTTGAAAACTTCCTCCACACCAAACTCGGAACAACTCATTAGAGGGTTAGTGCACAATAAAAATTAACATGTTCAGAGGTGACACAATCATTATTAACACTTCTGGACATTGCATAAAGCTACTGGACATTAATGGATCAAAGAAATTCATCCAACATAGCAAAAGAGGCAATGCGAAATAAAAGGCAGAATCTGTCAAAACAGAACATTCCGTAAATATGGATTTTATTGAGGCACCAGACTTGCTCAAATGAAAATGCCCAAATTGAATGAAAGTTGCGTACATATCTGAGGATCACGCACGTAAATTGGCATAATTTTCTGAGCTACCTACAGGGAGGCAGGTCGAAATTCGTGACAACGAAAGAAATCTGAAACTGCGCAGTAATCCAAATCTAGTATTCACTTTACTATCAAAGACTTTACTTGGCACAACAAAGCACAAAACTAAGATAAGGAGAGGTTGCTACAGTAGTAAACAACTTCCAAGACACAAATATAAAACAAAGTACTGTAGCAAAATAACACATGGGTTATCTCCCAAGAAGTTCTTTCTTTATAGCCGTTAAGATGGGCTCAACGAGTTTTAATGATGCACTCGCAAGAAATAGTATTTGAAGCAAAAGAGAGCATCAAGAGGCAAATTAAAAACAAATTTAAGTCTAACATGCTTCCTATGCATAGGAATCTTGTAAATAAACAAGTTCATGAGGAGCAAAGTAACAAGCATAGGAAGATAGAACAAGTGTAGCTTCAAAAATTTCAGCACATAGAGAGGCATTTTAGTAACATGAAAATTTCTACAACCATATTTTCCTCTCTCATAATAACTTTCAGTAGCATCATGAGCAAACTCAACAATATAACTATCACATAAAGCATTCTTATCATGAGTCTCATGCATAAAATTATTACTACTCCCAACATAAGCATAGTTATTCTTATTAATTGTAGTAGGAGCAAATTCAACAAAGTAGCTATCATTATTATTCTCATCATCAAATATAGGCGGCATATTGTAATCATAATCAAATTTATCCTCCATAACAGGCGGTACTAAAAGACCAATATCATTATAATCATCATAAATAGGAGGCAAATATCATCAAAGTAAATTTTCTCCTCAATGCTTGGGGGACTAAAAATATCATGCTCATCAAAGCCAGCTTCCCCAAGCTTAGAATTTCCCATATCATTAGCAACCATGGTGTTCAAAGCGTTCATACTAATATTACTACCAGCATGCAAATAAGGTTCCATAGGTTTTTTAATTTTCGCATCAAACCATCCATGTCTTAAATCAGGAAATAGAATAAGAAGCTCATTGTCGTCCATTATGCCAAACTAGTGTAAACAAGAAACAAAAAGATGCAATTGCCGGATCTAAAGGAAATAGCTTCGAGTACTTACAACGGCGAAAATAGCTTAGTAGCCGAGATCCGGAGTGTGACTACCTTTTACCTTTCCTCCCCGGCAACGGCGCCAGAAAATAGCTTGATGTCTACTGGTGCTTCTATTCTTGTAGACAGTGTTGGGCCTCCAAGAGCAGAGGTTTGTAGAACAGCAGCAAGTTTCCCTTAAGTGGATCACCCAAGGTTTATCGAACTCGGGGAGGAAGAGGTCAAAGATATCCCTCTCATGCAACCCTGCAACCACAAAGCAAGAAGTCTCTTGTGTCCCCAACACACCTAATAGGTGCACTAGTTCGGCGAAGAGATAGTGAAATACAGGTGGTATGAATAAGTATGAGCAGTAGTAACGGCGCTAGAAAAGTGCTTGCTGGCGTGTGGTTGATGGTGGTAATATTGCAGGAAGTACAGATGCAGTAAAACAGTAAACAAGCAGCGGTAGCAGTATTTAGGAACAAGGCCTAGGGATTACACTTTCACTAGTGGACACTCTCAACATTGATCGCATAATAAATAACTCTTTCTCATATGTGCTACATACACTCTTTTGTTGGATGACAAACACCAGTCGTTGTGTAGGGCTACAAGAGCACCTCAATGCCGGAGTTAACAAGCTCCACAACATTCGATGTTCATATTTAAATAACCTTAGAGCATAATAGATCATTGCAAAATAAACCAAGAACTAACATAGCGCACACACTGTCCACATTACACTATGAAGGAGGAATAGATCACATCAATACTATCATAATGATAATTAACTTCACAATCTACAAGAGATCATGATCATAACCTACGACAAGAACCACACGGTGCACACACTAGTCACCTTTACACCATGCAGGAGGAATAGACTACTTTAATAACATCACATGAGTAGCACACAACTAGTAGCGATACAAAGCTCATCATATGGATCTCAATCATGTAAAGCAGCTCATGAGATCATTGTATTGAAGTACATAGGAGAGAGATTAACCACATAGCTACCGGTACAGCCCCGAGCCTCGATGGAGAACTACTCCCTCCTCATGGGAGACAGCAGCGGTGATGAAGATGGCGGTGGTGTCGATGGAGGAGCCTTCCGGGGGCACTTCCCCGTCCCGGCGGCGTGCCGGAACAGAGACTCCTGTCCCCCAGATCTTGGCTTCGCGATGGCGGCGGCTCTGGAAGGTTTCTCGTACCGTGGCTTTTTCCGTATCGAGGTTTTAGGTCGAGGGCCCTTAAATAGGCGAAGAGGCGGCGTCAGAAGGTCGAAGGGGCGCTGACACAATAGGGGGGCGCGAGCCCCCCCTGGCCGCGCCGGCCTAGGGTTTGGTGGGCCTGTGCCCCTCTCTCGGCGGTTCTCGTGTGTTCGGATGCTTCCGGGCAAAATAGGAACCCGGGCGTTGATTTCGTCCAATTCCGAGAATATTTCGTTACTAGGATTTCTGAAACCAAAAACAGCAGAAAACAAGAATCGGCACTTCGGCATCTTGTTAATTGGTTAGTTCCAGAAAACGCATAAATATGACATAAAGTATGCATAAAACATGTAGATATCATCAATAATGTGGCATGGAACATAAGAAATTATCGATACGTCGGAGACGTATCACTATGTTTATGGCAGACATATTATCACACCACACTTTCAGGCTTCCTTGCCTCAAAATTTTCAGCTCTCTTAGAAGGTTTCGTACCCACAACATTTCACCCAGACCCTGTGACATAGCTCTGTACTCTGCTTCGGCTATTCATTTTGAGACAACATATTGTTTCTTGCTTCTCCATGACACCAAGTTTCCTCCAACAAAATCACAATACTCTGAGGTGGATCTTCGATCATCTAAGCAGCTAGCCTAATCTGCATCACAATATCCATCTACATTTAGGTGTCCATTACTTTTAAACCACAATCCTTTTCTCGAAGTGCCCTTCAAGTATCTCAAGATTCTTTGAGCTTCTTCCAGGTGTCCATCCATCGGGTCATGCATATAGCGACTCTCTACACTCACTGCAAATGATATATCAGGTCTCGTGTGGCATAAGTATATTAGTCTTCCAACAAGTATTTGATATTTCTCCTTGTCTATGGGTTCTCCAGACTCTGCTGTGATTTTATTATTTTGGTCAATAGGTGTTGAAGCCACTCGACACCCCAACATGCCCATATCATCTAAGAGATCTAAGGTATACTTTCTTTGAGATAGTGATATCCCTTTTTGACGATCTTGCAGCTTCTATTCCAAGGAAGTATTTAAGTTTTCCCAAATATTTCACCTCAAAGGCTTGTCTCAAGCATCCTTTTAGTTTTGCGATTTCCACATCATCATCTCCCGTGATAATAATATCATCAACATACACAGCAAGGATAGTGATTTTCTGCTCAGAGTGTCTATAAAATAAGGTATGGTCTACATTGCATTGAACATATCCCATGCCACACACCACTTGTCTAAACCTGTCAAACCAGGCCCGTGGAGATTGTTTGAGCCCATATAGTAATTTCTTCGGTATACATACCTTCCCTTTAGTTTCAGGTGTGACAAATCCTGGTGGCATCTCCATATACACCTCCTCTTGAAGATCACCATGCAGAGATGCATTTTTGACATCAAGTTGATGCAAGGGCCATCCGAAATTTGCTGCACAAGAGATCAATATTCTGACAGCGCTCATTTTTGCCACTGGTGCAAATATCTCATCATAGTCAATACCATAAGTCTGACTATATCCTCTTGCCACAAGTCTTGCCTTATATCTCTCCACTTTTCCTTCTGCATTTTGTTTTATAGAATAGATCCACTTAAAGCCTACTGCATTCTTTCCTTTAGGGAGATATGTCAACTCAAATGTTTTATTTTTCTTCAAAGCCTCTAATTCTTCCATCATTGCATTGCACCATCTCGGGTCCAACTTGGCCACCTTCCAATCCTTAGGAATAGAAATAGTTTGCAGCGAAGCAACAAAGGCTGAAAAGAGGGTGACAATGCCTCGTAAGAAATATAATTTCCTATGTCATAGTCATCATAAATAAGTCGCTTTGGGGGCCCAACTTTTCTTATCCCTTTCCTTATTGCAATTGGCAAGTCTAGGCTATTATTGGACTCAGTCTGAGATTGATTCTCTTCAGCAGAATCTACACTTGTGCTTCCTTGATTTTCAGGTCCAATGGGTTGCTCCCCTGCCCCTGGTCTTGTTGCTCCTCCAGTGCATCTAATTGTTCCCTTTGTACTTGTCTTATTGTTGACTGCCAAAACCCACCGGCGGGCAGCGGCCTTGTCAACACCGTAGAGCCGGGAAGAGCCTAGAGCTGCGGCTGGCTGAGACCCCTCCGAGCGACGGCCCGCAATGCTCTTCTGGTCACACGCGGCGTTGCGAAGTGCAAGGCGTGCCACCGACCTATACCTGGTCGGGGAAGGTGATGAAGATGCCTCGCTTAGTTTCTGCGGGGCATACATGTAAACGTTAAATACGAGCCTCAATCGGCTCTCGAGGTTATCTCTGTGAATCGGCTCAAAGAGCCGATCCACCCATGATCCGTACGGGGTGCACGAATACTTGGTGGTCCGGCTTGGATCAAGATGAAGCTAA
>NC_061511.1:209104756-209311166 GCF_022539505.1 Lolium rigidum | reverse complement strand
CGAGAACTCCGTTGTACGATGCAGCTCGTGGGACGGAGGAGAGCCGTCCGAGATACGCTCTCGATATTATGGAGATGAAGGCAAAGCACAAATGGACGGACACAAGCGTGGACGAACTCTTCGGATACTTGAAGATCCACTTTCCTAAAGATAACACGTGTGCCGGTAGCCTACAGGAGGCCAAGAAAATCGTGTGCCCTCTCGATTTACCGCACTGTAAATACCACGCATGCATCAGTGACCGCGTAATATATCGGAACGAGCATGCCAATCTCGATACATGCCCACAATGTGGCGAATCTCGATACAAGAGAGGGACAAAAAAATCTCCTCGAAAGTTGTGTGGTACTTCCCGCTCACGCCCGTCCGCAGCGGTACTTCGTGGACCCCAAGGAAGCAAAGCTCATGCGCTCGGCACGCGGAAAGAAAGGAGGCGGTGATGCGTGATGTAGAACGGGTTGAAAACCCAGTGCTAACACACCCTTCGGATGCAAGCCGTGGAAAACATTAGACGATGAGTATTACGAAGAATTCGGGAAAGAACCAAGGAACATCAGGTTGGGTGCGAGCACCGACGGACTCAATCCGTTTGGGAACCAAAGCAAGCAAGCACAGACACCTGGCCCGTGTTTGTATGGATGTACAACCTCCCTCCATGGCTATGCCTCGAAGAAGAAGTACATACACATGAGTATGCTAATCCAAGGGCCGACGCAGCCAGGGAGCGATATCAACCTGTATCTGGAGCTATTGAAGGAGGAGCTAGTCACTCTGTGGGAGGAAGGGACAGAAACTTGGGACGCCTACGGACAAGAAACTTTCCGTATGAAAGCCGCACTATTGACGACGGCGCAGGACTATCTTGGATACGGATATATCGCGTGCCAGGTGTGCCACGGACACAAGGCATGTGTGAGGTGCATGGAAAAGACGCCGTTTTACAACCTGGGTAAGGATCCCGGGTCTTCAAAACCGTCTACATGAGGCATCGAATGTGGCTTCCCAAGAATGACCCGTGGAGGAAGCGTGGAGACTCGTTCAATGGGAAGGATGAGGTCGAGGGACCTCCACCTAGGAGAAGCGGCGAAGAGATAGATACTCTGTTGAAAAACTGGAAAGACTGCGCTCCGGCGGGTAAGATAAAGATCCGGTAGCGGAAGAAAGGAGACAAGAGAAAGAAAAAGGAACCCGGGCCGCTCTTGGGGGTATGGAAAAGGAGGTCCGTGTTTTGGGACTTGCCGTACCGGAAGATCCTCGTACGCCTCATAGCCTTGATGTCATGCATATCACGAAGAACGTGTGCGAGAGCTTGCTTGGCACTCGTGCTCAACATGCCGGAGAGGACCAAAGATGGGTCGAAAGCAAGACACGACCTCGATGGCCCTTGATATCGAAAAGAGCTTCATTTCGCCCAGGATGACCAGGAAACCGAGGAGGAGGAGACGGATGGTCGCAAACGCAAAAGGGTGGCCAAGCAGCGCGAAACTCCTCGCCCTCCCGCTTCACTCTA
Source organism: Lolium rigidum (assembly GCF_022539505.1). Lineage (NCBI taxonomy): Eukaryota > Viridiplantae > Streptophyta > Magnoliopsida > Poales > Poaceae > Lolium > Lolium rigidum. The sequence continues at coordinate 209,309,656 of NC_061511.1, read as the reverse complement.
AATCCCGATGAGCTCGAACAATTCTTCAAGTGCCTACTAGAAGTCAAATTTCCCCTAGGCTACGCGGGGCTGATACGCAGATGGCTGGACCCGACGAAAAATCTTCGCCGGGATGAAGTCTCATGACCTGTCATGTCATGATGACGCAGATACTTCCGGTTGCTATCCGAGGGATAATGGAACCGCACGTTCGTGCGACGCCGACCGACTCGTGTAACGTCTTCGACGTCATCACTCGAAAGTCGATAACCGTCAAGAAACTCGGGAGGCTGCAGGAAGAGATCGTCACCATCCTATGCGAGATGGAGATGTACTTCCCGCCCGCATTCTTTGACATCATGGTCCATCTCGCTGGTGCATATAGTGGACGATATCGAGGATCTCGGGCCCGCGTTCCTTCACAACATGATGGCGTTAGAAAGAATGAACGGCTTCATCAAAGGATACGTTCGTAACAGGGCACATCCGGATGGAAGCATCGTCCAGTGGCTTTCTCACCGAGGAGTGCATCTCTTTCCGCAAGAATTATTTAAACGAGGACGACCCACGTCCGGTTGGATTGCCCGCCAACAAGCACCTCGGCAGATTCGAGGGAGTAGGCCACAACGCTGGCAGGAGGGAACTCGACGCGGATCAAGATGATAGGAGAACCGACTTTAACAGGGCCCACTTAGTAGCACTACAAGACATGAACGAGGTAGAGCCTTGGGTGGATCAAGCACATAAACATGATCAAGAGCAGGGCTGACAAGCTGATGACTGAACAAGAGGTATTTAGAGCGCACAACTCCTCTTTCGCGAGCTGGTTCAAAGACCAGATTGATGCCAATCCCCCACCAATGGCAAGCGACGTAGACAAAATGATATTGGCCTTGTCTTATGGGCCCGCCGCCAACCTCATGACTTATCAGAAATACGACATCAACGGTTACACATTCTCCACAGAGGAGAGAGACAAAAAAAGCGACTATCAGAACTCGGGCGTGACGATGGAATCGTACACGGGTGAAGAGAAGAAAAGGTACTACGGAAGGATCGAGGAAATCTGGGAGCTCGACTACGTCGGGGAGAAGCTACCGATGTTTCGTGTCAGATGGGCTACGGACGTCACAAAAGAAGATGCGTATGTCACCACCATGCGACCGCCCCCAAATCCAAGACCAAGAACCCCACCGCGCAAAATGAGCCTTGGGTATTGGCTAAGCACGTCGAGCAATGCTTCTTCATAACCGACCCGTCAAGGCCCAGCCGTGTTGTCGTAAGGAGAGGAAAAAGGGCCCTCGTCGGAATGGATGGAGTTGCCGACGAGCAAGACTTCGACGGCCTCGTCGGAGACCCAATGATGGAAGAACCCGATGAAGACGATAGAACCTACACACTAAGAAGAAGAAGGACGACGCTACCTAGGTCAAGTGTTCCTCCGTACACAAGGAGTCGCGACGATACCAGTGGGGTCACAAGGACCAAGCGGAAGGGACTTTGAAGTCATTTGTGTATTTATAATAATTATCTCTCGAACAACCATTTGTCCTTCTCAAGTGTATCCTAAATTTATGTCTTGGTTTTTTATCGGATATCCTCGAAAGGACTTTGAAGTCATTCAAGAATTAAAATCATCAATTTATGTCTCGCAATTTATCCTAAATTTATGTCTTGGTTTTTTATGTCTTGGTTTTTTATCGGATGTTGCCAAAGGACTTTACAATTTATCTAAATAACTAGAAACAATAAAAAAAAGGTCTTAAGAAAAGAAAAAAAAGTTGCCAAAGGACTTTACAATTTATCTAAATAACTAGAAACAATAAAAAAAGTCTTAAGAAAAGTGCAAAAAATGGTGCCTTTTTGCACCCACGGGATTCGAACCCGGGGGCTTCGGCTGTGCGTAAGCGACCGGCCGAACCACCGCGCTATCGAATCGATTCTGTATAACTACGAGGGTTTACGGAATTAATACATAGACACCTGTTATCCCCGGCGAATTGCTCGATTTTGCCGGTGGTAAACGCTCTTGGGCCCACCTGTTAGTGGCTCAAACATTACCGCCGGCGTTTACAGCAAAACGCCGGGGGTAAAGTGTCCACGACTTAGTCGTTTTGGTACCGCGCGTCTGTCGTCGTTCCCCCCAAATCGACCGCCGTCGATCCGCCGTCGCCGCCTGCCTCTCCTCGCCCTGCCGTCCGTGCGCGGCGCTCCGTCGAGCTGGCCTCGACCGCCTCCCGAGCCACGAGCAGGCGGCCTCCTTCCTCCCGCCGCCGCCCCCGCCGCCAACCAACCAACCTGCTCGTCCCTCTCCCTCGTCGCAGCAGGCGGGCGATCGACATCCACGGACGGAGTCCGCCTCCACCTCACCGGACCGCCTCCTTGCGTGCTACGGTAATAAGCTCCCCATCCGACCACCGATTTCCCTTTCTCCTTGTTCATGCGTCCGCCCGTGCGGCCGCCGAGATCCGCCCAATCCATCCCCACCACTAGCTACGATTCGGTCCGGCCGCCCACGAGATTCAAACAAAAAGAATTGTTTTGGCTACTGATCTTATATCCATAATTTATTTTAGGCAATAGGGACTAGATGGCATACTGATTCTTTGCAATCATTTACACTATGAGGCTTTAGTTTCAGTAGATGCGGTTTTTAATTTTTCACATCTGCTGTGTGCAAACTTACAGCATGTATCATTCACTGTCCTTGATTTTTATTTGCTTAACCAAATGCCTCTATACTGTTCTGAACTCAAGTTGGAATTTATCAATGTTTAAGCCATGAACAAACAATTCAGTGTTGTACTGGTTGTGCCTATACTGGATTTATTCAAGATGAATTCAGATTTTGCATCTGCTCCATCTGGCTCCATGCTTGACCATTTTTGTTAAGTTATGATGCCTGATGCTACTCTGTATTGTCTATCCTCTGATTTGCATTTCCATTGCGTGCTTCTAGAATTGTTATTTGTTGCCATGCTTGAGTGCATAGGTAACACAAATCAAAAGTTGATTCATTTATGTCAACTTATTTTCCTATTTGATTTTGCATAGCCCAGTAAGTATTAGTCTAAGGCATCTGCGTGTTGTTCACACATAAGTTCTCCCTAAGCTGAACATTAACATCCATAAAGCAATAGTTTTCAGTTTTTACTCGTGAGGTTGGACTGGACACTTCGTTCCTTTTATTTTTGTGTTTCAGCTTTTACTCGTCAGGTTGGACTGGACCCATAAAAAGGGCTAACGAAGTGCTGTTGAGTTCATATGCTGGTTGATATTAACAAGTGCCGTTGAGTTCATTTCTTTCCATATTATTATAGCAACATTGGAGGAAACTCGCAGAGCTGCTTAGCTAATTGCTTTCAATCATGAAAAAAATTGCACCTACTCGCTTTCAATCATGAAAAAAATTGCAGAGCTGCTTAGCTAATTTCTTTCCATATTATTATGTTTGTCTATTTGGTTGGAGAAGTTCAGAAAATGAAGCAGATTTTGTGTTGTCCAAACTCTGTCATTTCCTTTTGATGGTGGTAGACCTGAGCCTGATGTGGTGGTGGTAGACCCGAGCATGTGTTTGGAAAAGTTGTGTGAAATCTCTCTGCAGGTACACATTGAGTGTCCATGTTTCGCCGGAATGTCGATTAACTTCCGTTCCGGCGAACTTCGGGCACTCCGGCATGACCATTTTTAGCAAAGGTCATGCCGAATTTTCGCATGGCATTGTCTTGCTTCTAGATCAATTACATCCGGTGCTCATGTGCTCTAGGTCTCTTGGTTTGGTGTTCATATTTAGACTAAACTCGCAACATTAGGCTCATGGTCAAATTAATGAATTTAGTACTTACTATACTTTTGATGCTATTGTTCTCTAGCTAGCGATGTCGTCTTCTCGCAGACCCCAACGAAGACGTTGACGGGTCTTCTCAGCGGAAGTTGGATGAGCACTACAGGCTCATGGTCTCGGATCAGCTGGAGGAACTTCCAGGCAGTGATGACGAGTCCTCGGAGGAGGAGGATGCTGAGATGGACAACGATGGTGAGGATGAGAGGGGGCTGCCGACGAGACCACCGACAGTGGCGTTGCCGGGGGTAGCTCGGATACTACTACCGAGGCCAAGAGGAAACGGAAGCAGCGGCGCCCAAACAGGGTCGGCACCACTCGCGACATAATCACCGCGGTGGACGCCAAGACCGGGATTCCTACTGAGCCCAAGCACGTGGCGAAGGGGTACGGCCTCCAACTGGGAGCAATCCTTCGGGACGTCGTCGACGTCAACGAGACGAAACTCCGAACCAAGAAGAAGCAGCATCTCGCAGGCCCAACTCCTTGCGCGGCCGCACGCACGGTATGAGTTCCTCGTGGAATACAGGAACGAGGATACCAAGGATAACATCGTGAACAGACGAGCCCTCTCTAAGTTCTCCAAGAACCTCAGCGGTTATAAAACCATGCCGAGGGGGATGCTTGGTGACAATGAGACTTGGGAAGAGATCCAGCGCCACTTCCCGCGGATGACGCCGGAGCAAGTATAATAAATTCTTGGAAAACGAGGAGCTCGAGTACACCAAAAGACAATCGACCCGGGGGAAGGAGCCGGCGGATAAGAACATCGGTCACCACAATCTCGGTTGCCGTGGCTTCGAAGGCAAGCAGCCGGTATGGGACAAGGAGGACCAGGCCTACATAAATGCCGGCCTCGAGCCCCCTTTTGCCAAGTACAAAGACCCACTCTTCGTGGCATATCTCAGGTCCCGATACCATCGAGAATTGGCTGGGAAACGTGTCACGAAACCTGATGTGGTGGTGGGAGTTGAGTTGGTCGCCGACGCGAAGGTGATGGCACTAGAGAAAGCAATGGTAAGCAATTTACCAGCTTATTAATTTGATACTCGCTCACCAAGTCCATTACATTCTAAAATTGTTCATGTTACTTCGGCGCTTGGCGGAACAAGCAGCCGCCGAATCAGCCGGCTCCTCGTCCCGCACGTCGACCGGCAAAGTCCCGTGGGACACGCCTTTTATCGGGGGTCCGAACACCGTGAAGGCGCGGCCGCTTTTGGACAAGCCCCACCGTGTCCCCGGCGCCGGAGGAGGTCGCAAGCTTGCCGACTATGGCTTGGACGTGCCCTCAAGCACTAGGGAGTCGCGGCAGGCGCAGAAGGACCGGGAGCACGAGGCTCTTCTGGAAAAGGTGGCCGACTTGGAAACAACCATGGAGCAACGCGTCGCTGCCGAGGTTCAGCAACGAGTCGGCTGCCGAGGTTCAGCAACGCGTCAGCGTCGAGGTTGCTACCAGGGTCGATGACGCGCTGGCCAACAGTGGTCAATGAAATCATCCCCGATCTTGTGCTCGTCGATGAAGAATTACTTCGACGCCGGCGGTAAGGGACCGATGCCGGTTATCAGCCTAGGCGCCAGCAACTCGGACAACCGGCCTCCAACTAGACACGCTCAATGCACACCCAACTTGGTGACTCCACCCGCCGGCAATGTCGGCGCTAGAGAGGATTCGCCGGACCCGGGGGGCCCAAGCACTAGCCCCTCGCTCACCTGCACGCCCGGCCTCGGTCCTTCAACGCGAGCCGAGCTCGACGCCCTCACGGTAATTAATTTAGTATCTCAAGCTCTACAAATTAGTTACTTTGTCGTCGCCCTCTCCGACATACACATGTTTTCACAGGCGAACGCGACTCCTTGCACCTTGCTACCGAATGTGGACAACAAGTTGAAGGCTGTAGCGAGCGGCGGTGTCATCCCCGCCAACACAAACGGATTTTCCACTCGCGTCAGGATGGATGATAGCTTGAGCCGGGTTCGCGTGAACCGGTCGTTACCGGGATGCCAAGACCTCCATCCTCCTTATCAACCCCGGAAACGGAAACCCCGCTCACTCTCGGGGACCTCAAGAATCACATCCTTCTATGGCCGAAAGCCCTAATTCGGCTGAACACCGCCTCAGGTTCGGAGGCAAGCTATGGCATGGTCACTCCTCAGGATGCAACGGATGCCCCGAGCCAAGCCAAGGTCCCAGCTCCAACGACTGCTTTGACGGCAGGCAAAGGCAGGGCCAGTGCTCCACCGGCTTATGATCAATTTGAGCCCGATAGTCAGCCCGATAGTCCGCACGAGAGTCAGCACGACAAGGCGTTGGACATCGATCAAGCTCCCATTGATACGTTCATCGCCGAGCTCGACGCCGACGCGGTTTCTCCTTACAAGCCACCCGCCGGTCATATCCTAAAGAAGAAGTTGTTCCTTTCACAAGAAACGCCCGAGCAGGAGGACACTACCGCCTTCACCGCTCCGCCCCGAGTTGGGCTTACCCCGAGGACACTCCTTGGTGCGACCACGGAAGGTATGAAACAAAACGCCGCTCCCAGTTGCAGTAAGAAGAAGGGCAGGAAGCGGAAGAAGTCGGGAGATGTTGCGGCAAGCAAGATAGTGGTTAATGACAAGTTGCCGACCCCGTGGAGGAAGTTGCATCACTTAGGCGAGCCGATGCTGCCGGCACACTATGTCAACAAGTTGACGCCGGATATGAGGAGCGTGCATGATGCTATTCTAACAAAGGAGAAGCTACTTCTTAAAGATAGAAATCCATCGTACCCGATTTTGATCGCCAAGGTGCCCACTGGCTTTGGCTTTGTCAACACATACCCTGCGGACTTGATATTCATTCGGTACGAAGACATCTTCAGGCTCTTGCACATGCAACAGCTAGACCGAAGCTTGGTCCGCCTCATATCGCTCAGCATGGCGCACGATATCGCCATGGAGAACACAACGCACATCGCTATCATGGACCCCTACTACATGACTCCAACCTGCCGCCCGGACCGAACAAGCGTTTCTCGCCAACTATATCAAGAATTTCTTGGTGTTAAACAAGGATAAGAGTTGCTTTGTCATACCATATTTCCGCGAGTAAGTATTTGGTTACTAAAGTACCCTATATTACATTCTTTCATGAATTTCCTTAATAGCTGAGTATGATGGTTTATTTCCATTTTGCGCAGCTTTCAAGTATTGCACCCTCCTCCTCTTTCACCCGTATCATTCCGATGTCACTTATCTCGACTCCGGGCTTGATAAGGAGAAAGACTTCACCGACCTTAAGTCTACACTTGATAAAGCCCTCAGCGGCTTCATAGCTGAGGTTGGCGTCAACAAACTCAGGCATGAGAAGAAAGTTAAGGGTTGCCATGTGTGCAACCACATAACCAAGTTCCCCTGCCTAAAGCAATCGGTGGATGACAATGGGATGGAGGCATGGTTTGCCATCCTACAGATGAGGGCGGTTGTAAGGTCTCGTAACGATCTCTTGTTGCCATCTGCGTCTGCAAGGGAAGTTCGTGAACATGGCGGACACCACCGATGAAAACGTGAGAGGCGACTTCCGTGCCATCCAGCGGACCATTTGCACAATACTCTGGAGGGATGTCATCATGAATGGTGGCTTGTTCAACTATGCCTCCGCACTTTCTAATTCCGAGATAGAAGGCCGATTAGAAGATGGATGTGACGAGAGAACATTCAACACGCTCGAGGGCATCCGTCCCTTCCCGCCGAAGTAGACTTGAGTCAAAAACTTTTGTGTCCTGCAAATGTTAGTCATAAAATTACATAAGTATTTTTTATGTTTGTTCTTTTGCACACCTATATGTTATATCTCTCTCTATGGATGTACTAACAACTTACATTTCTTTGTTGTGTGTTTGCATAGATGACGTACTATGTCGTCTACCACGGCAGGGTTCCCGGAGTCTACGAGGACCGGGAAGACCGTAGGAGGCAGGTCCACCGTTTCAGCGGCAACATGCCTACAAGGGGTACACCACTTTGGAGGAGGCGGAAACTCGATACGCCAACTTTCGAGCGGGACAGAGGAGGGAGATGTGGAGGACCCCTTTCATCGTGATGATGCTTGCCGCCACCGTCTCTCTAGTTTATTATGTCATTGTTGTTTAGCTAGGTCATCGACACTGGACTTATATGTATTTCTGTAACATGTGCTACTTCGAGTCGTGATGTTATGGTCAACTATCTACTATCTAAACTTGTCTTATTAATGCATGCATGTTGTGAACATTTGGGACTTTCTATATAACTGTGTATTCTGTGTATTCTGGTATACTGTGTATTCTGGTATACTGTGTATTCTGTGTATTCTGGTATACTATGTATTCTGTGTGTATTCTGGTGTATATTTCGAGTTTTATTTTTTTAATCCTGTAAACAATACCACCGGCGCCCCCAAACCTGTACCCCGGCGAAATTGTAATCGCCGCCGCTACAGCGTATTACCCCCGGCGAATTCGCAAACCGCCAGTGCTAAGTCGCTACCGCCGGCGATTCGGGTAAAGCGCCGGGGATAACAGCAGTTACCACCGGCGATTTGGAAAACGTCGGCGATACGACATTACCACCGGCGAGGTGGTCGCCGGCGAATGCGTAAACGCCGGCGGTAATGCATTTTGGGACGCCGGCGGTAAGGCATTTCCTAGTAGTGTAGGTCAATGGGCGTCACGAGGGGCCCACACACCAGGGCCGCGCGGCCAGGGCCCAGGCCACGCCGCCCTGGCGTCTGGCCACCTCGTGGCCCCACTTCGTCTCTCCCTCGGTCTTCTGGAAGCTTCGTGGAAAAATAGGACCCTGGGTGTTGATTTCGTCCAATTCCGAGAATATTTCCTTACTAGGATTTCTGAAACCAAAAATAGCAGAAAACAGCAACTGGCTCTTCGGCATCTCGTTAATAGGTTAGTGCCGGAAAATGCATAATAGTGACATATAATGTGTATAAAACAAGTGAGTATCATCATAAAAGTAGCATGGAACATAATAAATTATAGATACGTTTGAGACATATCAGAACACTAGCAAGAGGGCCCTCAAACAAATGAGGGGGAAATGTAAATCGCTTCGGTGAGGATGTAGATCGGTGTCTTCTCCTTCGAATCTCCAAAGATCAAGAGCTTTGGTTGGGGGAGGAAGGAGATCTTGCAAATCTTGTGTTCTTGAGGTGGCTCTAATGGTGGTGCAGCTTGGAAGATTTTTGTGCAATGATTGAGCAACTTGTCCCGTTGGAGAAGAGAGCTATTTATATGATTGGAGCTCTCAGATCTGACCGTTGTGGACGTTTTTCAGTCACACCGGAAGTTCCGGCCAGGAGGGCCGGAAGTTCCGGCTGGGACCGGAAGTTCCGGCCAAGAGGACCGGAAGTTCCGGCAGGAAGATTCCGAGGCAGACAAGCTGGCATACTGAGGTTGGGGCGGAACTAGGGCGGAACTTCCGGTGACCGGAAGTTCCGGCCAAGTTCCGGCCAAGTTCCGGAATTGCGAGAAAACCTTACTGGACATACTGAGCCACATTTGCGATGTTTCCGGAACTTGCCCGGAAGTTGGGCGGAAGTTCCGCTGACCGGAACTTCCGGCCTTCTTCGTCGGAACTTCCGGCCAGCAACCAAAAACTTCAATCTGACCGGCGCTGAAAAGGCTCAGCATGGAGCATCAGGGCGGAACTTCCGCCATCAGGGGCCGGAACTTCCGCCTGGAAAGAAAAACCCGCAGAATCTTCAGAATTGACATACCATACCACCAGCCATATATATGTAATGAAATCTTGTACCTGCCTACATCAACACACATAAATATATACCTAGTGTTGACATCAAACACACAAAACCCAAAAGGGCAGGAAATGTTCTTTCAAACGGTAGGTGGTAGAGAGGGGGCAGGGGACCGCGCTCGTCGCGTCCGAGGTGACGCCGCGCCTAACGAGGGCACTGCGACCACTTGCGTCGCGCCAGCTGTGCCCTGGCTGCCCAACGGCAGCGCAGGACCTGCAGCACCTGCCCGCTCCAATCCTGGAGCTGCTACCGACCGGATCTTCACCAATCCCGGAGCAGGATCAGCCTAGAAAGAAACGCCCTCTCTGTCTTTTTCTGCATGACCATGCAATATCAAATTTGTGTCAATGAAATTGCAATTTTCATCAGAATTTAAAAGTGAAGATGAATAATGTTCCATTACATGAGCTGGTAGGATATTATTAGCATGAATACCTTTTCTCAACAGAACTGTATTAAGAGAACCAAACAATATTGGAGCCTCAAATTGATGTTGAACTTGGTGACCAACAACACCCTTAGCATTATTGATCTTCTTCACAGTGCCCTTCTGACTATTGACATTGCCTTTCTGCTCATTGTTCGTCGTCTTCTCGATATCCATGTCATTTGCACCATCCATTTTATCATCATTAGATCCATTATTGTCCCCTCCATCATTATTGTCTCCATTGTTAACCATAAAATCACTACCAAGTTGAGTCATTGTAACTAGTTCCACCTCAAAACTAAGTTTAAAGAAGCCTCTTTGGATAAAAATATCCATTGTCTCTGGTATGAGAGTATGATCTAAGCATCCAATTCGCAACCTCAACTCCTTATTCTTCCTAGTGTGTACTGATACGTTGCAAACGTACTATAATTTTTGATGCTCCATGCTTGTTTTACATCAATTCCTCTATGTTTTATGTGCACTTTGCATCATTTTATGACATTTATTGGACTAACCTATTAACAAGTACCACAGTGCCAGTTCTTGTTTATTATGTCTGTTTATTGCAGAAAATGTCCAAAAATGAAAGTGCTCGGAAAATTCTGGAAAAATCACAGAAATTCTAATATACCAGAAAACCCCGGGAACCAGAAGGAGAGTCGGAGGGGGCTACAGGTTGCCCATACCAGGCCCAGGCGCGGCCAGCCCTGGCCCGCGCCTGGGGGTGGTATGGTGGCCTCGTGCGCCCCTCGCGTCGCCTATTTTCCTATAAGACCCCTCTGACCTAAAAACTCGGCAACATATCACCCTCCTTCAACGAAAAGTTCCATAGCCGCCGTCATCGCCGAAACCAAGTTTCGGGGGACAGAAGTCGCTGTTCCGGCTCCCTGCCGGGACGGGGAAGTGCCCCCGGAGCCATCGCCATCGACTCCACCGCCTCCACTTCGACCCCATGATGGTTTGTGAGTAATTCCCGCAGGGACTACGGGTTCTTGGCTGTAGCTAGATGGTACTCTCTCTCATGTGCTTCAATACAATTATCTCATGAGCTGCCTTACATGATTGAGATCCATATGATGTAATCGGTGTTGTGTTTGTTGGGATCCGATGGATTGATCATTATGTTCAGTATTTCTTATAAGTTTGTGAAGTATTTGCTGCTGCAATATTGTTATGTTTAATGCTTGTCACTAGTGCGCGAGTGGCATGAACTTAGATCTAGGCTCTATAATTGTTGCTTAGATTGTATCTACAAATTGTATGCACATGTCTTTATCCAGAGCCCGAGACCCCAAAGTGACCTTGAATTGGGATAACCGGAGGGGGTGGCTTTGATATGAGGATCACATGTTTTCACCAAGTGTTAATGCTTTGCTCCGGTGCTCTATTAAAAGGAGTACCTTAATTACCAGCAGTTTTCCTTGAGGCCCCGCTGCAAACGGGCTGGACAAAAGATGTTATGCAAGTTTCTCATTGCGAGCACGTATGACTATATATGGAAAACATGCCTACGATATTAATAGACTGGATATTTTGTCTTAATGCTAAATTCAATTCTGTCAATTGCCCAGCTGTAATTTGTTCACCCATCACTTGTTATTTAGAGAGTTACCACTAGTGTAGATCGTCGGGAACCCCGTTCCTTTATTTCATCATCATTGCTTTTCAATCAACTGCGTGATGGGATATTTTCTAGTGTCATTGCCTTTGTGTTACTGCTACTGTTGTGTTATTATTGCTCTCATATTACTGTCGCATCACATTTCCCTGTCAACACGCCATCAAAGTAGTACCAACTATTTTCTGGCTCCGCATCATATTACCACTTCTTTCACACCACCCTGTTGCTAGTGCGTTTCCAGGTGCAGCTAAATTGACAACTCCGTTGTCAAGGCTTATAAGTATTCTTTGGCTCCCCTTGTGTCGAATCAGCAAATTTAAGTTTTACTTCCCTCGAAGACTGTTGCGATCCCCTATACTTGTGGGTCATCATGTGCCATGTCCACTTCCTTTGTCTTGCCAAAGAGAGTGTCCACCGCCCACAGAGAGAAGAAGTCAGTCCTCACATCAGCTGGTATCCCTCTCACCCGCAGCCAAACCTCAGGCAACATATACAAAGGGTCCTCTAAGGCCGACCAATCCTCAAAACTAAGATTAGAGGCTCTGTCCGGAACTGGGTAAGTGCAGAAAGTCTTCATCCGCTGAGCTTCAGACTTATTATGGAATTTGACCCTAAAAAATTTATTTTGAAAGTTATAGATCTCCCATTAAAAATTCTCCACAGGTACAATCCTCCTCAAACATTCTGCAATTTCTAGAATGGACATAGGGTCACAACAGTCACTTTCACTAGCTTCACATTGTCAACCTTTGACTTGTATGTACCCCCGTGGGCAACTCAAAGAACATGAGATGTTCGATCGCATACACATACATGGTGACAGATGGTTTAGGAGTCTGAAGAAGAGGATATGCACCAGAAATATGATTAGGTGACTCACAAATGTCACATACTGGCGCAGTGCATGTATCAATTTGGTGACCTGGTTGCTTGCACCGATAACATTGATTCTTGTTAGCCTTTTTAGCCTTCTTAGCAGGATTTGGAGCATCACGTTTTGGCAACGTCGCGGAGTCCAACTTCATAGGTTGAGCTTGCTGCGAGCCTGGTGACCAAAGTTTGAGACTGATGTACCACGGTAGCATCAGATTGTGTTGTCGCTGATACCGCAACACCCAAAGCCGAAGGTGGAACCCCTTCAGCCCCTCCTCTCTGTGCTGCTGCAGCCAATGCCGCAACCACCCCCTGCGTAGCTTCTTTAAGCAAATCAGGGTTTATTCCAGCAAAGCTTGCACCATTTTGAATCACTGGATCATTGTTTCCTCCTCCACGGTTGCGATACTGATTAAAATTGGATCGACCACCATTGTACCCATACCGATTATTGGCATTGAAATTGTTGTTCCCATAATTCCTAGGATGGTATTGCTGATTATCTCCATTGCGATGATAATTGTTGAAATTCGTACCTCTATTGAAGTGTCCAAAATCAGACCCGAAATCCGCAGACAATTGCTGCCCCTGACCATGGTCCCGATCATCAGCCGCGCCGCTAGATTCCCTTCCCCTGACGACCAGAATTGTATCCTCCACCTCGACCAGAAGTAAACCTCGACGGGCTATTGAAACCATTGCCAGGGCCGTTGAACCATGTGCCACGGTCAGGGCCATTGTGGCCACCACGGTCACCGCGACCCCTGGCAGGGCCGTTTCCCCGAGCAGGACCGAAGCCCCCTCCACCATTGCTCATCGCAAGATCAGTCTCTTCTCCGCCGCCCACACGATCACCACCGCCATGAGCCGAAGTGTTCGCCCGTGCCCACCAAAACCCTAGCTTACGACGCCAATCACGCCCAACAGCGATGTCAGTGTCTATAGGTATTTTTTGGGGCAACGATCAAAGAGATTGGGCCTTAGATCGGTGAGCCTCACGAAGGGCAACGTTTAGCAGACTAGGCCGTCCTAGAACACGCGCCCTGTTATTGTTCGATTTCGCAAAAGAGCTCAGTAGCTCGTTTTTTGAAATCCGCGGATTACTCGGATCAGAGGAAGTTTCTTTCGAAAAATCAGACGATTGATGCCGTCACCGAACCACCGTCCACCCGGCAACATCATCGGCGGCGATGGGGAACGACGTAGGCTCAAGAATAGGCAGTCGAGGTCGACAACCCAGAGAGATTCCGCCGGCTGGCGACGTAGATAGAGAAGCCAGGGATCGTACCATGCATGATGAAGAAGAGAACTCCCGTGCTGCAAGGCGTTGACGTCTCTGCCGATCGAGGCGTTTCTCTGCACGATGGGCCAGTCCAGGCGCGGACTCGATCAGATCCCTGCCATCGTCCGGTGAGGGAGAACGGCAGAGGTATCTAAACGCACTCGCAGAACAACCCGCTTCGTCTTCCGCCTCTGAACTTGAACTTGAATCCTCGTCGGCCAACACCCAGAACCGACCTTGAGGGGTCAGCTCCGTTGAGCCGGACGGCGTCGAATTGTCATGGGCGGCCGGCAGGCGGGGATCGCCCCCGCGGTCGCCGAGCAGTCGCCAGACCTCCTAACGGTCATTTCCTCTGGTTCAGTTCTAACATCTTTAGGGACGTTTTAGGTATTACGGAACACGGCTACGCTCTTAAACCATGGTATTTTGGATCCTACACGTAAACTGCAGCCTAGAAATTATCTCACACAAAATTGGAGTGTACAAACTTAAAAAAATGTACTCCGTAGGACAAACTGAGGCGAGACAAAAAGTACCACGCGTCGGAGGCAGCCTAAACGGAAACCGTCGCCGCTGGATCTCTTCTCCTTCCGGCCGGCCAAGGAAGACAGCAAACCGGCCGGCGGCGCGAGTGGAGGTGCATCCTCACCTCGCGTCCTGCACTCCTAGCAGGTGTGCCGACCCAATGAAGATCTGAGTGGGGTTAGCACGCCAGTTGTGGATTTGTCGGCGCCCTGCCCTGTTTCTTGGCGCGAAACAGAGCAGCTGCTCAATGCCGCGCTCTTCCCTTTGCCCGGTACCAGAATCTGCGGCGAGGACACGATGCGGCATGGTGGCGAGTCGCTGTTCGTTCTCCACCCCATTTGAGTTCGTCGGACCTGCAGCCGGCAACCGGCGTGTGGATTCTATGGACGACGATGGGAAGGACAACCGGCGTGTGCAACTGGCGAACTCAAGATCGCTCTGTAAGTTTCTTCTTCCTTCCACAACATACGAATGGGTTTCTGAAGGTTGATGATATTTTTGCAGAAAATGAATGACGAGTATACATATTTTGAGATTCAGTTTCCAGTTTGTTAGATAGCATATATGTTCTTTTTCTTTAATGGTGTTCTGTCAGGCTCGGACACTAGATGAGGTAGAATAAGTCTAATGCCCGAGCCACAACAACAGTCTGATTCGGGCATGCTCATTTTCTATTCCCCTACCCAATGCACAAAACACCAGTACACATTCAAATAGATAATGTACCACCAGATCATCACAAGGAAGTGCCATGCTCTATAAGTGCTGAGCGAGTGTTGCATGTATCTTACTCATCAGGACGGGAAAGATGGATGCCACAGATATTACAAATTGTTTGGTTACAAAAGGATCAAACTAACAGAGCCCCAGGACATTACAAATTGTTTGATTACAATCATCACGTTGACATTCATGCTTTCTTTCAATCGAACAAACTATGGTAGAAATTATATCCCTCCAGTTTGCAAGCAAAAATCATAATTCCACTTCTCGTGATGGTCCTCCTTCAACTCAATGAATCTAATTCATCCTGAACGAAACCTTGCAATGTAATTCATGCCCTAAATTTTGCAGCCTGCTGTGGGTATAACCTGTCTAGGTCACGGTCCTAGTAAATAAGCTGCAAAACGAATAATAACAATAATTTTATCAACTTGGGTTCTAGTTCATATGAATGATAAGCTGTATACGTAAGGCAAATGTTACATTCAGATGGTTCCAAGTGTGATACACTGGCCAGTACTGCAAACAAATCCCTAGGTTACTATGTTTATCATTCCATTAGTGGCTATAACCAGTAGATGTACTCTAGAAACCAAAGAAATCATCTTTTTCTACCACTATATTTTGCAAAACGAGGTGTTGTTTAACAAAAGGAAAATGTCAAGGCAAAGTATATGAATATGTAGACATTTCTGCATGAAAGAACCCTCTGTAAAAAATGTATGAAATAATAAATTCTAATATATAAGAAAAGGGGAAGAGTACGTAAAAATAAAATAAGATTAGTACTACAGAGAGCCAGCTTTGGTAGGACACGTACCTTTTCGTTTATGTGAGCCAGCTTCATCATGTTCTCCTCTAATTCACGCCTGGAGTAATAAATGCAACAACATGACCCACCTGGCTGGATCTAGGCCCTTCTGGCCCAGCGCTGAGAGCAC
Organism: Lolium rigidum; assembly: GCF_022539505.1. Taxonomy (NCBI): domain Eukaryota; kingdom Viridiplantae; phylum Streptophyta; class Magnoliopsida; order Poales; family Poaceae; genus Lolium; species Lolium rigidum. The sequence goes on along the minus strand of NC_061511.1, from coordinate 209,293,653 downwards.
GACCTGCTCGACAGGCGGCATGCCCATGCATCTTCGAGGAGAGGAATGTTGGCGACCTGAAACCGGAGTGTCGGGCTCGAGTCGTCGGACACATCGACAGGCACGAGTGCCGCGTCTCCCTTTTTTGGCCTGCACGCAGCAGTTGCAGCTGGCATGGGAGCCTTGGGGGCCGTCATCTGGCTGACGGTGACAGCCAGGGCGTTGATGTGCGGTATACACTGTCTAGTTCAACCACCTCTAGGGAATGGCCTGCAAAGTAAATAATGAAACTTCTTTGATTAGCCGGCACTGCAAAGGAATTCCCAGGTTACTATTTCGATCGTTACAATGTTAGTTGCTATTATCACTAGATGTACTCTAGAAACCAGGAAATTCGTCCATGAAAGTGAAGTGGTGTTTAACAAAAGGAAAATTTAAAGACAAAGAAGATGAATATGTAGACATTTCTGCATGAAAGAACCCTCTGTAAGAAATGCAAGACAGAGTAAATTCTAATATAAGAAAAGGAGAGAGAGTACGTAAAATAAAATAAGATTAGGACACATACCTTTTCTTTTATGTGAGCCAGCTTCTTCATGTTTTCCTCTAATCTGCACCACTGCTTTAGGTTAGGGCAAGAACAAATAACTAGTGTTTGGATGTTGGTGAGTTGTTCCATGCCCTCAGGCAACTGATTTAATTCAGGGCAGCCAGTAATGTTTAGTATCTTGAGACGGGTGAGTTGATGTATGCTTTCTGGCAAAGAACACAAGACAGCACAGTGCATCAGGACAAGATCTTTGAGGGAGGTTAATTCTCCTAACCAGTGCGGCAGCGATGCCATATTGCTGCAACCCAACAGACGTAGTTCTTCGAGTTGCCACTTGTTCTTGTTTAGCCATTTTGGCAGCTCTTCAAAGTCTTGGTCTTCTAGGTGTACAGTCTCTAGAGAGGAGAGACGCCGGATGACCTCTGGTGAGCCGGTCAGATCGACTGAGCTTTTAATATGCAAATCAGTGAGGCAAGGGAAGTGCTGAAGCAACCTCCACTGATGCAGAGGTATGTTGCAGTTTTTAACTGACAGCCTAGTAGGAGAAAAAGAGGAGGTGGCACACTCTTCCCATGATGATAGCACATTATCACTGTTTGATATCACCCAGTTGGTAGATTTAGGAGGAAGTGGTACAATCCTTAACATGGGGCAATCATGAATTTCCAACCGTTCAAGCATGTGCTGCTCGCCACTGGAGTGTGACGTGGTCCACTCTTCCAGGTTTGCCATGCCACTGAGATATAGATACAATAAGTTTGGCAGTTGGTCCAGTACTAGCCATGCTGGAAAGCTGGCACCGCTGTAACCACATATCTTCAACCACACTAATGTGCTTGGTGGCATCAGATTTTCCATCAAAATTTTGTCATCCACAAATCTCTCGGCATCTCGAGTCCACTTCAGTCTCAGGTCCTTAAGTTTTTGCTTCCCCATCAAATTAATACATTGTGCCTCTTTTATGGACTTCACATTTTCAAGTTCAGTCAACTTGAGCATCACACTATCCATGTGTTGTAGGAGAACGAGGTTGCTACTAGAGTGACCATCATCACCATGTTGGACCCTAAAGTGTGGTAAATACGTCACACTGCTACCAACCTTAGGGCCTTTGGAGATTCCCCGACAATTATTTATATCAAGAAGCTTTAAACTATCCATTGTACGTATACTACTTTCTGGTAGCTCACTAAGAGAAGTGCATCTTGAAAGGTTCAATGTATGCAACTTTCTTAGGTTGCAAATACTTTCAGGTACACTATGAATATAAAAATTATCAGACAAATCCAAATGCTCCAGATTGGAAAGGTTACTGCATATAAAGTTGATGAGATCGCTCATGATATCTGCCTTCTTTTTATATTGGGGATTAAAAAAACTATCCACGGTATCTTGAGGCTTAATGTTCAGCCCAGACACATTCAAATACCGGAGATTGGAAAGACCAACCAACGGGTCATCTAGACAATCAGTTACACAACAGTTTGATAGATCAAGATGCACCAAATATTTTAGACTCCCAAATGACCTCGGCAATTTTGCCTTACTCCCGAGACAAATTCAAATACCGGAGATGGGAAAGACCAACCAACAGGTCATCTAGACAATCAGTTACACAACAGTTTGATAGATCAAGATGCACCAAATATTTTAGACTCCCAAATGATCTCGGCAATTTTGGCTTACTCTGAAAATAACTGTCATTTGAAGATAGGTTCAAATACTCAAGTTTTGATAGGTTGCCTAGAGTTTCCGGTAGCTCTCCAATATTTGTGCAGTAAGATAAATTCAAATATTCCAGTTGTGTGAGGTTTCCCAAGAATTTTGATATACCTCTAAGAGACACGCAATTTGAAAAATCTAGATGAACTAATTCTTTTAGCCTCCCAAATGATTCTGGCAAGTTTTCAATTCCTGAACAACCGGACAAATCAAGATATACCAGACCTTCAATTTCTCCAATTAACTCTGGTAGTGCTAAGATTGCAGGGGATCCATGAAGGCTAAGGTACATTAGCTTTGAGAGCCTGGTGATACTATTGGGAATGGTTACATATTGGACTCTAGGAGCATTAAGATACCTCAGTTGCTTCAATGCACCAATAGAATCTGGCAACTTATGTATGGAGCACTCACTTAAGTCCAAGACACGCAGTGACTTAGCAGATGAAAATGCATCATCATGAAGTTCAATTTTGTCACAGTTCATAAAACGGAGTGCCCTTATCTTTGATGACTCCAAGCCCAATGGCTTACTACAATCGTCAAGCAAAGCATAACGGTAGCAGTCTCCTTCAATATTGCCGCCTTTACCAACGAATTTAATTTCATCATACATGACTAATCTTGCTAAATCGTGTACCAGATCATGCATGGTCAACAATGTAGTATCTTCATCATACAGTTTCATAGTCTGCAAGAAAATCATTTTGGAGCGTCAGGTTTTGAAGCTTCTTACATTTAAGACAATTTGTGAATTAAATTCATTATTGAATAGTAAGTTCTACTTGTGCTTCTCTGCTGTTTCCCAAGTCTAGGTTTTGTCCCTAAACTGTAAACTATAAAACTAGATAATTACGTTCTTAAGTGTCACGACTATATACAATTCATTTCTCGGACAAGTGCAAAGCAGTTTTGGATGACGTGATGGTGTTTTTCAATGCATCGCAGTAAATTGACATCATATTGAAGAAATAAGATAGTTCCAAATATATGAGAACTCTAGCAAAACCAAAGAATGGAAAGTAATCATACGATAAAACAGGTCTACAAAACTCACAAATCATTTATGTAAACTAGAGAAAAAATCATCTATGATAAATCAGAATTTGTAGAAAGGTATGAAGGCATTAAAAAGCTACACAAAGGTTTATATGTCAGATTCCTTTCCCTTTTCCCCCTTACTTTGCCTTTATTTTATTTTCGAGTTTCCCAAAAAATTCAGTTTTTCGGCTAGTTAGGCTTGTGTGCAGAAACCTTTGCCGTGTCACCGTGAAAGAAATTTACATAGTTTGGATAATTAAGATTCAAATTATAATATCTATTATTTTATTAGGGCGGACAAGAGTTAATCAACAAAAAATTACTTTCCCTTGTAATATTATACTGGATCAAGCCACTATGTTTTGACTATAGTTTAAAATCCCAGACCAGACTTCTGGTCAGACCGGAATAAACCAGAACTGGTGACCTTGTGGTTTCTTAAGCTCTACATATTGTTCCTCCATTTGTCCAGGGAAAACCTAAGTGCTCGTTTGGATAGAGAGTTTTGGCAATAGTTTTTTAGGAAAACTTGTTTTGGAAATAATTTCCGGAAATGGAAAATCAGGTTTGTAAAGTTTGTTTAGCAACAATTGGGGTATCCAGAACTGCGTTTTCAGAAAAACAATGAATATCCGTTTTTCCCATAACTCTAATTCCATGGGTTGTGAAAGCCAAATTTTCCTTATGTGTGTTTTGAATGGCGCAGCCAAAAGGAGATTTTGTTAGTTATACGGTTGCCCTGGATTAAGGTAAACCAGTTTTGTTAAAACATTGTATCCAGACAAGGCCTAAGTGGCATATCACGATTTACAATCCTAACTTATAACAGGGACCAGTGTGTAAGTGTGGCAGTATGCAGGTGTCGGTTTGATGTACGATCTAGTCTCAAATGCTAAATAATCCTAGTGGCATATAAAATGTAGATTCTGGAATTTCATATATAAACCAATATAATTGGATTACTAGTCCCGCAAAATTGCAACATTCTAAACCGAACCTTCTTTGAAGAAGGGCATGCACTATAATCTTGAACTTTTTGTTATGCGGTTTTCGGTATAATGTCATGTTTACGCTTGATAGTAAAAATATCATTCGTACAAAATTAAAAATAATAGAGTTGTTCTATTGCAAGGAATGTACGTATTTTTCACGACCGAGGACTAGGCGTTGATTGCTAAGGAATGTGAGGATTTATCGTAAATTGCTCAAGTTAGCATTACCTCTGTTGCTTTTTTTATTTTTCGGCATCGATAGGGTCATCTGAGAAAATATTTCCCATTACCTCTTTAGTCATATGTTTGTAAAAATACAATATAGTAATTTTTGTGGTAAATTTAGCTGTAACATTTCCACATCGAAAATCATATAACCTGGTGTATATTTACACTTAATATTTTAGAAGAACAAAGTGTTTAACTTCTTGAACCAAGTAATCATATAGTGACAATAAGCACAAGGACCCAGCTCTATAAGAGATGAGACTGCCTATGCAAATTTATATGTTACATATATGGGTGCAAATTGACTTCAGACCCCAGGGTGGACATTTCCTACAACAGGACATTACCTTTTTCTACTAGCCATCACTACATTTGTTACTATATGCTTGCGTAGCATCACCACTATTCAAAGAAAATAACACAATTGTTCAATCGCATAAGGTATGCATAAACTCACCGATGTTGACTTCGAATGTTCAAGGAAAGAGAGTCCCAAAAGTTGATTAATATATCTCTTAGCAAGCAGACAAGTAGAGAAACCAAGAGACACCCATTGGTGAATAAGATCACCTTTAATTATCTTGTGACCTTTTGGAAATATTGCACAATAGGCAAAGCAAAGCTTCAAATATGAAGGCATAACACTATAGGTCAACTTCAAAGACGCAAGAACTTGCGTAGAAGATGTATCTTTCAAAGTAGATACATTCCATATATCACTGCCTCTCATTGATTCCCATTCACCAATCTTCATAGATCGCAGCATGTATCCAAGTGCTTTAGCTGCTAAAGCCACACCAGCACACTTCATTGCAATGACCTTCCCTATCTCCTCTAATTGTTCTTTATCGCGTCTAGATTCAAATGCACTATTTTGCTTTATTATAGACCAACAGATATCATCAGTCAATGGTGCTAATTTGTATGGTTTGATGGTAGAGATGTTTTTTGCAATGTTTTCATCGCGTGTGGTTACAATACTAACCACATTACCACCCTTCCCAACACTTAGCATAACCTTGAGTCTTTCCAGATGAAATTCCTCACCCTCCCATAGGTCATCTAAAACAATTAGAATCTTCTTATTGGCGATGAGCTTTTGAAGTGATTTATGTATCATCTCAACTTCAGTGTAGTCACTTTCCATCTCTTTTTCTGATAGTTGTGTTATGATAGAGTTCCCGATTTTCTTCAAATCAAATGTTTGGGACACATAGACCCACACCTGAGAGTATTCTTTGAACAGGGTATTATTGTAAATCATTTTGGCCAAGGTTGTCTTGCCAATGCCTCCAATGCCATATATAGGAAGGATTGTGATCTCTTCTGTCATGCTCTCGGATAAAGAGGCCAAAATTTCCTCTTTCTCCTCGGTTCTTCCAATAATTTGGGTCTCCAAGGTTGACGATGTTTCCCGTATGTCGGTTGCGTGTGGCTCATTGACGTTAGTCCCTTCATTTAATTTGAATTTGTTGTGTTGATCTGTTATCACCTCCAGATCTTCTCTCATTTTCTCCATCTTATTGGCCATTGTAATCTTGGGAACAATTGTAATACAAGGGATCATAATTGCCAAATATTTTTTGAAGGATAACTGCAAGAAATTTGATTTTCTTACTCAGTACAGTGTGAAATCACAAGTAATGCAATATGATAGTACAAATACAAGTATAGCAAGTGTCATAGAGGTACGAAGTTCGGCAAAAACATGAATAGACGCGCCTTCTAAAGAGACATGTCATATATCGTATAATTCCTATTGGTTCTCCCTTCGTTTATAATTAGTCTGCGTTCTACGTTTAGTTAATATAAAACTTTGTAAAGTTTGACTACATATTTAGAAAAAAAAATCAACATCCCTATATAGAAGTTACAGTTTTTGAATTGTCACAAACTATATATTCATAATTTATGTAAAGAACGGTAGAACACAAACAGAGGGTGTACAAAATTGTAAGAAATCCAGATTCAGAATGCGGGATTCTTACTTATAGAGGTCATATCTCCAAATGGAGAATACTCTCGAAACTTTGTATTTAGACAATAGGGATCGTAAGAGGACTTATATTTTATATGATTGTATCCATGACGATGTCTATATTCATGATGATGTTGTGTAATGGTTCTTTCATTGCTCTATGTAGTAGCGTCGAGTTGAATGAAAAACATAAAACCCTAAACCTCTGCCGTGACAGAGAAATTTTCTCTGCAGCAGCAGAGAAACGGCCGTATCCTAGCGCTTGACGCGTGTAGAACTTTAGTCCCGATTGCATAGTCTCGGTTGTGCAACTGAAACGAAAGACCGTTACCGACTGGGACTGATGTCTGTTTTTTCTACTAGCGTGTCATACCCTATAACTCCTGTTAGTGCCCCTCCGTTTATTATTAATCCGCATTCTAGGTTTAGTCAAAGTCAAACTTTTTAAAGTTCAACTAAATATTTAGGAAAAAATATCAACATTTCAATATAAAAGTTACAGTTTTCAAATTTTCATAAATTATATTTTTCATAATATATGTATTTGATATTACAGTTGTTGATATTTTTTCTAATAATTATTGTTAAACTTGATAGTGTTTGACTTAAAAGAAGGCTAGAAATCAAACTACATAAAAACAGAGGGAGAACAAAATTGTAAGAAATCCAGATTCAGAATGCGAAAGGTTTAACAAAATTTAAGAAAACGGTATGTCATATGTAATTAACTCGTCGCAGATATTGATAACAGATTGCAGAGAACGGGCTACCTTCCGAGCAGACGGTTTAGAGATCGCTTCAGTGTCAGCCTCGAACTCATCAATCATGTCGGAGATGGCATACATGGCGTCCTTAAGCCGCTTCAGCCACAGAAGCGTCGGTTCGTCGGTGATGGACCGCCTCTCGGCGACCTTGAGCACCGCCTCGACGGACTCCAGAGCCATTTTCATCTTCCTCAGCTCCTTCTCGAAGTTCTTCTGCATCATGATCTGACCTCCAATTGCCGAACCAATCTGGTCGGCCACCACCTTGAGGATGGCTGCGGCAAGCAAGCCGCCGAGCGCCGCCATGGCCGCCGCAGCTCGCGCTCAAGACTGGGGAGCGATGGGACCTCAATGGATTTATCGTGCGGTATATTTTGTGGGATCAATTCTGCGTGGAGCTAGGTTGTGATCTTCTAGTACGTATTTATCTTTCCAATGGGCTCTGTTTCGCATGCGTGTCCAGTTTGGCTTGGACCCGTGTGAAAGGCATCCACAAGACTGCAGCGCGATTGAGAACAAGCACCACCGTCCATTGACACGTTGATTCGCTTGGAGTCAAGATCGCGAAATGAGAGAAGGAGGAAATAGCCAGGAAATTTCCTACACAAGGAGGAAATAGCCAGGAAAAGAAGCGGAGTACTGTGCATCAAAGCCCCCGCGCGGACTCTTCTCGTTTCCTATTCGCAAGTCGGACACGGTCGCGACAGCAACGGCGTGGACACGATTGGCCTAGAAGCTCGAAGAAGAATGCTGGGACCTTGATGGATATTAGTTGAATTACACTGATTTTTTCTCAAAAAGGATCGTGTGTTTTTGGTTGTTTTCTGGGACCTTGATCACTACAGGAATGGTGCAAGGCGCCGACGGCCTGCTGATACGCCGAGGGCCAAAAGTTAGGGCTATCGGCGTATGGCCCGGCCAGTCCAGCCCGCGAAGAGTGTCCTCGGCGTAGGCAACGCTACACCGATGGCTACCATCGGTGTACTCCGGGCCGTCGGCGTAGGTCTAGACACGCGCCCCTCCAAAGCCAGGTCGTGATGGCGTTGTCACGGCGTTAGAGCTACGCCGATGGCCACCCTCGGCATAGGATCCTCCTTTCTTTTTTCTAATCTACGCCGACGACGACACTTGGTGTAGCCTTGAATTTTTTTCCCTCCATGCACCCCCTTCCGTGGATTGCCTTTTTTAAGTTTCAACTGAATAGCAGAAAATAATAAAAAAAATTCCAAAAATAAAATCATTCGAGATGTTCATGTGTTATGTCATCTAGTTGCAAGAGAATTTAACAAAAATGAATTTCGAAATTGCGTCATGTATCGGCAAAACGGCTTTTCTTGTTGCATACGACGTCGGAAAAACATGTATAATATATAAAAATCACCGTGGGAAAAAGTTACATCTCAGTTCACAAGGGTTTACTCGGTTGGAGTTCTTTTTAGATTATAAAAATTCCAAACAAAAATATGAATGCAGCAAGATTTTATTTTTGACAGAAATTCAGGATTTTATATTTTTTTAATTTGTTTTAAAAATTAAATTAATTATTGCATCTTGCATAAAAATTATTATTACTTAACCATTGATATTTATTTAAAAATTTGTTTAAAATTCAAAATAATAAAGAGTTATGATATCACGGTCTAAGGATTAATATAATTGATATGGCAACAATGTTTCGTTTCTTTCATGGAAGCTCAATCAAAAGGAACGAAAATGTTAAGCGTTCAAGGGCTGGAGTAGTGTGAGTATGGGTGATCAAATTGGAAGTTTGACGTAATTTGACCTAAGATTAAGTGTACTCAGAGTTAAAATGATTCATGTGAGAGACTAAAAAAATTGGAAAAAAAATAAAAAAAATTGAAGTTAACGAACGGCGTGGCTTGCGCCGATGGTCTAGACACCGACGGCCACCCTCGGCGTATACCGGCTACACTGAGGGTCTGGTCTACGCCAACGATCCACGTGGCTCTGCCGAAGAGAACCTCGGCCGAGGAGGTTGGGTGTAGCCTACGCCGATTCCTGTAGTGGATTCTCTTTATTTCAACGACAACGCATACTGTAATAAATTAATAGTTTTTCTATATTACATCGTACAACTACATAATTTAAGGTGTCAGAGTTGTTTGAGTCTTTCCGGTTAAAATGCGCCATGGTGCATCTCTGCGGCTATAGTCCATAGACATGGAATTGGCCCTCAAAGTGGATGTGTAGCATGTGATGTATGTTGTTGAGACATATTACTCCCTCCGTCCACAAGAGAATATGTCAAATTTGTTAAAATGTCAATGTAGTACTAGATACAACCAACGTTATCTAAAGCTGAGAACAAGTGGAAATCGGTGACCGAATCAATGGAACTAATTAGGGTACTAGTAAACATCGTAATCGGTGGTCACTGGTTGTCTCTTTCGTCAATCAGTGCATGATTACGCATCGCGTGAATTCACACCCTCCCCTGCATCGTGCATGCCATCTCGAAACAATACAGGAGAAGCCACTGCAGCTAGGCAACGAGATATCTGAACCAACAATATCACGGCGAAGTCGTGTTCGCGGACTGCCCATCTTGATCATGGAGAAGATGAACCCTTCAGGTTCATCGTGCCGTTCCTGTTCTGGTCCATCTCATCTGACCATAGGATGATCGATGATCTGCCTGACTCAAGGTTCCTTTGCCTTCCACGAGAAATTGAAGCACACAATGATCCATGACCGGCCGCGCGGGCCAGGGTGGGCCACTGTTCGCCTCCCGCGCCGGACCAGCCCTCGGCCGTGGGTCCCCTCCGCACGGCCCGATCCGGTGCACCTCGCCTCTCGCCCTGGCAACATATAGATTATTTGTCAGCGACCTGCCCTGTTTCCCGGCGACGGTGAGGAGAAACAGGGCAACTGCGCGGCAATGCGCTATTCCGTTGCCCAGCTTCCAATCCATCCGCGAGTGCTCGAGGCGGCGGCTGCACGGCGAGTAGCTGTTCGTCCTCCATAGTCCCTGCCCCCAGTTGAGTTCGTCGGACCTGCAGCCGGAAACCGCACTGTGGTCTCTAAGGGCATCTCCAACCCCACGACCCAAACGGACGTGTTTGGTCGTCCGATTGTGGTTGTTTGGGTCGACCTTCGGACACGCGGACAGACAATATGTCCGTGGCTTTTTTTTGGTTCCTCAACCGTATGTGAGACCCAAATTATTCCTCTTCCCCATCGAGCCATACTACTACTAGTTGGGCAAGAACATGCCCAGCGAGCTCTGCCCCGTCCCGTCGAGCCTCGGCCCGGCAGCCTCCGTCCGTGCCTCGCCCGTGCCCGCGCGTGGCCTACGCGGCCGGCGGCGCCCGCGCCCGTCCCCGTCCGTGCCCGCACTTCATCGCGGCGAGCTCCGCCCACGGCGGCGTGGCTCGTGCGGCCGGCGTCCGTTCCCACCGGCCTCCTCCATGGCCAGGGCGAGCTCCTCAAGCCGGAGCGCCGCACCGCACGTGCTGCTGAGGCGCGCGGTGGCGTGCAAGCCCGCGGCGGCGAGGCGTGGTGGCCCTGGCGGCGAGGGGCGGCCGGCGCCCGCGCAGCGTGGAGCGACGCGACCGGCGTGGCGTGGCGGAGCGACGCGCCCGGCGCCCACGCAGCCCGGCGTGGAGGAGCGACAGGGCCGGCGCCCGCGCGGCGTGGCGAGGCTCCGGGCGCCCTTGGCCGTGGCGCGACGCGGCCGCCGTGGCGGGGCTCTGGGCGCCCTTGGGCGTGGCTCGCGCGGCCGGCGTGGCGGGGCTCTGGGGGCCCTTGGCCGTGGCTCATGCGGCCGGCGTGGCGAGCGGCCGTCGCCGTCGATGAGCTTTGCGGCCGGAGCTCGTTTTGGCAGCGATAAATTCCGGCATGGATGAAAAAAAGCGAGGAGTCAGCGACGGGGTGCGACCGGCGTCGGCGACGGCGGCAGTTGGCCAGGCCAGCCAAAATCCGGTGGCTATGTCGGTCATCTCCATGGGAAAAAGAAGAGAGAGGAGAGAGAAGGTGTGGGCCTAGGCGGATAGAAACGGACGTCTTGAGCCGTCCCGAGCCATCCAGATAGACGCAAAGTCCGCCCAGATTTAAGTCAGGTTTGGTCATCCCGGACTTTAATGACCGTCCGTTTTGCATTTGGGTCTACGCGTTGGGACACATTTTTACCCAAACGGACGAAAGTGGTCTCCGTTTTTGGGTTTGGGTCTCCGTGTTGGAGATGCCCTAAGGACGCTGGGAAGGACATTGCCGGGAAACTCAAGATTATAACCTAAGATTATAACCTACTTGTAAGTTTCTTCTGCACTACAGTATATATGTGACTGACTTTAATAGAATTGATTTCTGAATGTTGATGATGCGTATATATTCTTATAAAAATGGACCTCTGAGTACACATTCTTTTGAGATTAAACACAAGAGCTCCATATGCCCTGAACATCTTAGTCACAAGAACACCGTGACAGCCTGCATGCCGCTGAACTAAACTGCAAATGCCGCAGAACTTGGATTAGCGTGCATCTCGCAGTTTTAGCCCGGACTTGGGTTGACATGCATTTGCCAGGGTGTGTGCTCACAAACCGACGAGAACAAGGAAAACAAACATTATCTACTTCGTCAGTTTCAAGCCCTGCGCATTCTCATCATGGAGCAGAGGAACTCCTTTCAGGTTCACCTCCTCTGCAGCAACATAGAGTATAGAAGCACTGCAGCTCCCGGCGTGTGACGTTGACCAGCTACTTCAGTTAGGCGCTTGCTCAGGCAACTCCTCAGCTCGATTCGTCCTGTTCCAGCCACCATCTTTCTCCAATCAGCTAGAAGCCATAAAGTCATACCTCGAAAAATGTCCGAGTAGTCTGAACTACCGAGCTATCACACTACCTTATATCGTACTACCGAGCAGTCTGAACTACCGAGTCATAAAGACATACCTAGAAAAATGGATGAAATCAGACATGTCACGAGGCGCTGGCGCGCCCGATTCACTCCACGTACAAAGGGTTGGCATAGGGTTTCCGACGCTTCTACTGTGCATCAAAACCGGTCGGCTACTTTTGAAACATGCGGGTGTCGCCCAAAACAAAGCCGGGTCCAGCTATTGGGATCGTTACGAGGCCGACATTGGCAGTACATAAAGCAGGGGATGTGAGCTACAGGGCGCGCATTGAGACAATGTATAGTTCTGTAGAAAAGGAATATATAATGCTTGATGATGTCCAGCCTCGAGGTTCCCGGCAAATTTGGTGTTTGAGGATTCCATTCTGCAGAGCATAACTGAAAGTGTTAGGTTAATATGCTTGTTGTATTACCAGGGGGCCAAAGGCCACAATATATAGTACATGTACAGGTGCACATATGCAGAAAGGCCCCTAACATATGGGGAAACTACAATATACCGATATATACATCTAACACCCCCCCTCAAACTCATGGTGGATCCACAACATCGAGTTTGGAGAGTAAGAAATCATGCTTTGCGCTCGAGTACGTGCCTTCGTAAAGAAATCCGCCAACTGCAAATCGAAGGCACATAATGAACCGCAACAACATCATCCCGTACCGAACACGTGTGTAAAAAGCATCAACACCAATATGCTTGGTCAGCTCATGCTTGACCGGATCACGTGCAATACTGATAGCACCTGTACTGTCAGACAAAAGTGGAGTGAGTGTCGTAACAGAGACCCCAAAATCTGCAAGCAACCACCGTAACCAGGTCACCTCAGCAATCAACAAAGCCATAGCCCGCAACTCAGCCTCAACACTCGAACGGGAAACTGCGACCTGTTTCTTCGTCTTCCAAGCAACAAGCGAACCACCAAGAAACACACAGTAAGCAGAAAGTGAACGACGATCCGTAGGATCACTCGCCCATGTAGCATCCGAATATCACTGGAGCTGGAGAGAGCTGGAACGGGGAAAGAAAAGGCGACGAGTGATTGTGCCACGAAGGTAACGAAGAACACGGAGGAGATGACTATAGTGAACAGTGGTAGGAGCTGAGACAAACTGACTCAGAATATGAACAGGATAAGAAATATCAGGACGAGTGACAGCAAGATAAACAAGACTCCCAACAAGATGGCGATAACGGGTGGGATCAGGAAGAGGATCACCATCAGTAGGACGAAGCTTAACATTAAGCTCCATAGGAGTTTCAACCGTGTGCTCATCCCCAAGAGCAGCACGAGCAAGAAGATCCTGAATGTACTTTTCCTGAGAGATAAAAAAGCCATCAGAAGTGGATGAAACCTCAATGCCAAGAAAATAGCGGAGAGGACCAAGATCAGTCATAAGAAACTGATCCGGAAGACGAGCCTTGACGAAGGCAATATACTCAGGATCATCACCAGTAATGATCATATCATCAACATAGAGAAGAAGAAGAGTACGTCCACGAGGAGAAGTGTGAACGAAAAGTGCTTGGATCATGAAGACTAGGAGAGAAACCAGCAGCGAGTCACCACGGAGGCGAGCGCTCAAACCAGGCACGAGGGCCTGTTTGAGACCATAGAGAGAACGTCGAAGACGACAAACCATCCCATCGGGAACAGAATACCCGGGAGGAGGCTGCATGTAAACCTCCTCACTCAACTCGCCATTAAGAAAAGCATTCTGAACATCAAGCCGGGAGACGGACTCGGCGGCGAGCAAGCAACAGCAAGAAGGGTACGCACAGTAGTCATATGAGCCACAGGGGCAAAAGTCTCATCATAGTCACGACCGTGCTCCTGTTGAAAACCACGAGCCACAAGACGCACTTTATAGCGCTCAAGAGATCCATTAGAGCAAGTCTTAATTTTATAGACCCACTTACACGTGATGGGACGAACACCAGAAGGGGGAGAAACAAGATCCCAAGTGCCAGTGCGCTCAAGCGCAGCGATCTCCTCGGCCATGGCAAGCTGCCATTCGGGATGACGCTCGGCATCCCGATAAGAAGTCGGCTCGGAAACGACAGAGAGACCATGCTGACTAGGAGAGTAACGAGCTGGAGCACGACGCTGACGAACAGGCCGTGAAGGGGGAAGCTCATCTGCAGAAGACAAGTCATCAGAAGAAGAGGAAGAAGGGACAGCATCGGAAGGAGCCGAATCCGGAGAACGAGGAGTACTAGGTGGACTAGACGAACGAGAGGATGGCGCCGAAGGGGACGCATCAGAAGTAGGAGAAAGGGGAGGAGGGACAGCAGGGGGTGCATCCGGAAAAAGAAGAAAAGAGATATCATCCACCGGGTAAGTACCCGAGGTGGGGCGAGGATAGAAGGGACGCGTCTCATCAAACGTGACATCACGAGAGATGCGCATCCGACGACCAACGGGGTCCCAACAGCGATAGCCCTTATGCTCATCACTATATCCGAGAAAAACACACTCAACAGACTGAGCGGTCAGTTTGGTGCGTTCGCGAGGAGGCAGAAGGACATAGCGAGACGCAACCAAATGAACGGAGAGTAGAGTAGTCCGGAGAAACACCGCGAGAGACGCTCGAGAGGAATGCCACCCCGTAGAGCAGCGGAAGGCTGAATGTTAATGAGGTGGGCCGACGTAGAAACAGCCTCAGCCCGAAATGTGGCGGAAGAGAAGAAGCAATCATCATAGCACGGGTGGTCTCAAGAAGATGACGATGCTTACGCTCGGCGACGCCATTTTGAGCATGCGCGCCGGGACAAGAAAACTGAGCGAGGGTGCCCTCCTCAGCAAGGGCACCACGAAGGTGCTAGGAGATATACTCACCAGCAGAATCAGCACGGAACACGCGAATGTGTGAGGAATACTGAGTGCGGACCATGGCCGCAAAACGCTGATAAATAGAAAGCACCTCACTGCGAGAGTGCATGAAAAACACCCAGGTGTACCGTGAAAAATCATCAATGAATAAGATATAGTATCGATGGCCCCTTTCGAAGCGAAGGGAGCCGGACCCCAAACATCGGAATGGACTAAATCGAACGGTCGCTGAGAGACAGACACACTAGTAGGATAAGGAAGCTGAATCTGTTTGCCTAACCTACAGCCCTGACAGTGTAACGACCCATCTCCAGAGACAGACCCCAGAAGGCCACGATGAACCAAAGATGACAGGCGAGAGTCACAAAGGTGACCAAGACGATGATGCCACCTGCTGAAAAGAGCCGGTGACGGAGGCAACAACCGAAGGAGAAGCGGCAGATGGAGTGGCAGCGGAAGGAACACGAAGCCAGTCTAACTCCCAAAGCCCCGGAGACTTACGGCTACGAGGGCCAGCTCCAACCAGGGCCTGTGTGCGACAATCCTGAACCGCACAAGACTCAGCGTCAAGAATGACGCGACAACCGAGATCGGTGAGCTGGCTAGCAGAGAAAAGGTTCATCTGAAGGCGAGGAACATGAGAAACATCAGGGACAGAGAAAAAGGGAGTAGAAAGGGTGCCTCTACTAGAAACAGGAATAGAGGTACCATCAGCCGTGACAACACGGACAGGAGAAATAAGAGACCGAAGAGCAGACAGAATAGAAGACTCAGAGGTCATATGAAAGGAAGCTCCAGAATCCAGATACCACGAGGACGTACCTGAGGTGGAGGAAGTGTGGCCAACCTTGCCACAGTAGGTGCAATGAGGACGAGGGCGGAGACTCGGACCGCGAGGCTTCCGACGTGAACCGGAATCCTAAGCATCAAGCGAGCGGTGAAGCTGCGCTATCTCATGCGCAGAGAGGGGCGCGACTGGAGAGGTCGACGTATAATCAGGTGCCGACGAGGAGCTATCACCCACACGTACAGAGGCCACCAAAGGGGGCGACGGAGAGCACCACGCCGATGAAGACAGAGTCGGCAAAGCGCGGTCATAACCACGTGAAGAGGCCGCGAGAGTCGATGTAGAGCGGCAGGCCGACGTAGACGGAGTCGACGAAGCGCGGCCATAACCGCGGGAAGAGGCCGCAAAAGTCGATGTAGAGCAGCGGGCCGACGTAGACGAAGTCGGCGAAGCGCGAGCAGAGCCACATGAAGAGGCCGCAAAAGTCGATGTAGAGCGGCAGACCGAGGGAGACAAAATCGGCGAAGCGCGGCCAGAGCCGCGGGAAGAGGCCGCGAAAGTCGGTATAGAGCGGCGAGCCGACGTAGACGGAGTCGGTGAAGCGCCGGCAGAGCCGCGTAAAGAGGCCGCATACGGCGACGAAGAATGGCTAGCCGTCATACACGGAGGCAGCGGACAAATACCAAGTACCGAAGGGAGGCCCAAAGATAAGGCGGGATCAGCGGAAGAAGACATCGGATAACAACAGCAAACGACCATTTTTTTTTGCTTTTTATTTTTGTTTTTATTTTTATTTTTTTTTGAATTTTTTTTTTCTCGGATCGAAGTCAACTGGGCAAAACGGGCCGGCGTCACGGGAGCCTGGCGCTCCAATCTGGTGACGCAGCCACGCAAGGACACCAAACGGCCAGGGAGCAAATTGATGCACTAGCCCCGCGTCCCAGATCAAAGTCTCCAGGAGATCGAGCTGGGCGCCAGAGTCCTGGCGCGAGGCAGGCGGAGAGAGTCCTGGCGCGGATCGGATCGGAAGAGCAGCGGCCGGCGCGGTAGAGCAGGCAGCGCGACGGGGCCAGGCGGGGCAGGGACCGGCGCACGGAAGAGCCGGGGCAGGCGCCGATCGGGAGCGACGGGCGGCACGCGGGCCGATCTGGCCGGAGAGGGGCGGGCGAATCTGCTGGAGGTTGGAGGAGAATCGGCCGTCGGCCGGGACGAGCGGAGCAGGCAGAGATCGAGCGGGGAGAAGTACGAGGGGATGGGCGACGGACAAGCAACGTCGGCCGAGAATAGAGGATCAATTTCGCTCTGATACCATGTTAGGTTAATATGCTTGTTGTATACTGAGGGATCAGCGCACGATATATAAGATACGTATGCGGTGCTGACGTATGCAGAAAGCCCCCTAACATATGGGGAAACTACAATATACCGATATATACATCTAACAGAAAGAATGTAAACCTCGTCGCCACACGTGGTCTCTCGAGTTTGATACTACCTCCGTTTCAAGGAATAAGGCGCCCTCGTTTTACGAGCTTTTTGTTTGACCAAGAATTACTTCACAGAGATAAAAATTATTTATATAAAATTAGTATCATTAAGAAGTGCTTTTTAATACGAATCCAACGATACTAATTACATATAGTATAATCAAGATTTTGTTGCTCAATTTTTATGATCAAAGTTTGTCTTGGAATGCGCGTGCACCTTATTCTTTGAAACGGTGGTAGTATCAAGTAGCTCCAGATTCATTACAAGTTCCCTGGTGCACGCTGCAGCATTGAAATTTACGCACACCAAATCGGACTTCAGTAAAAGGAGGCCGTAACGCACCAGGCGTCGGAGGCGTCGGAGAAGGAGTGGATCCGGCGGCCTCTCTTCTCCTTGCGGCCGGCGGGGCGAGAGAGGTCCGGCTGCAAGAGATCATCCTCGCCTCGTGTCCTGCATGCTAGCCGTGCCGTCCCCGTGGAGGAGAACGTGCTCCATCTCATGGGAGCACCTACCCAGAGGATGGATGCTCTGAGTAGCGGGGTGCCGAGCGCCCTGCCTTGTTTCTCGGCGCCGGCGAGGAGAAACAGGGAAGCTGCGCTGTGATGCGCGACATTCGATTCATCGGCGACGACACTGAGGCGGCAGTGTCGCGAGTCGTTTGCTCTCGACCCTCATTTGGGTTCGTCGGACCTGCAGGAGGCAACCGGCGTCTGATCTATGGATGACGGGAAGGACATGGCCGGCGACCACAAGATCGCTCAGTAAGCTTCTTCTTCCTTCCAGTTCCACACCATACCAATGGGTTTCAGAGAATGATTTCTGAATGTTGATGATGCATATAAATTATTCAGAAAATGAATGATGGGTATACATTACTTTTGAGATGCAGTTTCCAGTTTGTCAAATAGCATATGCCTTCTTTTTTATGAACACACGCAAAATCCATACGCCCTGAACATCTTGCTTAATCACAAAATTGGTGGTGTTCTGTTAGGCTGGGACACTAGATGAGGTAGACTAAATCTAATGCCCGAGCTACAATAACAGTCAGACTCGGGCATGCTCATTTTCAGTTCCTCTACCCAATGCACAAAACACCAGTACACAGTCAAATATGCTGAGTTGCTCTGAGATTTCAAGCGTTCCGCCTCGTTTACATTCATGCTTTCTTTAGTTTACTTTCACAAGGTAGCAACAGATACTGTATCATGCTCTAAAAGTGTTGAGCGAATGTTGGTTTCAGTGGTGGACGATGCTCAACACAAGCATGTACCAGAATCATCACTACGGCATAGATCGATGTCACTAAGATTACAAGTACACACTGTTCGGTAACAAAAGGAAGAAACTCACAGAACACCCAGAGTTATGACTGTTTCATCACGTTGACACTCATGCTTTCTTTTTATCGAACAAACTAAGCTAGAGACTATAAATCTCAATCGCTGTGAAAGAAATCTTGAAGGTTAATCCGGGCCCTCAATTTTGCAACCTACTGTACCCGCAAATAAAAAAAAATTCGCGAAAACGCAAAAGCCTTGCGTTTCGATGCATTGATAGATAAAGAAGGTTATATGTACAAGTCCGAGGACGGACGAATACCACGCCGTACAACTCGACCCAAGAAAAAAAAAACAGGTCTAGGGGAGCAAAAGGCGCACACCCCGAGCCCCCGCGTCCGGCCAAAGCCGCGCTTCCGCCACGATGTCGTTGAAAAGGGAAGTCACCGAGGGCCGTGCGTTGTCAAAGACCGCCGCGTTACAGTGTTTCCAAATCCACCATGCCGTAAGCATGATAATCGACGAAGTGTCTTTGCGCAACTGGCGTGGGGTGGTCCGCACCACCAGCGACCACCACTCCGCGAAGTCGCCCTCAGCCGTGGGAGGGCCTGAAGTGGATCGGATCCACGACAGGACCTCAAACCAAACCATCCTGGAGAACGAGCAGCCTGTGAGAAGGTGGCGCATGGTCTCAGTGAACTGGTCGCAGAGCGGGCAGCTGGGGGTATGCGGCAGCCCCCGTCTAGCCAGCCTCTCCCCCGTCCAACACCTGTCAAGGCAGGCCAGCCATATAAAGAACTTCACCCTTGGCGGCGCCCATGATTTCCAGTTCAGCTTCCAGGAGCTTGAGATGATCGCACCCTGAAAGAGGGCGTCATAGCAAGATCCGGAGGAGTACTGGCCATCCGTCATCCAACGCCAAATCATCATGTCCTGTTCCACCGAAAGATGGGTGTCCCGGAGCCGGCCCCACAGCTGCACATATTGCCAAAGTGCCAGGGCGCTCGGTGCCCCCACAATATCAGCGATCCAGGTGCGATCAACTAGAGCCTGGCGTACCGTGCGCGCCTTTCTTCGGCGCTTCGGTACCAGCGCGTACACCTCAGGCGCCACCTCCTTTATGGCTTTGCCATCCAACCATCTGTCCTCCCAGAAGAGGGCGGATTCCCCGTTTCCGACCACCATGGTGGTGGAAACCGCGAAGGCATCCAGCTCCGTCTTTGGGAAGTGCATGTCCAGCCCGCGCCAAGGTCGCAGGGGGTCAGTATGCATCCTCCAAATCCACCTCACCCTTAGGCTGGTAGCGGTGCGTGCCAGATCTTGGATCCCGAGGCCCCCAAGCCGCAGAGGTCGGCAGACCCGAGCCCAATTGACATGGCAATGTCCACCATTGGCATCAGCTCTGCCGGCCCAGAGGAAGCCTCGCAGGATTTTGATGACCTGCTTCAGGACGGTTTTGTTGATACCCAACACCATCATCTGGTGCAGCGGGATTGCTGCAAGGACCGAGCGAACAAGCGTCAGGCGTCCCGCCCTTGGCATCATAGCGGCCCTCCAGGTGGGAAGTTTGTCAGCAATCCGGTCTACCAGTGGCTGGAAAGAGGCAGCCGTCAACCTCCTGATGGACAGTGGTATGCCGAGATACTTCACCGGGAACGGCGCTAGCTAACAGCCCATGAGCCCAGCAGCGCCAGTAGCCTCATCATCCGAGCAACCGATCGGGGATACCGAGCATTTGGCAAAATTGGTGTGTAACCCTGATGCGATTCCAAAGAGCTCAAGGATGCCGCGAACAGCTCGCAGCTCCATCTCATCTGGGTGGCAGAAGATCACCACATCGTCCGCATAGAAGGAGACCGATGTCGCCAAGTCCCGTCTCGCCAGACGTCTCAGGACTCCCAGCTCAATGGCCTTCACCAGAAGCTTGTTGAGCGAGTTCATAACCAGAAAAAATAGCGATGGCGACAAGGGGTCACCCTGTCTCAAACCCCTCCGATGCCAGATGGGGGGGCCTGGCTCGCCATTGAGCAACACCCTAGTACTCGCCGTAGATAGGAGGATGGACACCAACTCACGAAACCTTGGGCCAAACCCAAGTTTGCGCAGGACCTCCATGAGAAATCCCCACGAAACAGAGTCGAAGGCGCGAGCTATGTCTAGCTTGAGCATCACTCTCGGCTCCTTCTCTCGGTGGAGGAATCTAGCTGTCTGCTGGACCAACATAAAGTTGTCATGGATGCAACGTCTGCGAATGAACGCGCACTGGTTGCGATCCACCAGCGACTCCATCCGGGGGGCTAGACGGGTGGCCAGCGTCTTTGCCGCCAGCTTGGCGAAGATGTGGATGAGACTAATCGGCTGGTAGTCACCTAAAGCCGCCGCGTCAGGGCGCTTAGGCAGCAGGGTTAGAAGGGCTTGGTTAAGGCCTTGAAACCCGCGCCCACACAACGTGAACATCTTGTGAAAGGCTGCCATGAAATCACCCTTGACCACGTTCCAGCATTTCTGCAGGAACTCAGCCGTGAAACCGTCCGGCCCTGGCGCCTTACCCGTCGGCAGTCGCCGAACCACCTCCCAAATTTCATCCTCGGTGAATGCTCCCTCAAGCTCGGATAGATCCTCTGGGTGGGTACCCAAGAAATCTAAGTCCAGCGAGTATTCCCTGTCCACCGAAGTGCCGAGCAGGCCCTCAAAGTGCGAGAAAGTCGCTTCTGCCATGGCCGCATGGTCAGAGATGACCGCGCCGTCAACCTGCAGGCTGTGTATCACATTCTTCTGGCACCGGTATGCCGCATGCTGGTGGAAAAAGGCCGTGTTGGCATCCCCTTCCTCGAGCCATGCAATCTTGGCCCGTTGCCGCGCCATAGTGCGCTCTAGGGAGGCCAGACCCATGTAGGCGTGTTTGAGGTGGGCCCTGAGCCGACGTTCGTCCGGGGACAAGCGTCATGACTCCATGGCGACATCAAGCCTCATCACCACCTCCCGCGCTATCATCAGCTGCAGTTTGACACACCCCACCTTTTTGTCACTCCAGCTCAGCAGGCAGCGCGCCCTGCGTTTTAGCTTGGCGGTGAGACGCCGGAAGGGGTCTGGGTCCCCTTCGATAACCTCCTAGGCCCTCCGCACAGCCTCATCGAAACCATCGAGCTTCAGCCAAAAGCGCTCAAACTGAAATCATTTGCGCCCTGCCGACTTAGTGGTGCAATCTAGGAGGAGCGGACAGTGGTTAGCCACCACCGTTGCCAGACAGCGCAACATGCAGCTGGAATGGAGCTCCTCCCAATCAACCGTGACGAAGACCCGATCAAGCCGGACGAGGGTAGGCGTGTCCCTCTCATTGGACCAAGTGTAGCGTCGTCCATGTAGGTAGATCTCTTTGAGTTCGCAGTCATTCAGGAAGAGCCGGAATCTGCCCATCATCCTGCGGTTGAGGTTACCATTGTTTTTGTCCTCGTCGCGGTAAATCAGGTTGAAGTCTCCGCAGAGAGCCCAAGGTCTGGGGTGACTTCCGCGGACATCCCGCAACTCAGCCAGAAAGGCGACCTTGTCGGCCTCAGCCTGTGGACCGTAAACACAGGTCAACCACCACCCAGTGCCACCTCCCACCGGGGAGACCCTGGCTGTGACACTATTATTGCCATAGTGGGCGCTGTCGAGCTGCACCACCCGGCTAACCCAGGCCACAAGAATCCCACCCCGAGTATCAGACGCCGGCAAGCAGAAATAATCATCAAAATCCGCGCCAAGCGCTTCCATAACGATAGCATGGGTTACAACAGATAGTTTCGTCTCCTGGAGACACACGATAGACGCACCCGTAGTACACACTACACTCCTAACAGCGGAACGCCTTGCGCGATCATTGAGGCCTCGCACATTGGCCACCATCACCCTAGGTTCGTACAACATTGGAACGAATAGAAGCACCCGTGGAACACCCGTGGGGGTCAAGCCTCAATGAGGCGATCACCCGTCATCCCCAGCATCGGTGGGGAGCAGCCTCTGATCGTCAAAAGCGACCACCCGTAGAACTCTGCGATCGCCTCAATCATGTCATCTGTCAGGGGTAGCTCATACATCTTGTGATACGCCTCTAGGGCGGCCGCCGACGGCGCCTCATCCCCTTTGAGAAGACCGAGCTTGTGCATCAGGTTCCGAACAGCCTTCATCTCCGCATTGAGGCCACCAGTTTGCCCTGCGATCCTCGAGCTGCGACGAGGTTGGAAGTTGAGCTCCACGAGCCTTCGTCGGACAGCCGGGGTCTGCAAGAGAGCGTCCGAGCGCGATTTCGCGGCTGTGAGGAACTCCCCAAGGGTCCTGGGCCTCGCCATGCAAACCTGCTGACGAGGGATAGGTGGCTGTCGTGCTCTGCTGAACACCACGGGTGGCGAAGCAAAGCGGCACACCGTCGGAGTCGCGACAGGTGGCGAAGGGACCAGACTCGCTACGTGGGTGGCACGAGCAGGGGGTGTCTCCAACACAATCTCTTCATCCACCTGTTCACCATCAGACTCGTCCCCGACAGCAACATGCGCCTCCGTAGAGTCAGCAATGGGCGAGACCAACTGGATTACAGGGGATAGGTTTGCGACCTCAGACCCAACCATAGCAACATCATCATACGCCTCACAGGGGACAGCAACTGGCGTGGCAGCATCCGGTAGCAGTGGCGTGGCAACAACATATAGCAGCGGCGTGGATTCCATGTTTGAAGGGGGAGGCTGAGGCTCTTCCCGCGCTTGCACCATCAACTGGGCCCCAACGTCCACCTGGAACAGGCCCGAAAGGCTAGAGGCCCGTCCGGACAGCTGCAGCAAGGGACAGCCCGCAAGTGGGCTTGGGCCAGCAGGGGAGCCCAGCATGGAGCCCAACATGGCGTCAGCGGACAGGGACGTGGGCGTCGCTTCCACCACGCAACGTGCTGGCTCCTCCACGCTGGCGTTCCCAGTCTCCTGGGCGGGACAAGGCGCCACCTGCTGGGGCTCTTGGCGTGCAGCGAGAGCAGCCTCCGGCAGGACCACGACGGAGCCGACCCGCAGCCCCGCTCCCATGTGCAGCGCATGGACGGGCGCCTCCACTGGTACGTCGCCGCGCGCAGACCCCACCGAGGCGCCGCCACTTTTGACCGCAGCGCAGGCCTCCAACGGCTCGTAGCTAGCAGCATCCGAAGGAGAAGCGCTGTCAGCGGCTTCGTCCTGGTCAGCAATGTCGGCGCCCATGACGGCAGCCGCTGCTTTGGCGCGCAGCGCCCTGATCTTGCGGCCCCCACGGTACCGCTTTCTCTTTTCCTTCTGTCGTGTTGTAGCTTGGTCACGGTCGCCAACGACGGCGCCGGACGACAGCGCCTGGCTTGACGACGGAGCAGCGCCGCCGCCGCCGGAGCCAGGAAGCACGTCCGGCATGCCCCGCGTGTAATGGTACTGCCGGCGCGTCGGCCAGACGTCCGTCCTCCCACCGTCGCCACCACCAGCCGCGGCGCCACCCGGCGTTGGCCGACGGAAGTCGACCGTCGTTGTGACATGGACGAGCAACGGATAGACCAACGTGTTAATGTGGGGCGGGACGATGGCCTGCGACGGCGCCGTCATGTCGGACAGCGAGGGCGGCTCGTCGGGCTCGACAACGTGCAGGTCCACCTCTCTGGGGATCGCCGCGGGGTCAAGGCACCACGCCGTGATGCGCATGACCCCCATGTCTGCACGGCTCCGCGTCAGAGGGTAAAGCCGCTCGACCCACGCCGCCGGCGCGAGGATCGCTTCCGCCGTCGCTAGACTCCAAGCGTTGGCGGGCACCCCTTCGACCTCCACCTCGGTGTGGACGCAGAAGCCGCCGGAGGCGGCGTGCGTCGCGACCACGGACGGAGCAGGAGCCGGAAGTCCGGCGAGGCGAGGACGCCGTCGCCAAGCACCCGATCTCTGTCTTCCCGCGCGGCAAAGTAGACGAGGAAGTCCTCCGGCCGGTGGCAGTGGACGGAGAAACTCCCCGGTGCCAGGCCGTGCACGTCCTCCAGGGCCATGGCAACCTCCTCCGTTGTGACAGTCCGGCGCACGCCAACGATGACTGCCAGTAGGGCCTTGGCCAGAGCTTCTTCCGCCTCGTCCATCTCCGGCGTGCGAGGCAGCACGCAGACCGCACGCGCCGGACGCCGCGCGAGCTCGCCGCCCACCGCCGGAGCACGCAGCCCGAGAGGAGCCACCTGCTCCTCTGCGCTCCTGCGTGGCCGGACATCCTCAGCGACTCGCCGAGCCGCCGGCAGCACAGGAGCCATGGCGCGGTCACCGGCCCTAGGCAAGGCACGGTCAGCACGCACCGGAACCGGAGCCATCGTGCGGGCAGCCCCGGCGTCCAGCCCATCCCGGCGCCCAAAGGCAGCCTCTTGGTTCGCACGTGGTGGCACAGCTGCGCCGCGGCGAGGCCCAGCTCCGGACCTACCCATGGTCTCCACACGGCGCACCACCCTCCTCTCGCCACCAACGTCACGCGGCACAGGCGCCACCTCACGGTGTCGCACCACGGCAGCCTGTCGGATCTCCGGCGCACGCGCACGGACAGCGACGGCGCCCTCACCCATCCGGCGGCCTCTCCCGTCGTCGTTGATGCGCTTCCGCGCAGGCTCCTCGCCACCAGGCGGTGATGCTGGCCGTGGCGGGCGCGGGAGCGAGCACTCCCTCGCCATATGGCCAGCCTCGCCGCAGCGGAGGCACACCGGCCCCGTGGTGCAGTCGACGGCGCGGTGCCCTGGCTGGGTGCAGAGCAGGCAGAGCCCGTCGAAGTCGGCGTAGGCACCGGCGTCGCGCACTGGGCGCGCCGCCCTCGCCGCCACCCGCTTGCCGCCGCGACGCCCACGAGCGCGCTTGCGCGTGACGTGCGCAGGCTCCTCCCATGGAGCTTCCTCCTCGTCGTCGATCTGATCCTCGGAATCGTCCAGTTCATCAATGGCCATGCTCGCCTCCTCCCGGCGGACCAGGGACCTCACCTCGCGGCGCGCATGGGAAGACTCCGACGCCTCGGTGCGCCCCGCGTCGCCCCCACTGGCCAGCACGTCGCGGAAGGAACGCGGAGTGTCCTCCGAGTCCGAACCACGGCCGCCACGCCAGCAATCCGCACGGCCGCGAGGGCTCGCCGTCGGTGATGGTGTTGGGGAGAGGGTGGGGGTGGGGGACTGGTCAGCCATGGGCGGCCGGCGACGCTCACGCGCACGCCCGCAGCACTCCTCGCTGCGCTCGCAACCTATTGTGTGCGTATAACCTGTCTAGGTCACTAGTCCTAGTAAATTTCCTGAATAATAAAAATTCTTTGATTAGCTTGGGTTCTACTAGTAGTTCATATGAACAATAAGCGTATACATGAAGCAAATGCCACGTTCCGACCAATTTCCAAGTGTGATGCACTGGCTGGTACTGCAAACAAATCCCCAGTTACTTGTGTCGATCTTCTCATTAGCAGTGGCTAAATACACCACTGCATTGTGCCTCCTAACAATCCCACACACTACTCCTCTACAAGCAAGGTCGTTGAGGCCGCGGCCATTCCAGATAAGAAGGTTGCGACTCATTGGGGTTACAATTTCGACCTGATGCAAACTGACAACAGAACAACGGCTTACTAGACTGGGGTTATCATCTTGGCAGGGGCGGGCGGCTTGGCTGGAGCTCGCTCCCTTCTTGCGAGCGGACTTTGCCAGGTTGGAGGGGGCTCCGATCTGCTCCGGTGAGAGGAGGGGGCTGTCGAAGGCGGCGGAGTACTTGCCCAGGACCTTCGTCATCCGATTCCTCTCCCTTTTCAGCTTTGGCCAGGTGCATGGTGGTGTTCCCCCCTCCGTGACTGCGTGCTTGCCATTCTGTACACGGTGGCTCCTCCTTGTTGGGCTGGCTTCCACCGCCAGATACCTCTTCCAGGAGAGGAATGTTGACGACCTGAAACCGGAGTGTCGGGCTAGAATTCGCCAACAAGCGCGGGTGTCGCGTGCATCTCCAGACCTCTGGGGCCGTCATCTGACTAACGGCGACAGCGAGGGCGCCGTCAATGCAAGCATTGATGTGCGATATACACTGTCTAGCTCAACCAGCTCTAGAAAAAATCTGCAAAGTAAATAA
Source organism: Lolium rigidum (assembly GCF_022539505.1). Classification (NCBI taxonomy): domain Eukaryota; kingdom Viridiplantae; phylum Streptophyta; class Magnoliopsida; order Poales; family Poaceae; genus Lolium; species Lolium rigidum. The sequence continues at coordinate 209,267,036 of NC_061511.1, read as the reverse complement.
TGCCAGTTCTTTCATTAGCCGGTACTGCAAAGGAATTCCCAGATTACTATGTCGATCGTTACAATGTTAGTTGCTATTATCACTAGATGTACTCTAGAAACCAGAAAATTTCATCCATTTTTTACTGCTCTACTATTCAAAACGAAGTGGTGTTTAACGAAACGAAAATTGCAAGGCAAAATAGATTAATATGTAGACATTTGTGCATGAAAAAACACTGTAGTAAATGCAAGACAGAGTAAATTCTAATATGAGAAAAGGAGAAAGAGTACGTAAAAATAAAATAAGCTTCATACTAGAGCCAGCTTTGGTAGGACACGTACCTTATCTTTTATGTGAGCCAGCTTCATCATGTTCTCCTCTAATTCGCACCACTGCTTTAGGTCAGGGCAATCATAAATTCCTAGTTTTTGGAGGTTGGTGAGTTGTTCTATGCCCTCAGGCAAACACTTGATACCCTTACAAACCCAGATTTCAAGAGTCACGAGAGAGCTGGGCAGGAGACATACCCTTTCACCCAACTGATTTAATTCAGGGCAGTTACTAATTTTTAGTCTCTGGAGTCCAGTGAGTTGTTGTATGCTTTCTGGCAAAGAACACAAGACAGCACAGTCCCACAGGAAAAGATCTTCGAGGGAGGTTAATTCTCCTAACCAGTGCGGCAGTGATGCCATGTTGCTGCAACCCCACAGATGTAGCTTTTTGAGTTGCCAGTTGTTCTCGTTCAGCCATTTTGGCAGCTCTTCCAAGTATTTGTCTTCTAGTGTTAGAGTCTTCAGAGAGGAGAGATGTTGGATGACCTCTGGTGAGCCGGTCAGATCGACTGAGCTTTTAATATGCAAATCAGTGAGGCAAGGGAAGTGCTGAAGCAACCTCCACTGATGAAGAGGTACCTTGCAGTTTTCAACTCTCAGCATAGTAGTTACGGCAGAAAAAGAGGAGGTGGCATTGGTGTGTGGTCCAGTACAGTACTCTTCCCATGATGACAACACGTTATCACTGTTTGATATCCACCACTCTCTAGCTTTAGGTGGAAGCGGTTTAATCCTTAACGTGGGGCAATCATGAATTTCTAACTTTTCAAGCACGTGATCCTCACCACTGGAGTGTGACGTGGTCCACTCTTCCATGATGATAGCATCTCTGAGAACCAGACGCTTTAGGTTTGGCAGTTGGTCCAGTGCTAGCCAGGCTGGAAAGCTGACACCGCTGTAACCACATATCTCCAACATCTTCAATGTGCTCGGTGGAACAAGATTTTCCATCAAAATTTTGTGATCCACAAATCTCTCAGCATCCGGAGTCCACTCTAGTTTCAAGTACTTAAGATTTTTCTTCCCCATCAAATTTATACGCTGGGCCTCTTCTACTGACTTCACATTTTCAAGTCCAGTCAAGTCGAGGTCCACAGGATCCATGTGTTGTAGCAGGACGAGGTTGCTGCTAGAGTGGCCATCACCAGGCTGCACCACAAAGTGTGGTAACGATACTGCATTGCTACCAACCTGAGGGGCTTTGAAGATTCCCGAACCATTTATATCAAGAAACTTCAAACTATCCATTGTACCTATACTACCTGGTATCTTTTGAAGACGAATGCATCCCGCGAGGTTCAATGTATGCAGCTTTCTCAGGTTACAAATACTTTCAGGTATACTTCTTATACGATTATTAGACAAGTCCAAATGCTCCAGATTGGAAAGATAACTGCATATATAGTTGATGATACTGTCTATGATATCTTCATTCCTATTCATCAGCCAAGACACATTCAAATACCTGAGTTTGGTCACATTTTCTGGCAGCAACTTGGTAGGTGTACGATGTAAATTCAAATGTTGCAGATTGGACAGACCAGCCAAAGCTTCATCTAGACAATCAATACCATGACAGTTTGATAGATCAAGATGCACCAAACTTTTTAGACTAGGAAATGACCTCGGCAATTCTGACATTCTCTCACAACCTGACAAGCTTAAGTACTTGAGTTGAATGAATCTTCCCAAAGCTTCGGGGAGCTTTCGAAGATCACACTTCTCTGAAGATAAGTTCAGATACTCAAGTTTGTTCAGGGTGCCCAAAACTTCTGCTTCCTGGCAACTTTCAAGATATGAGCTGAATGATAAGTTCAAATACTCTAGTTCGGATAGGGCGCCCAGAGCTTCTGGCATCTCTCCAATTTTTTTGCAGTGAGATAAGTTCAAATATTTCAGTTTTGTGAGGCTGCCCAAGAACTCTGATATACCTCCAATACAAGAGCAATTTGACAAATTAAGATGCACTAATTCTTTTAGCCTCCCAAATGATTCTGGCAACTTTTCAATTTCTGAACAACCTGACAAATCAAGATATGCCAGACCTTCAATTTCTCCAATGGATTCTGGCAAAGCCAAGATTCTAGAAGACCCATGAAGGTTGAGGTACATTAACTTTGAGAGCGTGCTTGATATCATTCGGAATGACCGCATCTTGGACTCTAGGAGCATTAAGATACCTCGACTGCTTCAATACACCAATAGAATCCGGCAACTTATGTATGATGCACTCGCTTAAGTCAAGGACGCGCAAGGACTTGGCGGATGAAAATGCAACACAATGAAGTTCAGTTTTGTCACAGTCCATAAAACGCAAGTGCCCTTATCTTGGATGACTCCAAGTCCAATGGCTTAGTACAATCATCAAGCAATGCATAATGGTACCAGACTTCCCTTAGTGTTCCTACCTTTGCCGAGCGACAAGGATTTCATCGTCCATTACTAATCTTGCTAAGTCATGTACCGGATCATGCATGGTGAACAATGTAATATCTTCATCATACAGCTTTGATAGTCTGCAGGGAAAATCATTTTACGGAGTCAGATTTTGGGGTTTCTTATATTTAAGCTAATTTATGAATGAAATTCATTATTGAATAGTAAATTCTACTTGTGCTTCTCTCTTGTTTCCCAAGTGTAGATTTTTTCGCTGAACTGTAAACTGTAAAATTAGATAAGTATGTGCTTAAGTGTCGCGGCCGAACATAATTCATTTCTCGGACAAGTGCAAAGCAGTTTCGGATGTTGTGATGGTGTTTCTCAATGCATGGCAGTCAATTAACATCATATTGAAATAATAACAGAGTTCCAAAATTATGAGAACTCCTAAGAAACCAAAGAAGAAAAAGTAATCATACGATGAAAGAAGTCTAGAAAACTCATAATAATTTATGTAGACTAGAGAAAATTCATCAGAATTTCCAGAAAAGTGTGAAGGCATAAAAAGCAACACAAAAATTTATATGTCAGATTCCTAATGCTGGTTAGACTTGTATGCAGAAACCTTCGCTATACCATCATGAAAGAAATCTACATAGTTTGGACAGTTCCGAAGCAAATTATATGATTTATTATTTTAGGGTAGGAATAGTTAATTGATCAGAAATTGTATTTTTCGTTGTAATATTATACTAGATCAAGCCACTCGTGTTTTGACTATAGTTTAAAATCCGGACCGGATCGCCGATCAGAGCGGAATATTGTTTCTTAAGCTCTAAATATTGTTCCTCCGCTGGTTCAGGGCAATCTCAAGTGCTTGTTTGGATATAAAGTTTTTGCGCTAGATTTTAGGAAAACTCGTTTCGGAAGATTTCTCGAAAACCAGTATTACTAATTACTCGGTTCTTAAGAATAAGTAGATGAAAAATCCTGTTTGGAAATTTTGTTGAGAAACAATGGGGGTAGCTGTAATTAGTTTCCTATAACCGCGTTTTCAGAAGAACGATGAATATGGATTTCCCAAAATTCTAATTGCTTGGATTGTGGAAACCATTTTTTCCTTATCCCTGTTTTGAATGCCTCATCCAAAAGAGAATTTTTTTGTCAGTTGCCTGGGACTAAGGTAGGCCAGTTGTGTTGAAACACTGTATCCAAACAAGGCCTAAGTGGCACTAGTGTGTAAGTGGCAGTATGTGGGTGTCAATTTCATGTATGATTGGTCTCAAATTCTAAATAATCCTAGTGGCATATAATATGTGGATTTGGTATTTCATATATACCAATAGAATTGGATTACTAATCCCACAAATGGACTTATGCTACTCCGTCAGCTTAGAAAAGTCATCTGAAGTGATGATCACATCCATCTGGTTGTAGCCTAGGTTCAGTAAAATCTGTTTCCAAAGAGTGCTTATGTCAGTGGCCAGAGCTCTGGTATCCGATAAGGAACCAGTTATGTTTTTGTGGCCAAAACTAATCCAAAGTAATAGTATACTGAATAAATCCACACAGTTGTGATGATCAGTTCATATTACTTCCCTAAAAATTAACAGCACAGTATTATATATTTATCCTTGTATATCGAAAATTTTAGTTATGAAAGTATGCTATGCGGATATGCAATTCTCTTTTTGTAGAATAATGTTTTTTCGTACGGATTTTCTGGAAAAGTTTGGTCATGAAAGTTTAGTAATGAAAGTACGCTATGTGGGCACAACTTGGTTCTAGGGAAAGTTTAGAATTTTCACGGCATTCACTTGCACTTAGGGATTTCAAACCCGGCACATGTGTGAGTGTGGTAGTATGTGAAAGTAAACTATGTGGGCAACAACTTAGTTTCTAGGGGAAGTTAAGATTTTTTCACTCCATTCACTTGCACTTAGGGATTTCTAAACCGACGCATGTGTGAGTGTGGTAGTATGTGTGCATGAAACTGTTCTGTTTTAATATTTACTATTGTAGTATCAAATTCTAAATAGCCACAATGCTCTATAATATGTGGATTTTGGTAATTGGATTATTAATCCCACAAGAATGCAACACTCCAAATTGGCGTGTTGCAAGCATGCATTTTAGTTCAAACTTTTGCTATGCATCTTTCAGTATTATGGCATGTTTCGTCTTTATAGGAAAAATGTGCATTTGTTAGTGTCCTACGTAAGTGAATAATAATAAAAACTTTCCCTTGAAATATATGTATATTCATCGAGGGCTTGGCTTGCCCAAGGAGTGAGAACCCTTCAGGATTTCTAGTGAATTGCCCAAGGTAACCCTATCTTTATTGGATTTTACTTTTGGAAGCAGGAATGTTGGCCGCCACTTATTTATTTATATGCTAGTAAAAGATACAATCAGATAAAAAATTTGCAAGAAATATAATAAAACATTTGCACATAAAAAATCAAATATAAATTTTGTAACCTACATTTAAAATAAATGTAAGAAAAAACAGAGGGTTAACTTTTCGTACCAAGAGATCATGCTATACACAGGAAGTGGAAGTAAGAGACTTGTTTATCATACGTTATATGAGGATGCAAACTTTAGACCTCGTGTTTGGCATTTCGTTTTGCTCCTAGCAATCACTACTTGATATGTTTTTTCTTGATTTTGAGCATGCCGCAATAGAATTAGTAGTTGAATATTGTGGGGTTGTACTAGGAGCTAGTGCAATAATGTACAAGTGGGTGTTCTATGTGTATCAATTTATGAAATGTTTAAGAACTTATTTGGAAAAGTTCTGTTTTGTAAGTTACACCTCTGTATATGTTATACTATCATCTCAATATCTTGCATCTTGTGTACTTAAAAAATATGCACTACAGACTTAAGTGACCTTGCAGTAGTTTGAAGAACGTAAAATACATTCAATCACATAAGGTATACAGTATAAACTCACCGATGGTGACTTGGAATGTTCAAGGAAAGAGAGTCCCAAAAGTTGACTAATGTATATTTCACCAAGCTCCCACGTACAGAACCCAAGAGAAACCCATTGGAGAATAAGATCATCTTTTGCTATCTTGTGACCTTTTGGAAATATTGCACAGTAAGCAAAGCACAGCTTCAGATATGAAGGCATAAAACTATAGCTCAACTTCAGAGATGCAAGCACTTGCGAAGAAGTTGGATCTATTGAAGAAGATGCATTCCAGATATTACTATCCCTCACTGATTCCCATTCACTTGGTTTCATAGATTGCATCATGTGTCCAAGAGAGATAGCTGCTAAAGCCACACCACAACACTTCATTGCGATGACCTTACCTATCTCCTCTAATTGTTCTTTGTCATCTCTAGATTCAAATGCACTTTTTGCTTTATTATAGACCAGCACATTTCATCAGTCAATGGTTCTAATTTGTATGGTTGGATGGTACAGATATTTTCTGCAATGGCATCATCACGTGTGGTTACTATGACTACCACGTTACTGCCCTTCCCAATCTGCAGCATATCGATTAGACTCTTCAGCTGATATTTCTCACCCTCCCAGAGGTCATCTAGAACAATAAGAACCTTCTTGTCAGCAAGGAGCTTTTGAAGACAATTGTGTATCATCTGCATTGTACTGTACTCACTCTCCTTCACTTCCATTGATAGTTGTGATATTATAGAATTGCCAATCTTCTTCAAATCAAATATCTGTGACACATAAACCCACACCTGAGAGTATTCTTTGAATATAGAATTATTGTAAACCATTTTTGCCAAGGTTGACTTTCCAAGGCCTCCAATTCCACATATGGGAAGGATAGTGATCTCCTTTTGCATATTCTCAGATAAAGAAGCCAATATTTCCTCTTCCGCCTTGGTCCTCCCAACAACCTGTGTCTCCATGATTGACGTGGTTTCCCGTATATCGGTAACCTTTGGCTCATTACCATTAGTGTCTTCCCATAATCTGAATTTCTTGTGTTGATCGGTTATCACCTCCAGATCCTCCCTCATCGTCTCCATCTTGTTGGCCATTGTAATCTTGGGACCAACTAGGAGACACGGGATCATAATTGCCAAATATTTTTTGAATGAAAACTGCAAGACAATTGATTTGTTACTACAGTGAGAAATGACCAGCTTTATAGTTCTATACTACAAAGGCATTTGGCACAACTGGATTTTCTAAAAAACATCAAGTTTCTATAAGACCAAATCTTCTTTCATATTTTTGAAAGATTCCGAATGTATGACCATGACAAAACTATAGGAAAACTAAGCTCAGACATGAAAAGTCTTGCAACATTTAGAAAAGTTAAATCATATCAAAAACAATTCTAACTTGTCTATTTAATTAGCTCTAGCAAGTTTCTATAGAAAGAAGTGATCAATGACGATAGTTGGAAGAACAAGGTAGAACAAACAGGCCGGTGGCCTGCAGCGCACACATACCTTCCGTGGAGACGGCTGAGTGATTGGTTCTGTCTCGGCCTCGAAGTCATCAATCATGTCCGAGATGGCGTACATGGCGTCCTTGAGCCGCTTCAGCCACAGAAGCGTCGGTTCATCAGTGATGGACCGCCTCTCGGCGACCTTGAGCAAGGCCTCGACAGATTCCAGAGCCATTTTCATCTTCCTCAAATCCTTGTCGAAGTTCTTCTGCAGGGTGATCTGACCTCCGATGGCCGAACCAATCTGGTCGCTCACCACCTTGAGGATGGCAGCGGCAAGCATGCCACCGAGCTCCGCCATTGCCGCCGCTGCTCAAGGTTGGGGGAGGGGGCTGGGAGCAAGAGCGGTGAAGGTAGACACTCCAGCTTCAGATCTGATCTAAGTAAAGCCTGGGCGTATGACTGTGGCACCGTGCTCAACTGTTCCAGGTCAACTCTACACCAAGTCTTTGTTTTTCCGCGTATCACTGTGGCACCGTGCTAATTAAATACGACCACATGTAAGCCAGTTTTTGCAACAGCAAAAAAATCACTTTTTTCACTTCCAAAAATTCAGGAAAAGAATATGAGTACATATTTAGGTGTCTACCATACACGTATGAAAGTATAAAGATATGTTTCCAGATGCGGCCTACACAAAAATGAAAAATATGGAGAAAAATAATAAAACTTCAATGCCTACTTAAACCCGCATTTTTTATTTGTGTACCCTAAAATATGATGTAGTTTTAGGGAATCTCCAATGAGGCGACGCAAAACGGACGTTTAAATTGTTCGCGATGCGTCGGCCGAAATAGTTGAAAATGACCGCGCGTCCCTTCATGCGTCGGGGCATCCCCTAGCGGCATGACGCCCCACTTTTTTGGTTCGCATCGTTTAAAAATAATTTACATAGTGGTAAAAAGAAAATATACAATATAAAAACTAAAAGCCCTAGCCTCAAGTCTGGTACCTGCAGCGCCTGTTTTATTATGCATATTCTCTGAAAGAATGATTATGCTATGGCAAGGCAGCTGGTGGGTGTTTTCTGTGTTGCACAGGCTGCACTAAGCCTGGAAAACATGGATTACTCATATCACGAATTTGAGCTCAGTTTCCAAAGTAACTGAAGCAACTGCATGTATGTCATCATGCTAACCTCAGTTCATGTACCAAAATAATTATCTGCCCAGATGACAGCATAACACAAAGCCCTAATACTATGCTTTCTACTCCATTACTATAAACAGGGAAATTACAAGCAAAAAGTTTATATTCCAGTTACTACAATGGTTAGAGCATCTCCAACAGTGCGCTGTAAAATCTCGCGCGCTATACCGGCGATTGGGCGCGCTGCATACGCGCGCGCGCGGCATAGCGAATTTGCCCCCGACGGAGGCTGTATTTTGCAGCGCGCGTTGGTGTGCGAAAAACGCACCTCCGCCAGAGGCGCTATTTTGCACCTCCGCCAGAGGCGCTATTTTGCAGCGCGCGCGTCACAAACTGCTAATCCAACCGTTTTTTTTTTTTTTTTGAAAATTCATCAAACAAACTATGAAATTTGATCGAAAATACGAATATATTTAAAGTGCGACGATACAATGCGACATTTAAACGAAAATACTAAATAAAAACTACTACTCGGACTGGTCGTCGGACTCCCGGCCGAAGTCGAAGCTGCTCAGTGTCGTGTCCGACACCGGCGTCGACGTCGTCGTGTACTGGAACTCGGAGGAGGACGAGAGGACGACGGTCGACGGCCCTGCGGCGTTCTTCCTTTCCTCCTTCCTCCTCGCCGCCGCGTCGGTCCTCGCCTTCTTCTTCGCTTTCATCGCCGCCTTGTCCTCCTCCTTCTGCGCGTAGAAGGCCTCCGTGGCGGCGACGTCCTCCGGGAACGCGCGCGCCCACTCGAGGCGCAGGCGCTCATCCTGCTCCGCCACGCGCAGGCGCTGCTCGAGGTCGCGGGCGCGGCGCCGCTGCTCGGTCGTGATGAGCGGCGATGGCGGCGTGAGCATCTCTGCCTGCTCGCGCGTCCAAACATCGTCGAAATTCATCTGCCGACGGGGGCGGCCGAGGCGCCACGCGACGGCGTCGTAGGCTCGCGCCGCCTCATGCGCGGTGTCGAAGGTACCGAGCCAGATCCGCTCCTCGCCGGAGCGAATCTCGGCGTCGAAGCGGCCGCTCGGCCGCGCGCGGACGCCGCGATAGCCGGAGGCGGAGCGGCGGCGCGGAGGCATGGCGCCGGAGACGGAGGCGGACTGTCGGCGCGGAGGCAGAGCGGTGGCGCGGAGGCAGAGCGGTGGCGCGGAGGCAGAGCGGTGGGGGAGAGGCGGAGCGACACGCGAAAGTTTCAGACGCGGGAGGCAGTTGGCCCGTTCGCGCGTGTCGTCTTTATAGCGCGTGCGGTAGCGCACGCAGCAATTTTCCCGCGTGGGATAGCGCAAACGCGCGGGCGCGGCAAAAATTTTACCGCGCGCGCCCTTTTGCCGCGTCTGCTGGAGCTTCGCGCGAGGCTCGCGCGCGCCAAACTGGCAGGTATTTTGCCGCGCGCGCCTTTTATAGCGTCTGTTGGAGATGCTCTTACAGAGGCAAGAGCAGCACATGTTTCATCTTGGCCGGCTGCAATCTGCAGCTGAAGGATACCAGAACCTGTCAGACAGCTCTTGCCTGTCTGAGTCCCAGGCACTCCTCAGGGTCTCATAAGAGCGGTTCACCTCGCTGACATCCTTCGGCTGAACTGGGCTGCTCTGCTCCTGATAGTGCTGCCGGTCACTCATCATCCGCCGGCTCATGCTCCCGGCGACGCTGCTCGTGGCGGAGATGCAGCCGGACTCCACCATGTCGCCCTCCAGTATGCGGAGGACCTGACAGTTAAGAGGTGCGAGAACAAGGGTGAGCATATACTATATGTGGAGATTGTTGCTACTAGGAGATGGTGAAATGCTTTGTGTAGCATCTGACTAACATGGGACATGCGCGGCCTCGAGTGAGGGTCGCGCCTTATGCACAGGTTCGCCGCGTGCAGCATGCAGTAGACCTCGTTTTCGCAGAAGCGGTCCTCGAGGCGCGGGTCGATGAGGTTGTCGAGTGCGTGGTCTTCCAGTAGAGGCCGGGCCTGTTGCCAAATGAAGTGAACAGGGTTGGTACCATGGCATGTGATGCAAATGGATCAAAACAGAACAAAATCCACTTCGCTTTTAGCTTGTGTTGCTGATTGAGCATGAACAGGTACATAAATATCCGTTAGTTTCATGTTGGTTGATGGCGTAAACATCATAATTTTCTCTTACAAATTTTTTTTCTTGACACATGATTCTTCAGTTAGTGAAAATCATCATGACTGGGCACTAGCTATCGTGTTCATACTGCAGATTTATACTTTCTTTAGGAACCACAAAATCATACTAATAAGTTGGCTTTAGTCATTAACCAGCGAAGAGAAAATCATAAAGGGATATGATAGTAGTAGTTATCTAATCATGTGGTGCTCACCCATTCAGTTAGGAACTGCTGGCCCTTCGGTCTGTTAATATCGACAGCCTTGCGCCCAGTGACAAGTTCCACTAGAACAACCCCAAATGAGTAGACATCAGCCTTCTCAGTTATTTGCCCGCTCTGGGCATATTCAGGTGCCAGATAACTGCGCAGTGAAAGCAAGAAGCTCAGATTTGCCAAAATTACAAGCTACACCTGACCAAGCATGGGAATGTGCATATCTGATAGCATACCCGAATGTGCCGATGACTCTTGTTTCGACACCCATGTCTCCATCAGGTTGCCATCTAGCCAAGCCAAAATCGCCGACCTGCGACACCATTATAAAATAAACTTCAATCTCATCATGCAATACACAGTCAATACTGATCCCAACGACACCAATATGTGGTTATTAAGGTCCAACATAATGTAGGTATGAGGTAAGGTTTTATAGCAATTGGCACATCATTGCGGAAATAAATTTCAATGCTGGCAGTGACTTGTTTACATTGTGAGAAAGTTGATGATCATACCAGTGGCTCAAAATCATGTGTGACAAGGATGTTATTTGGTCTCATATCACGATGAATGATGCAACCGACCCTGCATTCTTCATGGAGGTACCGCAGCCCTCTGGCTGCTCCAACTGCAATCTTTTGTCTGGCAGCCCACCCCAATGTCTCTCTGTTACGACCTAATACAGTGCAATGTTTAGCAAGGTTAGACTCATTAATTTAGAGAAGTACACTTCCCTTTTGTCCAAATATTGCCATGAGAAATCAATACAAGAATCATCAAAGCAGAGGCAATGCATTTTTGTCTAAACGACTTGTCACGTTGAGTTTTGAGGATAAAATGTAGCTTACCATAAAGATGTGTATCCAATGATCTGTTGCAAATGTACTCGTAAACCAGCAACCGCCTCTTGTCTTCGACACAAAACCCAATGAGCATCACAACATTCCGGTGTTGCGCACAGCTCAGAACCTCCACCTCCGAGCAAAACTCGACATCACCTTGGGAGCTAGCAAGTTTATACTGCTTAACAGCAATCGCTTGGCCATCAGGAAGCACCCCTCTGTGAACAGACCCAAACCCACCCTCGGCCAGGAAATTTGCTCTGGAGAAGCCACCGGTCGCATATTCCAGTTCCGAGTAGCTGAACCATCGTGGAGGCTTTCCGAACACCGGCGTCTTATGCTGACATACAGAGCACAGAGGTGGCGGCCCGGGCGGCGCGCTCCTCGACAGAGAGACGACGTCTCTCACGTTTCCTCTGAAGTTCAGGTCAGACCTGCTCCTAACTGCGCTGATCTCAGTCAGCAGGTCTAGCTTGGAGATCTTCTCGAGCAACGCGTCCGCCGTGGGAGTTCTTCTAGCTCTAGGACGGTTTGGTGTTAGTACTTTAGAGGATACAGGTCTCTGCAAAATGTCAGCCATCCATGGTTGAAGCAATGAGGCTGCTGCCTGAGGGGCTGAAGTTTCCGTCTCGGAATCAGATACGTTGACATGCAAATGCTGTATATTATCATTGCCTGCTACTTCCTTCAGAGGGCTATCTGTTCCCGAAACACAAGAAGTGACAGGGCGCGAGCTAGCAACAGAGGATGTTCCGGTACTGTCAGTCACTTCATTCGTCAGAGAGGTATTTGTTTCTGAATCACAAAATGGAGAACTGGCAGGGTCTGAGCTCGGGGCAGAGGATGTTCCGGTATCATCGGTTCCTTCTTTCTTCAGATACGTTGACATGCAAATGCTGTATATTATCATTGCCTGCTACTTCCTTCAGAGGGCTATCTGTTCCCGAAACACAAGAAGTGACAGGGCGCGAGCTAGCAACAGAGGATGTTCCGGTACTGTCAGTCACTTCATTCGTCAGAGAGGTATTTGTTTCTGAATCACAAAATGGAGAACTGGCAGGGTCTGAGCTCGGGGCAGAGGATGTTCCGGTATCATCGGTTCCTTCTTTCTTCAGAGAAATGCCTGTTTCTGAATTGCAAAATGTAGAAGTAACATGGTCCGAGCTTGTAACAGAGCATGTTCCGGTATCTTCGGCTGCTTCTTTCTTCAGAGAAACATCTGCTTCTGAATCACAAAACGGAGAAGTGCCAGGGTCTGAGCTTACGGCAGAGCATGTTCTGACATCCTCAGTTGCTTCTTTCTTAACAGAGCTAATTGCTTCAGAATCAAAAAATGGATAAGTGCCATGGGCTGAGCTTGAGACAGAGGTAGCTCCCATATCCTCCGTCAATTCTTTCTTCAGAGAGGCATCTGTTTCAGAAACACACAATGGAGAAGCACCAGGGTCCGAGCTTGACACGGACGACACCCCGGCATCAGTACTATCACACGGTGTTACCGACTCTGTGCTGCAGCTCGGCGTCACTTCGGGGCCTCGGATTGAGACCGTTTCCTCCTCTTCTATACCACCTGCAACTTCACCACCATCTGAAGCGCTCGGCTCGGGCTGCGGCAGCAGCGCCGGAGCTGGTTCCTCCGGCTGTTTCTCCGCCAGGTTGAGCCGGACAACTTTGGGCCGGGAGCGCCTCATGAAGACGATGTTGCATTGGAGGTCCTGCATGCAGTGCCTCTCCTCAAGCTTCAGGTCCCTGAGCAACGTCAATGCAACACACATATGAGTGACTAGGCTTCTGATACTGAAAACTTCAGCTAGTGTGGCGGTGGCAGTGTCGCGCGCGTTACCTGTCCAGCACGACCCAGCTCGCCTGTGCTTGCTTCGACTCGGCGGCCACCACGCCGCCGGAGGGCGAGGTGTGGACGATCCTCACCTTCACGTCTACCTGCAGCGAATGAAGCAGCAGGAGTTACTGAATTGAAAGGAAATTGAGTACTAGATGAAGCTGAGTGTCAACTGAAACTGACGAACAGCAGCAGCACTGAGTAGCAGCACCTTGTTCGGGTCATAGAGGTCGCGCAGCCTCAGCATCATCTGCGTGCAGAGCTCGGAGACGTCCGACCGCTGCACGGGCGCCGCCGCGTGGCCGGTGGCGCAGCCCCCAGCGAAGAACGGGAAGCCCCAGGGCCTTTTGCCTGAAAGAGGCGGAAAGGGCAAGAACGGTTTTTTTTTTTTGAGCATTAATTAGTCAGATAGACGGCGGAAGCCATGGATTAGGGAAGCTCGGGGTGAGGAGGAGGGCGTACCGGAGGTAGCGGGCGGCGGCGGGGGCATGAGGACGAGGAGGAGGACGGAGTCGCCGTGCCGCGCGACGTGCGCCAGCGCCCACGCCGCCGCCTCCCTGGGGATCTCCCTGGGCGCGGCCCGCGCCGCCACCACCACCGTCGCTCCCCGGCTCTGCGGCTGCGGCCGAGGCGGCTCGCCGGCGCCTCTTCCCGGCGCCGCCATCACCAAATGCAGCTTTATTTTCAGCGTTCGAATTTCGAAGTCAGTCAGACGCTCTTGTCCTAGTACTGTTTCGTTTCATGTCCTCAAGTCCAAATTAAAGCGACACGTACGCATGGACTTTATGTTCAACTTTACTTAATTTGTTACATATACTCCCTCATCTCTATAATAACTGACGAGCTTAGTTTAAATTCAAATTCTCGACACTTATTATGGATTGTAGGAAGTACCTTTCAAGATCTAGTTTGGATGAAATTTCAAGAAAATTTGCCCTCATGAATCTTTTTCTTCGCCTCTACGTCAATTATAGTAAACACACGAATACATGTTCTTTTGAAGAAAAGAAAAACTGCTATGTTTTTCTGCAACGCAACCAAACTGCATGTATTACTGCCTCTGTAATAAAAAGATGTCATAAAACCGTTTAAATTTGATATATTTAGACATCCTTTTCTGATCGAAGGGAGTACTAATTTTTGTGTTCCCATTTACCGTAAGGTTTAAAATGACATGACATCGTTGCCACCGTTCTTCATTTTGAATGTTCTTAGAACAAATAGCCGTCAGACAAGTGAGTCTTGTTCAAAGTTATAACTTATTACACAGTAAAAAAAGAACAGGGTGGCTGAACTCGACGCCTGCGTTTCATGCGTGGCACGGAGGCTAAGGCAAGATGGTAGGCAGCTTTAACTCGCAAGAGAAGAGGGAGCCTTTTTCTTTTTTGTCTTGATCATTGCATATGCATGCCGCTGCCCTTTATCTCCTCGAAAGATGCGTCGCGTTTGAATTTGGAGAGAGGCAACTGAGGGAAGAATTCAAACATTTCCTCTACTCGGAGGTTCGACGATGAAATTCTCTTTTTTTGTGCTGGTCAGTTTTGATTTACTTTTATATTTGAACTTTTGTTTGTTTCCAAATACTACCTCTGTCCATAGAAGGACGTCGAAAGTTTGTCTAAATTTGAATGTATCTAGACATCCTTTAGCGTATAGATACATCTGAATTTAGATAAACATTTGACATCCTTTTATGGATAGAGGGAGTACTTTATATTTGAGCTTAACTGGGAGACCGGTTAGGTCGACTAGAGGAAGGAGAAATGCAACTGTTTTGATGAAAATGATAATGTATTAATATTAAGGTTTAAAATAGCACGCAATTTCTCCGCTAAAGGCATGTCCAATGGTGTGCGCTAGTGTAGGCGCTTGAGTAGAGAAACAACGGAACTTAATCCCAGCGTTCTACCCGTAAGTGCACAGCTCCAACGCTAGCTTCCAACTTGAGGCGCTTATTTCCCCAGTACATTAGATTTTAGAGCCAAACTTCAATAAGCGCCCGGACGCAACATCTTGCGACGACGTCTGAAACTAAGCGTCTGTCAACCCGGATTTTGCCATGCAACTGCCAAATCGCTGGGATTAGGACCCCTAGCATCTGGGCTTAGCACCTTGGCCTGTAGGTGCCCTAATAGCGCGCTATAGCATATCTAGAGGGCCCATCTAAATTTTAGTAATTTTGCTCGCTATGGCGCTATTTGCGAAATAGCATGCTGTATCGCGCTAAAACTTCATAGCGTTAATGCGCTATTTTTTCCAGGCAAGTTGCTTTCAGTTTTTCATGGTGATGAACCGCAATCTATTGGTTCCACTTATAAATCAGAAGATAATATCCCTAATGCTAATAATTTTTAATAAATAATTTATACTATGTTGTTGCCTTGTGAAGTGCTGATATTAGCTCTAAAATATTTAAGATCTATTTTTATATGTGGTTATGTATGTGATTCAGTCACTTTTGGACTATATATCATGGAAAAAAATAGCACGCTATTTCGGCGATAATAGCACACTATAGCGTTTATAGACAGTCCACGCTACATCATTCGGCACTATAGCATGCTATAACGCGCTATTAGCGCGCTATAGCATGCTATAGCACGCTAATAGCGTATTTTTTGGCCGACGCTATTTTATTATAGCGCGCTATTTTCTTCCTTGCTATATATCCATTCATTCTAGTAAAATTATTTATTTTTAAGCTATATTTAGTATTATTTTAAAAACGCTATTTGAAATACTACTGCTATTTCATTTAGCACGCTATTTTAAACCTTGATTAATATCGTGAAGATAGCAATTGCACTAGGCTCTGCACCAACAGGATGTTCAAACATGTTAACACGATGCATACATTTATAAAGAAAGACCCTCACATGGTGATTGTCACTTGCATTAGTAACACTCTAACCACCACCAAAAACAACACTCGAACTACAAAACATGTGAAAGAACATTTGGTCTCCTACTTGATTTTGTGTGTTTGATAACAACACTTGAGAGGGTTTAACCGTGTGCTAAGAGGTGTTGAGTTTATTCAAACAAATAGCACAAGATTATTGACTGCTCAAAAAGGTGAAAAGAGGAGTTGACACTGGGAACGTAGAAGGAACACCAAGAAGTGATCATTGGTGTTCCAGCACGACGAAGTTTTTCCTGGGCAGGATAATCCGCCCCTTTGGGAAAATCCCCCCACCCTCGCAGATATTTGGCAAACAACCTTAATGAGGTCGTTTCGCGCGACCTTCCGGTGTCGCCGGGTTTTGGAGAGGGAGGGGGGATAATTTGACCACCCGGATTATACGTTGTGGGCCGGATTATCCACCCCATGAACGGTCCGATTATTTTTGGAAGGCCGGAATATCCGGCCGTGCGCAAGGGCCAATGGCTATTTCAGGAATGGGGGTATAAATCCCCCCCCCCCCTCAGTCCTTCTACCTTAAGACTACACACCCTCTCCTCCAAAGAACACCAATTTCTACTAGATCTCCTACATTAGCCAATCAAAAGAGTTGATCTTTGGAGAAGTGAAGGAGAGGACCTAGATCTACAAGTTCACCAAAGCGATTTGAATTTCCCTCTCATTCACTTGAGGGTCCCTTTGGCTAGAGTTTCCTTTCGAAACCCTAGTGTTTGTTTACACCATTGATAACTTGTTGTTGTGCAGCTTTGGGAGCCTCCAATTCGGTTGTGGATGCGTGCCCCAAGAACCTTGTAAATGCCCAATTTCTGCCTCGAGGAAATCCCTTAGTGTACAAGTGAGCTAGGCTTTCGTGGCAGTTATCACCAAAGAATAGGGTGAGATCTTTGTGGCGTTGGTTAGGCCTCTTGCTAACCACACCCCTCCAACATAGACGTACTTCCCATCAAAAGGAAGGAACTACGGTAATCATCCATTGTGTCTCTGCGTGCTCCACCCTCGGTTACCTCTACCCTTTATTGCCTTGTGACATGGGTATGCCATATCGGGTACTCAACATTACCATCCCTGGTACGAAGTCCATGATGGAATAGGATAAGGCCGATGAAGAAAGCTACACGAAGCCGAATCCCAGTTATTATGTAAATAAGAAAGCTAGGCCCATGTCGGATAAACCGACATACATTATGTAAATAACCTCGAGGTGGACTCTGAGACCTAGCCCACTATATAAGGGCTAGGAGGAGCCACCGTGGGGGACATATTAAACAACTCGCAACACCCCTATAACCCTAATTCTCGACAATACAATCTCGACGATTTTTTCCATTGATCATACTTTTCGTCGGTTGCCTAGTTTGGCTGACCGGTCTTTGAATTCACCAGCATTCTCCTTCCTTTAAACCCAACTCCATCATTTTGGACATTGATAATGTTATCCCTTGTCACCTTGTGTATCTTGCTTAGTTGTGTAGCTCTTCATCTAGGTAAATTCACTTAGTTGCATATCTAGAGAATTTACCTATTGCGTCAAGCCTAAATTAAAAAGAACTAAAAATTTCGTAACACCTATTCACCGCGTTCTTGTCCGCTGCGGCCCATTCGGACCCATTTGGACGCAATGCGCCGCCGCATTGGAGATGGCCTAAGGGCATCACCAGCAGCCTGACCGTTTGCGCGCGGACAAAGAATGGCTCTACCCCAGCCTAGTGGTCCGACAAAAACTGATCGGCCTGTCCGCGGGGTCGCAAACGTGGCCCGAATTTGCGCCATGAATGCGTCGGTACGGACGTTGCGCGGACAGCTCGCGGGTCCGCCTGGGTGGTCTCCGGGGCCGCGGGGCAGGGAGACATAGTGCCAAATAGCATTTCATTACTATTGGTTGTTGAAAGGACACGGATGTCGCCTAGAAGGGGGGGGGGTGAATAGGCGGTTTAAAACTTTTACGAGATGGGCTTAACAAATGCGGAATAAAACTAGCGTTTACTTTGTCAAGCCCAAAGCCTATAAACTATGGTTCACCTATGTGCACCAACAACTTATTCTAAGCAATGGTTCACCTATGTGCACCAACAACTTATGCTAAGCAATACAAGCAAGTATGTGATAGCAAGATATATATAACTTCAATCACGATGGCTATCACAAGGTAAAGTGCATAAGTAAAGAGCTCGGGTATAGAGATAACCGAGGCACGCGGGAGACGATGATTTATCCCGGAGTTCACACTCTTGCGAGTGCTAATCTCCGGTGGAGAGGTGCGGTTGCTTAGTGCTCCCGAACGCCACAAGAGGCTCACCTTGAGGTGTGGTTGCTCGATGCACACCAACGCCACAAAGGCCTCACCCCAAGATGCGGTACTCACACCACACACCGAACGCCACGAAGGCGCCTCACCTAAATCTCCGGTGACCCTCGCCACAAAGGCCTAGGTCACGGTTCCACTAAGGGATTTCCTTCGAGGCGGAAACCGGGCCTTACACAAAGATTGGGGCACACATCCACAACTTAATTGGAGGCTCCCAACAAATCGCCACAAAGGCGTAGAATCCGTCTAGGGTTCCAAGAACCCAAGAGTAACAACCTTCTTGCTTTCACCTCCACGAATCACCGTGGAGAACTCAAACCGATGCACCAAATGCAATGGCAAGAACACCACAAAGATGCTCAAGTCCTTCTCTCTCAAATTCCAACAAAGCTACAAAAGCTATTGGGGGAATAGGAGAGGAAGAACAAAGAGGAGAACACAAAATGCTCCAAGATCTAGATCCCAAAGATTCACTCACAAAGAGAAGATTTGGTTTGGTCAAAGTGTGGATCTAGATCTCCTCTCTCTTTTCCCTCAAAATGGAGCAAGAATCATGGAGGGATAGAGAGATAGGGCAAGCTTCTCAAGAACAACAATGGAGGAGAGAGAGAGTGGAAGAAGCAACAGCCCAAGCGAGGAAGAAGGGGGTATTTATACCCCCCAAGAAAATCGAGCCGTTACGGACTTTCGAGGGCCGGATAATCCAGCCTGAGTTGGGGCCGGATAATCCGCCCCCCGGATAATCCGGCCTCAGGGACAAAACCTGGTAAAAATCCGGCCAAAAGTCCGGCCCCTATCCAGAGCAGCTTTTCTTCAGGTCCTTAGACGATTTCGAGGGGGCCGGATATTTCCGAAATATCCGGCCCGGATAATCCGGCCCGGATATTTCTGAAATATCCGGCCTAAGCAAACTGCAGAAACACCAAAACTAAAACGGGCATAACTTTTGCATCCGGACTCCGATTTCGATGATCTTGGGCTCGTTGAAATCACAACAACGAGCTCTACAACAATATGCATAGAAACATCATAGTCCAGCAAAGGAGGATAGAAACAAATGATGAAAGGTTTGACCTATCTAAAAAGACATACCGGTAAAACCTCCAATCTCGAAAATGCAACAAGTTGCCCATGCAAAAACCATTCTCAATGAACTAGAGCTTGTCATGAGAATAAACACAAGCTCTAAAACATCACATGGATAAGATCCAAATAAAACCAAGAAAGATGATGAACCAAACTCGAAAACGCAACAAGTGATCTATGCGAAATCCGTTTTCGATGAACTAGAGCTTGTCATGAGAATAAGCACACGCTCTAAAACATCACATGGATAAGGTCCAAATAACAACCAAGAAAGATGATGCAAGGATGCAAAGGTTTGAGCTCTCTCCGAACGATACGATCGAGTTACTCACTCGAGAGCACTCTTGATAGTACGGCAACTAAACTATAAACCGGTCTTCAACTACACTATAAGACCGGTGAGAAAGAAACCCTATCAAGAGCAAACCTTATACTTGCGCATTCCACTTGAGCTTGATGACGACGATCTTGACCTCAACAAGATGGAACGCCTTTCTTGCTTGTGCTTGCTTGACGAAGTCTTGTGGATTGCTCCCCCATAATCCACCATGGGAGAGCTTCTTCTTCGGCGCATCTTCACATAACCATGACCACCATGTGGATGGCTAGACTCAAGCAAAGGACCTCTTCAAGATGGCTCATCTTGAACTTGCACTTCATTTCACCATGGCAAGCTTCAAGCTTATGAACTCTTCGAGTTGGCTCATCTTGAACTTGCACTTCATTTCTTCATTCTTCATCATGTTGATGTCTTGAAGTAACTTGAGGGCTCACTTCATCTTCATCTTCAAGACATACTTGACACTTGATATCCTTCATCAATTTCTTCTTATTGCAACCTTGAAGCCAACATATGGTTCAAGAATTGCCTATGGACAACTCCTACAAATATAACTCAATGCAAACATTAGTCCATAGGGATTATCATTAATTACCAAAACCACACATGGGGGCTCCATGCACTTTCAGTTGTCCAAAAATTATCACCTTTACATAGATGATTACAGATGAGTTAACCTAAACTACAACGACCGTACCTACTCTACATCGCGTGGCCTACTATAGCCAGGGTTACTCGCAGTAGCGTAGCCTACGGGCCACCGTCGTGCCCTGACGTCCCGGCGCCGTCGGAGCTCCTCCAACGGTAGACGTCCATTTGGGCGGCGAAGGCCTCACGACGATGAATGACGGTGGATGCGTCCTCCTGCCGCCAGCGTGCCTACCCCTCGGACAGAGCGTCATCCCAGCTGGCTCTGGACGCGGCTTCCTCTGCTATTGCCGCCGCGTCCCTGTCGGCCTCGTAGCTGGCCACGTTTCTCGCCACCATGACCTCCGTGGCGGCCATCGCCGCAGCGGCCTACTCCAGCTCCCAGTTCTCCCGATCCACCCGCGGCTGCTCCTGCCGCCTCGCCGTCACCACCTCCTCGCGCGCTGCGAGGTGGACCGCTGCCGGGGCCGACATCTCGTACGGCCGCCTCATGGCAAGCGCTTGGGAGAACGCTTGAGCCTCCGCCGCCGACGCGTAACAATGATTTGTGTCCCGCGGGACGGTCTCGAATGACGCGAGCAGCGCCCGTTGCTCGTCCGTCACGCCGATGGCATTGTCATTGCCCAAGTTGGTGAGGTCGTCATCTTCGTCGTCGTTGAGGTAGACGACGCCCGGGTTGGGCCCCAGGGTGCGCAGAGCTTCCCGTGAATCCCGTAGCAGCGCCCTCGCTTCGGCGAGGCTAGAATTGGCCACCTGGATGTCAGTTTGGGTCACCGACGGTGGCTCGCGACGGAGGGACTCCAGGGGCCCACACTCCTCCGCCTAGGCAACAACCACACGCGCTGCCGCCTCCCCCATGACCTCCCGGTAGGGCCCGTAGAGCTCGTCCTCACGGGCGTACGCGGTGGCCTGCTTCGCGTCGAGCGCAACCATCACGTGGAGCTCTGCTCTGTCCGGATCTTCCGTATAGAGAACGCGAGCCATGGCGGTGATGCGGCTCCAGGTACTTTCATGGTCTTCCATGGATTGTAGATAGGGTTTACCGTCAGGGCGGTACCATCCATTATGTAGGCACGGCAGGGTAGGAACCAGCGTTCGGTTTCCTGCGCGCGAGAGGCGGTGGCCGAGCGTACAAAACTCTCGGCCGCGCGCGGGAATCGACCGCCCTCGTGCGGGAACTGGTAATCTCCGGTGGCGGAACTCGACGGAACGTTGGTCGCCGTTAAATGAGGTTGATAGTAAAAAAAATGCGTCAGAGGACACCAGAGGCAAACAACCACTCTAGCCTTTTTAGCCGATTTCCATTACCACGGCCCGACCCGAATAAATGCAGACAATCACTTTTGATGACCTAAATGCGCCGGGCCGCTAGAGAACGACGGGAAGGACTGCCAATGAGTTTCACAATGATTTCTGAAAGTTGATACACCGAGTACAAATACTCGCTCCGTTTCATAAAACTTGTCTAAGATTTAATTAAATTTAAATATACTAGATAGTGTCTAGATACATCTAAATTTTGACAAATCTAAGATATTTTTTATCGGCCGGAGGAAGTACTACTTTTGTGACTTGGTTTTCAGTCTCTTCCGTGCATAAACACAGAGGTCCGTATGCCCTGAACATCTCCAATCAATAAAAAACACTCTTGGGAACAGACTCTGAAGCCATAAAGTCATGCCTCACACAGATGTTCAGGCAGTCTTAATCGCCGAGCTATCAGGTAAATCGTAGTGGCCGGAAATGCCTCTCGTGTCCTTGATGCCGTCCTTGAAGCAGGCCAAGGCCCACGGTGATGGTGTTCACGATGAACAGTTCAGCGACCTGAAGGTCTTCTTCGTTGCCCTCAGCGCCTCCGCTTCATCCGAGCAGCCAACAACCTGGACGCAGCACCTCCCATCTCTGCAAAGATTGGACCAATCTGAAACTAGCAAATTATGTATGGTGGAAATGTGGAATAATACATACATCAAGAAATCAATAAACGGAGGAATTGCAGATTATATGTATCAATACATTACCACCAGCCCCTGGAGATGATTGGAAGGTGGAGTGTGACGGGGTAGGGGCCTAGGGGGAGATGGCCTGAATTTGCCTCCTGAATGCGTCGGTGCGGACGCTGAGCAGATAGCTCGTGGGTCCGCCTGGGTGGTATCCGGGCCCGTAGGGTAGGGAGACATAGTGCCAAATAGCATTTCATTACTACTGGTAGTCCAAAATTATCACCTTTACAAAGATGATTACGATGAGTTAACCTAAACTACGACAGCCGTACCTACTCGCCATCGCGTGGCCTACTATAGCCAGGGTTACTCGCAGTCGCGTAGCCTACGGGCCACTATCGTGCCCTGACGTCCCAACGCCGTCGGAGCTCCTCCAACGGTGGACGTCCATGTGGGTGGCGAAGGCCTCACAACGGTGAATGGCGGCGCGTCCTCCTGCCGCCAGCGTGCCTGCCCCTCGCGTCGTCCCAGCTGTCTTTGGACGCGACTTCCTCTGCTATTGCCGCCGCGTCCCTGTCAGCCTCGTAGCAGGCCACGTTTCTCGCGACCGTGACCTCCACGGCGGCCATGGCCGTAGCGGCCTACTCTAGCTCCCAGTTCTCCAGATCCACCCGCGGCTGCTCCTGCCGCCTCGCCGTGACCACCTCATCGCGCGCCGCGAGGTGGACCGCCTTCGGGGACGACATCTCGTACGCCCGCCCTCATGGCAAGCGCTTGGGAGCACGCTTGAGCCTCCGCCGCATGATGATGATCGGCGTCCCACGGGACACCCTCGAATGACGCGAGCAGCGCCCGCTACTCGTCCAAGTTGGTGAGGTCGTCATCTTCGTCGTCGTTGAGGTAGATGACGCCCGGGCTAGGGCCCTAGGGTGCGTAGTGCTTCCCGTGACTCCCGTAGCAGCGCCCTCGCTTCGGCGAAGTTTGGGTCGCCGACAGTGGCTCGCGACAGAGGGACTCCAGGGGCCCACGCTCGTCCGCCTGGGCAACAACCACGCGCAACGCCGCCTCCCCCATGCCCTCCCGGTAGGGCCCGTAGAGCTCGTCCTCGCGGGCGTACGCGGTGGTTTGCTCCGTGTCGAGCGCAACCATCATGTGGAGCTCTGCTTTGTCTGGACTCTGGAATCGACCGCCCTCGTCAAGGAACTAGTAATCTCGGGCGGCGGAACTTGACGGAACGTTAGTCGCCATTAAATGAGGTTGACAGTAAAAAAAAAGTGAGTCGGGCCACTGGGGACACCAAATAGGCAAACGTTCACTCTAGCATTTTTAGCCGATTTCCATGACCGCGGCCTGATCCAAACAAATGCAGACAGGAATGAGTTTCACATAATGATTTCTGAAAGTTGATATACCGAGTACATATACTCTCACCGTCTCATGAAACTTGTCTAAGATTTAAACTAACTTTGAATATATCTACGTACTATATAATGTTTAGATACATCTAAATTTCGACAAATTTAAGAAAATTTTGGTGGGCAGGAAGGGTCTCTTCCGTGCATAAACTGTAACACAAAGGTCCCTATGCCCTGAACATCTCCAATCAATACAAATCACTCTTGGGAACAGACTCTGAAGCCCCACATCTCCAATCAATACAAATCAGCGACATGAAGGTCTTCTTCGTTGCCCTCGCCGTCGCCCTCTGTCAGCGCCTCCGCTTCATCCGAGCAGCCAACAACCTGGAGATGATTGGAAGATGGAGTGTGACGGGGGAGATGCGCGCGCCCTGAAGACGACGAGCGCGGCGAAGTCTCCCTTGGAAGCCACTGGCTTGGTGCTCGCGACGCTGGCATCTATAGCAGCGGGTCGCCGCGCCGGACCCCTCCAGGACGGCCGCGAGCGTGCCACCACACTGTTGAAATCAGAGCCACGACACTGCTGCTACCACTCCGCGATTCCCATGCTTCCAAACAGTCGCATCGACATTGATCTTTTTTTTTTCTTCATATGTCCTACGAAATGAGCTATCCAGATCGTGCTTGGGTTTGAGGGTTTAGTTCTGCCCTGGAAATCTGGGCGAGTTGCTTGCGGTAGCCCATGGTGGGCTGGCGTCCACCGCCCCAACAACAGGGCCCATGATCTGGGCCCTCCTGGGGAGAGGAATGTTGGCGACCTGAAACCGGAGCCTTGGCTTGCACTTGCACACCGTGCATCTCCTGACCTTGGGAAGCAACAGTTGCAGCTGGCACGGCAGCCTCGGGGGCCACATCTGACTGACGGCGACTGATGTGCGATATACACTGTCTAGCTCAACCAGCTCTACCAAAATACCTGCAAAATAAATAACGATAGTTTTTATTAGCTGGTAGTACAAAAGAATTCCCACTAGATGTACTCTAGAAACCAGATAAAGTCGTCCTTTTTCTACTGCTCTACTATTCAACGCGAAGTGGTTTTTAACAAAAGAAAAATTGCAAGACAAAGTAGATGAATATGTAGACATTTCGACCCTCTGTAAAAAATGCAAGACAGAGTAAATTCTAAATATAAGAAAAAGGAGAAAGAGTACGTAAAAATAAAATAAGATTAGCACTACAGAGAGCCAGCTTTGGTAGGACACGTACCTTGTTTTTTATGTGAGCCAGCTTCATCATGTTCTCCTCTAATTTGCACCACTGTTTTAGGTCAGGGCAATCATAAATATGTAGTGTTTGGAGGTTTGTGAGTTGATCCATGCCCTCAGGCAAACACTTGATACCCTTACAATTCAAGATATCAAGAATCACCAGAGAGCTGGGCAGGAGACATACCCTTTCACCCAAGTGATTTAATTTATGGCAGTCACCAATGTCTAGTATCTGGAGATGGGTGAGTTGCTGTATGCTTTCTGGCAAAGAAGACAAGACATCACAGCCCCACAGGACAAGTTTATTGAGAGAGGTTAATTCTCCTAACCAGTGCGGTAGTGATGCCATGCTGCTCGCAATCCCACAGACTGTAGCTCCGTAAGTTGCCGCTTGTTCTCGTTCAGCCATTTTGGCAGCTCTTCCAAGTATTTGTCTTGTAGCTTTAGAGTCTCCAGAGAGGAGAGATGTTGGACCTCTGGTGAGCCGATCAGATCGACTGAGCCTTTAATATGCAAATCAGTGAGGCCAGGGAAGTGCTGAAGCAAGCTCCACTGGTGCAGAGGTACCTTGCTGTTTTCAACTGACAGCTCAGTAGTTACAGGAGAAAAGGAGGAGGTGGCATTGGTGTGTGGTCCACTACACTCTTCCCATGATGATAACACGTTATCGCTGTTTGATATCACCCAATATGTAGCTTTAGGTGGAAACGGTTTAATCCTTAACATGGGGCAATCATTAATTTCCAACTGTGCAAGCACGTGCTGCTCACCACTGGAGTGTGACGTGGTCCACTCTTCCAGGTTTGCCATGCCTCTGAGAACCAGCCACTCTAGGTTTGGCGGTTGGTCCAAGTGCTAGCCAGTGCGGAAAGCCGACACCGCTCATGAATCGCATATCTCCAACATCTTCAATGTGCTCGGTGGAACCAGATTTTCCATCAAAATTTTGTGATCCACAAACCTCTCAGCATCTGGAGTCCACTCCAGTGTCAAGTCCTCAAGTTTTTTCTTCCCCATCAAATTTATACGCTGGGCCTCTTCTACGAACTTCACATTTTCAAGTCCAGTCAACTTGAGCACCACAGGATCTATGTGTTGTAGCAGGACGAGGTTGCTACTAGAGTGGCCATCACTAGGCTGCACCGCAAAGTGTGGTAACGATATTGCACTGCTGCCAACCTGAGGGGCTTTGGACATTGCCCAACATTCATTTGTATCAAGAAACTTCAAACTATCCATTGTATCTATATTTCCTGGTATCCCGCTAAGACAAGTGCATTTTGACAGGTTCAATGTATGCAGCTTTCTCAAGTTACATATACTTCCAGGTATACTGTAAATATCAGAATTGTAAGACAAGTCCAAATACTCCAGATTGAAAAGATTGCTGCATATATAGTTGATGAAACTGTCCATGGCAACTTTAGACATAAGAGTCAGCCCAGACACATTCAAATACCGGAGTTTGGTCACATTTTGTGGCAGCAACTTGGTACGTGTACAATGTAAATTCAAATGTTGCAGATTGGACAAACCAGCCAAAGCTTCATCTAGACAATCAATACTACGACAGCCTGATAGATCAAGATGCACCAAATTTTTTAGACTCCGAAATGACCTCGGCAACTCTGACATTCTCATACAACCTGACATGTTTAAGTACTTGAGTTGAATGAATCTTCCCAAAGCTTCGGGGAGCTTTCGAAGATCACAAGCCTCTGAAGATAAGTTCAGATACTCAAGTTTGTTCAGGGTGCCCAAAACTTCTGCTTCCTGGCAACTTTCAAGATATGAGCTGAATGATAAGTTCAAATACTCTAGTTCGGATAGGGCGCCCAGAGCTTCTGGCATCTCTCCAATTTTTTTGCAGTGAGATAAGTTCAAATATTTCAGCTTTGTGAGGCTGCCCAAGAACTCTGATATACCTCCAATACAAGAGCAATTTGACAAATCAAGATGCACTAATTCTTTTAGCCTCCCGAATGATTCGAGCAACTTTGCAATTTCGAACAACCAGACAAATCAAGATATGCCAGACCTTCAATTTTTCCAATGAATTCTGGTAAAGCCAAGATTTTAGAAGACCCATGAAGGTTGAGGTACATTAACTTTGATAGCGTGCTGATATCATTCGGAATGAGTGCATCTTGGACTCTAGGAGCATTAAGATACCTCAGCTGCTTCAATACACCAATAGAATACGGCAACTTTTGTATTGAACACTCGCTTAAGTCCAAGACACGCATGGACTTGGAGGATGAAAATGCAGCCCCGTGGAGTTCAGTTTCAGCACAGTCCATAAAACGGAGTGCCCTTATCTTGGATGACTCCAAGCCAATTGGCTTACTACAATCATCAAGCAATGCATAATGGTAGCAGACTCCCTTAGTGTTCCTGCCTTTGCCAACGACAAAAATTTCATCGTCAATGACTAATCTTGCTAAGTCGTGCACCAGATCATGCATGGTCAACAATGTCATATCTTCATCATACAGTTTGATAGTCTGCAAGAAAATCATTTTACAAAGTCAGATTTTGGGGTTTCTTATAATTAAACCAATTTGTGAATTAAATTCGTTATTGAATAGTAAATTTGACTTGTGCTTGTCTGCTGTTTCCTAAGTGTATATTTTTTCCCTAAACTGTAAACTGCAAAATTAGATAATTATGTGCTTAAGTGCCACGACCAAACATAATTCATTTCTCGGGCAAGTGCAAAGCAGTTTTGGATGACGTGATGGTGTTTCTCAATGCATGGCAGTCAATTAACATCATATTGGAAAAATAAGATAGTTCCAAAAATATGAGAACTCCTAAGAAACCAAAGAAGGAATAGTAATCATACAATGAAACAAGTCTAGAAAACTCATAAATAATTTATGTAGACTAGAGAAAAATCATCTATGATAAATCAGAATTTGTAGAAAAGTGTGAAGTTATAAAAAAGCAACACCGCGGTTTATATGTCAGATTCCTTTCCCAATTTTACTGTCTTTATTTAATTTTGGATTTTTCCGATTTTCTTCAGTTTTTCGTGATGGTTAGGCTTGTATGCAAAAACCTTCGCTACCTCATCGTGAAAGAAATCTACATAGTTTGGATAGTTAAGAATCAAATTATATGATTTACTATTTTACGGCAGGAATAGTTAATGGATCAGAAATGTACTTTTCCTTGTAATATTGTACTAGATCAAGCCACTGTGTTTTGACTATAGTTTAAAGTCCAGACCACATCGCTAGTCAGAGCGGAATAACCAGAGCTGGTGACCCTAGTGGTTTCTTAAGCTCTACATACTGTTCCTCCATTGGTCCTGGGCAAACTCAACTGCTTCTTTGGATAGAAAAATTTTGCGCTAGATTTTAGGAAAATTCATTTTGGTAATAATTTCCCGAAAACCAGTATTAGGAATTATTCAGTTATTGAAAATAAGTAGATAGAAAATCCTGTTTGGAAATTTTGTTGAGAAACAATTGGGGCAGTTGTAATTAGGTTCCTATAACCGCGTTTTCAGAAGAACGATGAATATCTATTTCCCAAAACTCTAATTGCTCGGATTGTGGAAACCAATTTTTCCTTATCCGTGTATTGAATCCCGCATCCAAAGAGATTTTGTTAGTTATACGGTTGCTTGGGATTAAGGTAAACTAGTTGTGTTGAAACACTGTATCGAAACAAGGCCTAAGTGGGACTAGTGTGTAAGTGGCAGTATGTGGGTGTCGGTTTCATGTATGATTGTAGTCTCAAATTCTACATAATCCTAGTGACATATAATATGTGGATTTGGAATTTCATATACCAATAGAATTGGATTACTAATCCCACAAATGGACTTAAGCTACTCCGTAAGCTTAGAAAAGTGATCTTAAGTGATGGTCACTTCCATCTGGTTGTAGCCTAGGTTTCAAAAGAGTGCTTATGTCAGTGGCGAGAGCCCAGTATCCGACAAGCAACCAGTTATGTTATTGTGGCCAAAACTAATCCAAAGTAATAGTATAATGAATAAATCCACAGTTGTGATTATCAGTTCATATCACTTTCCAAAAATTAACAGTACAATATTATATCTTTTTTCTTGTATATCGAAAATTTTAGTTATGAAAGTATGCTATGTGGATATGCAATTCTCTTTTTCTGGAATATTTTTTTTGTTAGGGATTTTCTAGAAAAGTTTGGTTATGAAAGTTTAGTAATGAAAATACGCTATGTGGGCACAACTTGGTTTCTAGGGAAAGTTAAGAAGTTTTCACTCCATTCACTTGCACTTAGGGATTTCAAAACCGAGGCATGTGTGAGTGTGGTACCATGTGTGCATGAAACTGTTCTGTTTGAATGTCTACTATCGTAGTATCAAATTCTAAATAGTCACAATGGTCTATAATATGTTGATTCGGTAATTGAAATATTGATCCCACAAAAATGCAAGAGTCCAAATTGACGCGTTGCAGGCATGCATTTTAATTCAAACTTTCTCTATGCATCTTTCAGTATTATGGCACATTTTGTCTTTATAGGAAAAATGTGCATTCTTTTATTGTCCTACGTAAGTTAATAGTAATAAACATTTTCCATTGAAATATATGTATATTCATCGTGACCGAGGGCTTGGCTTGCCCTGTTAAGGAGTGAGAACCCTTGGAATTTCTCGTAAATTTCCCAAGGTAACCGTATCTTTATTACATTTTTCTTTCGGAAGTAGAAATATTGGCCAACACCTATTTATTTATATGCTAGTAAAAAATATAATCAGATAGAAAATTGCGATAATATAATATATCATTTCCACATAAAAAATCAAATTTAAATTTTGTAACCTACATTTAAATAATATTTAAGAAAAAACAGAGGGTTAACTTTTCGTACCAAGAGATCATGCTAGACACAGGGAAGGGGAAGTAGGAGACTAGTTTGTCATACGTTATATGAGGATGCAAACTTTAGGCCATGGTGAGCATTTCCTTTTGCTCCTAGGAATCACTACTTGATATGTTTTTTCTTGAATTAGAGCATGCCACAAATAGAATCAGTAGCTCTGAATATTGTGGGGATGTACTAGCTAGGAGCTAGTTCAATAATGTGCAAGTGGGTGTTCTATGTGTATCAACCACTGAAATGTTTAAGAACTTATTTGGAAAAGTTTTGTTTTGTATGTTACACCTCTTTATATGTTATACTCTCATTTCAGTATCTTGCATCTTGTGCACTTCAAAAATATGCACTACATACTTAGTGACCTTGCAGTAGTTTGAAGAAAGGAAAATACATTCAATCACATAAGGTATACAATATAAACTCACCGATGGTGACTTGAAATGTTCAAGGAAAGAGAGTCCCAAAAGCTGACTAATGCATCTTTCACCAAGCTCCCACGTAGAGAACCCAAGAGAAACCCATTGGTGAATAAGATCATGTTTAGCTATCTTGTGACCTTTTGGAAATATTGCACAGTAGGCAAAGCACAGCTTCAGATATGAAGGCATAACACTATAGCTCAACTTCAGAGATGGAAGCACTTGCAAAGAAGTTGGATCTGTTGAAGAAGATGCATCCCAGATATTACTATCTCTCACCGATTCCCATTCACTTGGCTTCTTAGATTGCATCATGTGTCCAAGAGAGTTAGCTGCTAAAGCCACACCACAACACTTCATTGCAATGACCTTCCCTATCTCCTCTAATTGTTCTTTGTCATCTCTAGATTCAAATGCACTCTTTTGCTTTATTATAGACCAGCACATTTCATCAGTCAATGGTGCTAATTTGTATGATTGGATGGTACATATTTTTTCTGCAATGGCATCATCACGTGTGGTTACTATGACTACCACGCTGCCCTTCCCAATCTGCAGCATATCGATTAGACTCTTCAGCTTAAATTGCTCACCCTCCCAGAGGTCATCTAGAACAATAAGAATCTTTTTGTCAGCAAGGAGCTTTTGAAGACAATTGTGTATCATCTGCATTGTACTGTACTCACTCTCCTTCACTTCCATTGATAATTGTGATATTATAGAATTCCCAATCTTCTTCAAATCAAATATTTGTGACACATAAACCCACACCTGAGAGTATTCTTTGAATTTGGAATTATTGTAAACCATTTTTGCCAAGGTTGACTTTCCAAGGCCTCCAATTCCACATATGGGAAGGATTGTGATCTCGTTTTGCATGTTCTCAGCTAAAGAAGCCAATATTTCCTCTTCCGCAATGGCCCTCCCAACAACATGTGTCTCCATGATTGACGTGGTTTCCCGTATATCGGTAACCTTTGGCTCATTGGCATTAGCATCTTCCCATAATCTGAATTGCTTGTGCTGATCGGTTATCACCTTCAGATCCTCCCTCATCGTCTCCATCTTGTTGGCCATTGTAATCTTGGGGCCAACTATGAGACACGGGATCATAATTGCCAAATATTTTTTGAATGAGAACTGCAAGACAATTGATTTGTTACTACAGTGAGAAATGACCAGATTTATAGTTCTATACTACAAAGGCATTTGGAACAACTGGATTTTCTAAAAAAACATCAAGTTTCTATAAGACCAAATCTTCTTTCATATTTTTGAAAGACTCCGAATGTATGACCATGACAAAACTATAGGAAAACTAAGCTCAGACATGAAAAGTCATGCAACATTTAGAAAAGTTAAATCATATCAAAAACAAATTCTAACTTGTCTATTTAATTAGTTCTAGCAAGTTTATATAGAAAGAAGTGATCAATATGATGATATCTGGATGAACAAGGTAGAACAAACAGGCCGGTGGCCTGCAGCGCACACATACCTTCCGTGGAGACGGCTGAGTGATTGGTTCTGTCTCGGCCTCGAAGTCATCAATCATGTCCGAGATGGCGTACATGGCGTCCTTGAGCCGCTTCAGCCACAGAAGCGTCGGTTCATCAGTGATGGACCGCCTCTCGGCGACCTTGAGCAAGGCCTCGACAGATTCCAGAGCCATTTTCATCTTCCTCAAATCCTTGTCGAAGTTCTTCTGCAGGCTGATCTGACCTCCGATGGCCGAACCAATCTGGTCGCTCACCACCTTGAGGATGGCAGCGGCAAGCATTCCGCCGAGCCCCGCCATGGCCGCCGCTGCTCAAGGTTGGGGGCTGGGAGCAAGAGCGGTGAAGGTAGACGCTCCAGCTCCAGATCTGATCTAAGTAAAGCCTGGGCTCAGGACACTTTTCCAGGTCAATTCTACACCAAGTCTTTGTTTTTCCGCATATGACTGTGGCACCGTGCTAATTAAATACGACCACATGTAAGCCAGTTTTTGCAACAGCAAAAAAATCACTTTTTTCACTTCCAAAAATTCAGGAAAAGAATATGAGTACATATGTAGGTGTCTACCATACACGTATGAAAGTATAAAGTTATGTTTCCAGATGCGGCCTACACAAAAATGAAAAATATGGAGAAAAATAATAAAACTTCAATGCCTACTTAAAGCCGCATTTTTTATTTGTGTACCCTAAAATATGATGTAGTTTTAGGGAATCTCCAATGAGGCGACGCAAAACGGACGTTTAAATTGTTCGCGATGCGTCGGCCGAAATGGTTGAAAATGACCGCGCGTCCCTTTGGGTCGGGGGCATCCCCTAGCGGCATGACGCCCCACTTTTTTGGTTCGCATCGTTTAAAAATAATTTACATAGTGGTAAAAAGAAAATATACAATATAAAAACTAAAAGCCCTAGCCTCAAGTCTGGTACCTGCAGCGCCTGTTTTATTATGCATATTCTCTGAAAGAATGATTATGCTATGGCAAGGCAGCTGGTGGGTGTTTTCTGTGTTGCACAGGCTGCACTAAGCCTGGAAAACATGGATAACTCATATCACGAATTTGAGCTCAGTTTCCAAAGTAACTGAAGCAACTGCATGTATGTCATCATGCTAACCTCAGTTCATGTAACAAAATAATTATCTGCCCAGATGACAGCATAACACAAAGCCCTAATACTATGCTTTCTACTCCATTACTATAAACAGGGAAATTACAAGCAAAAAGTTTATATTCCAGTTACTACAATGGTTACAGAGGCAAGAGCAGCACACGTTTCATCTTGGCCGGCTGCAATCTGCAGCTGAAGGATACCAGAACCTGTCAGACAGCTCCTGCCTGTCTGAATCCCAGGCACTCCTCAGGGTCTCATAAGAGCGGTTCACCTCGCTGACATCCTTCGGCTGAACTGGGCTGCTCTGCTCCTGATAGTGCTGCCGGTCACTCATCATCCGCCGGCTCATGCTCCCGGCGACGCTGCTCGTGGCGGAGATGCAGCCGGACTCCACCATGTCGCCCTCCAGTATGCGGAGGACCTGATAGTTAAGAGATGCGAGAACAAGGGTGAGCATATATATGTGGAGATTGTTCCTGCTAAGAGATGGTGAAATGCTTTGTGTAGCATCTGACTAACATGGGACATTCGCGGCCTCGAGTGAGGGTCGCGCCTTATGCACAGGTTCGCCGCGTGCAGCATGCAGTAGACCTCGTTTTCGCAGAAGCGGTCCTCGAGGCGCGGGTCGATGAGGTCGTCAAGTGCGTGGTCTTCCAGTAGAGGCCGGGCCTGTTGCCAAATGAAGTGAACAGGGTTGGTACCATGGCATGTGATGCAAATGGATCAAAACAGAACAAAATCCACTTCCCTTTTAGTTTGTGTTGCTGATTGAGCATGAACAGGTACCAAAATATCTGTTAGTTTCATTTTTGTTGATGGCGTAAACATCATTATTTTCTCTTACAAAAATATATATCCTTTGACACAGGATTCTTCAGTTAGTGAAAACCATCACTACTGGGCACTGGCTATCGTGTTCATACCGCAGATTTGTACTTTTATTAGGAACCACATAATCATACTAACTTATTAGTCATTAGCCAGCGAAGAGAAAATTAGAAAGGAATATGATAGTAGTATAGTTATCTAATTATGCGGTGCTCACCCATTCAGTTAGGAACTGCTGGCCCTTCGGTCTGTTAATATCGACAGCCTTGCGCCCAGTGACAAGTTCCACTAGAACAACCCCAAATGAGTAGACATCGGCCTTCTCAGTTATTTGCCCGCTCTGGGCATATTCAGGTGCCAGATAACTGTGCAGTGAAAACAAGAAGCTCAGATTTGCCAAAATTACAATCTACACCTGACCAAGCATGGCAATGTGCATATCTGGTAGCTTACCCGAATGTGCCGATGACTCTTGTTTCGACACCCATGTCTCCATCAGGTTGCCATCTAGCCAAGCCAAAATCGCCGACCTGTGACAGCATTATGAAATGAACTTCAATCTCATCATGAAATACAGTTAATACTGAACCCCACGACACCAATGGGAAGACAACTCTATCACACTTGACATTATAATAAATCTAAGAGATGACCAGATACCGAGCTTCATGAATAAAGGAAATCAGAAACAATAGCCACAGTGGATCAAAGACAACCAGATAGTTATTTAGCACATAAATAACACATGGTTATTAAGGTCCAACATAATGTAGGTATGAGGTAAGGTTTTATAGCAATTGTCACATCATTGCGGATTTTTTTTTCAATGCTGGCACTGACTTGTTTATATTGTGAGAAAGTTGATGATCATACCAGTGGCTCAAAATCATGTGTGACAAGGATGTTGTTTGGTCTCATATCACGATGAATTATGCAACCAACCCTGCATTCTTCATGGAGGTACCGCAGCCCTCTGGCTGCTCCAACTGCAATCTTTTGTCTGGCAGCCCACCCCAATGTCTCTCTGTTACGACCTAATAGAGTGCAATGTTCAGCAGGGTTAGACTCATTAATTTAAACAAGTACACTTCCCTATTGTCCAAACATTGCCATCAGAAATCAATACAAGAATCATGAAAGCAGAACCGATGAATTTCTGTCTAAACGACTTGTCACGTTTAGTTCTGAAGATAAAATGTAGCTTACCATAAAGATGTGTATCCAATGATCTGTTGCAAATGTACTCGTAAACCAGCAACCGCCTCTTGTCTTCGACACAAAACCCAATGAGCATCACAACATTCCGGTGCTGTGCACAGCTCAGAACCTCCACCTCCGAGCAAAACTCGACATCACCTTGGGAGCTAGCAAGTTTGTACTGCTTAACAGCAATCGCTTGGCCATCAGGAAGCACCCCTCTGTGAACAGACCCAAACCCACCCTCGGCCAGGAAATTTGCTCTGGAGAAGCCACCGGTCGCATATTCCAGTTCCGCGTAGCTGAACCATCGTGGAGGCTTTCCGAACACCGGCGTCTTATGCTGACATACAGAGCAAAGAGGCGGCGGCCCAGGCGGCGCGCTCCTCGACAGAGAGACGACGTCTCTCACGTTTCCTCTGAAATTCAAGTCGGACCTGCTCCTGACTGCGCTGATCTCAGTCAGTAGGTCCAGCTTGGAGATCTTCTCGAGCAATGCGTCCGCCGTGGGAGTTCTTCTAGCTCTAGGACGGTTTGGTGTTAGTACTTTGGAGGATACAGGTCTCTGCAGAATGTCAGCCATCCATGGTTGAAGCAATGAGGCTGCTGCCTGAGGGGTTGAAGTTTCCATCTCGGAATCAGATATGTTGACATGCAAATGCTGTATATTATCATTGCCTGCTACTTTCTTCAGAGGGCTATCTGTTTCCGAAACACAAAGTGGAGAAGTGACAGGGCGCGAGCTAGCAACAGAGGATGTTCCGGTACTGTCAGTCACTTCATTTGTCAGAGAGGTATTTGTTTCTGAATCACAAAATGGAGAACTGGCAGGGTCTGAGCTCGGGGCAGAGGATGTTCCGGTATCATCGGTTCCTTCTTTCTTCAGAGAAATGTCTGTTTCTGAATTACAAAATGTAGAAGCAACGTGGTCCGAGCTTGTAACAGAGCATGTTCCGGTATCTTCGGCTGCTTCTTTCTTCAGAGAGACATCTGCTTCGGAATCACAAAACGGAGAACTGCCAGGGTCTGAGCTTACGGCAGAGCATGTTCTGACATCCTCGGTTGCTTCTTTCTTAACAGAGCTAATTGCTTCAGAATCACAAAATGGATCAGTGCCATGGTCTGAGCTTGAGACAGAGGTAGCTCCCATATCCTCGGTCAATTCTTTCTTCAGAGAGGCATCTGTTTCAGAACCACACAATGGAGAACCACCAGGGTCCGAGCTTGACACGGACGACACCCCGGCATCAGTACTATCACACGGTGTTTCCGACTCTGTGCTGCAGCTCGGCGTCACTTCGGGGCCTCGGATTGAGACCGTCTCCTCCTCTTCTACACCGCCTGCAACTTCGCCACCATCCGAAGCGCTTGGCTCGGGCTGCGGTGGAGGCGGCGCCGGAGCAGGTTCCTCCGGCTGTTTCTCCGCCAGGTTGAGCCGGACAACCTTGGGCTGGGAGCGCCTCATGACGACGATGTTGCATTGGAGGTCCTGCATGCAGTGTCTCTCCTCAAGCTTCAGGTCCCTGAGCAACATCAAAGCAACTCACACATGAGTGACTATGCTGCTGGTACTGAAGAATTCAGCTAGTGTTCCGGTGGCAGTGTCGCATTACCTGTCCAGCACGACCCAGCTCGCCTGTGCTTGCTTCGACTCGGCAGCCACCACGCCGCCGGAGGGTGAGGTGTGGACGATTCTCACCTTCACATCTACCTGCAGCGAATGAAGCAACATGAGTTACTGAATTGATAGGAAATTGTGAGTACATGAAGCTGAGTGGCAACTGAAACTGACGAACAGCAGCAGCATTGAGTAGCAGCACCTTGGTCGGGTCATAGAGGTCCCGGAGCCTCAGCGTCATCTGCGTGCACAGCTCGGAGACGTCCGACCTCTGCACGGCCGCCGCCGCGTGGCCGGTCGCGCAGCCCCCCGCGAAGAACGGGAAGCCCCAGGGCCTTTTGCCTGAAAGAGGCGGAAAGGGCAAGAACGATTTTGTTTGAACATCAATTAGTCAGATGGACGGCGGAAGCCATGGATTAGGGAAGCTCGGGGTGAGGAGGAGGGCGTACCGGGGACGGCGGGCGGCGGCGGCGGCATGAGGACGAGGAGGAGGACGGTGTCGCCGTGCCGCGCGACGTGCGCCAGCGCCCACGCTGCCGCCGCCCTGGGGATCTCCCTGGGCGCGGCCCGCGCCGCCACCACCACTGTAGCTCCCCGGCTCTGCGGCTGGGGATGCGGCCGGGGCGGCTCGCCGGCTCCTCCTCTCGCCGCCATCACCAAATGCAGCTTTATTTTCAGCGTTGGAATTTCGAAGTGGTCGGCCAAGAGAAGCGGCGGTCAGTCAGACGCTCTTGTCCTAGTACTATTTGGTTTCATGTCTCAAGTCCAAATTCGCGTGCCCATTGATCAATATGAGCGGTCACCTTAAAATGGAAAGTACATGTTGGAAGCGCGTGGAAGGATCTGGCACACCTTAATCATTAGGATTTCTATCTACACCTCACAAAACCGGAAAGACGTGTCCAGCTGTCAAAGAAACGTAGGCTAGCTGATATCATGTGTTGTTTTTTTAAAAAACTATAACTTTTAAACCGTGCGGCTAAATTATAATCCGTTTTCACTTCTAAAATCTCCACGACGAGAGCTTCGAAACTAGACCACATTTTCATATGTTTCGATAGATTTTTTTAACAAGCAACTTTAATGCGCGACAGAGCAACTTTGTTGTGCAGCAAAGCAACTTCGGTGTGCGGCAAAGCAACTTTTGGAGTGCAACGAAAACTATCTTTCGCCACTATCTTTGCAGCAAGTTGCCTACCGTTGTATCGAAATTGCCTGCCGTTGTAGAGAAGTTTCCTACTGACGCAGCGAAGTTGCCTACGTCGCAATGAAGTTTCCTACCGTGGTAGCAAAGTTGCATATCATTTGCAGTGAAGTCGTCTACTGTTTCAACGAACTTGCCTACTCGTTGTTGCAAAGTTGCCTACACTACCGAAAAGCATTATAGGCAACTTAGCAACGATGAAAAGCAACTATTGCAACAAAGTTGCGAGGATGACTCGGCCGGCATGAGCGGGGGAACGACTGACTCGACCGACGTGGGGGTGTTTCGGAAAGCAACGCTAGCTATGCCAGAGTCACCAAATGTGGGGCGATGATATTTACAACTGCGCTTGTTAGTGGCGAGGGTTGGGATGACTTGATCGGCAACATTGTTGCTACGAGCGATCAGGGCTAAACCTTGTGAACTACATCATGGATGCGGCCAACGACCTAGAGTTGCTCGTATTATTTTTTCTGGTGCATTAGAAGTTGTTGCTGCAGCTGTTGCGAAGCCTACCATCGTTGTGAATCAATTGTTTTCGTTGCACATGAAAGTTGCTTTTCCACACACCAAAGTTGTTTTGCTGCAAAACAAAGTTGCTCTGTCGCGCATCAAAGTTACTTGTTAAAAAATTTCATCGAAACATATGCAAATGTGGTCTAGTTTCGAAGCTCTCGTCATGAGGATTCTAGAAGTGAAAACGGATTGTAATTTCGTCGCACGGTTTAAAAGTTACAGTTTTTTCAAAAAAGACACATGTTATCAGCTAGCCTACTTTTTTTTGACTTGACGCACGGTTCACAGCTGTCGTGTAGTGCGTCCGCCTGGGTCTTCGGTTTGGCACGCACCCGCTTGGAAGAATTCAGGCCAAATTAAAGCGACGCGTACGCATGGACTTTACGTTCAACTTTAATGAATTTATCATCTCTATAATAATTGACGAGCCTAGTTTAAATTCAAATTCCCGACACTTTTTTTTTGAGAACACAGTACAACGCAGACGGCTCACAAACACGCACGTACAAACACCCCTATGAACGCACGCACACCCTACCGAATGCTATGAAATTTAGTTTTCAAGATCTAGTTTGTACTATGAAATTTCAAGGGCCCTCATGAATCTTTTTCTTTGTCTCTACGTACGTCAATTATAGCAAACACACGAATACATGTTCTTTGGAAGAAAAGAAAAATTGCTACTATGTTTTTCTGCAACGCAACCAAACTGCATGTATTACTACCTCTGTTTATAAAAAGATGTCACACGATCGTTTAAATTTGGATATATCTAGACATTCTTTAGTGTATGGATAAATGCAGATTTAAACAAATTTTCGACATCCTGTTGTGTGATTGGAGGGAGTACTAAATTTTGTGTTCTCATTTACCGTAAGATTTAAAATGACATGACGTTGTTGCCACTGTTCTTCATTTTGAAAGTTCTTAGAACAAATAGCTGTCAGACAAATGAATCTTGTTCAAAGCTACATAAAAAAAAAAAAGAACAGGGTGACTCAACTCGACGCCTGCATTTCATGCGTGGCACGGAGGTTAAGGCAAGATGGTAGGCAGCTTTAACTCGCAAGAGAAGAGGGAGCCTTTTTTTTTTGTCTTGATCATTGCATATGCATGCCGCTGCCCTTTATCTCCTCGAAAGATGCGTCGCGTTTGAATTTGGAGAGAGGCAACTGAAAGGAGGAATTCAAACATTTCCTCTACTCCTCGGAGGTTCGACGATGAAATTCTCTTTTTTGTGCTGGTCAGTTTTGATTTACTTTTATATTTGAATATTTTGATTTACTTTTATAGTTGACTAGTGGAAGGAGAAATGAAACACTCGGACTACAAAACATGCTCTCCAAAATCTACGCATTCAAAAGAAAATAATGCATAAACGTTATCGTCGCCCGATCGAAGATCTTAGGTTTGCATCCTAAAGAAAAGTCGGAGTTCCCAAAACAATGCCTTCAAAGGCCATTGTTACGTACATCCAACAAAGGCTAGCCCATGGGGTTTTACCCTGAAAAACACGACTCGATACTAGAGAAGCACCACCAAAACCGAAGTTCCTAGTGTTGCCGCCCCACTTTCCAAGGACCCTGCTGCAAATCACGAATCTAAACATGAAAAATCATGCAGCCAAGCCCGCTCGACCATGAACCAATGTCTTCATTGCATTCATGATCCCTCCTTCGCCGTTACCATCTAGTCTTCCAGTCGTAGCTGACTTGACATTCAGTGGCGGAGCTTAGTTGAAGCAAACATGTGCCATGGCCCGCCTATCTATGCTATTATTCAGTCAATGTAATTAGTCTTATCTAATCCCACTTTCACTACTGTTTTCTCTTTAAAAAATATTTTTGGCCCGCCCTAATTTCTTTGTCAAGCTTCGCTACTGTTGACATTTCCTGCCTCTGCCAACCCTACCATGGAAAATCACAATTTCAACATGTCCCATGGTGTTAGCTGAATGCGGAGCTTCACAACACACCCCTTGAAGCCCCATGGGCTGATGTTTGTGGATCGCCCGATCGAAATCCATCCAATACAGGAGTCGCCAATCTGTGAAGATCGTCAATGGAGAAATCCGGAACTCATCGATGGCCTGATCGAAGGCGATCAACAACAGAACAACAAGTAAGGCGGAAGAGGACCGCTACGACCGCTTACCTCCTTTATTGTGTGGAAGGAGATGGCACGAGAAAGGATCTCCGTTGGCCATCCACCTACCACGAGGGGAGGGATCGACGGTGAACCAAGAAGAGGCTGGCAGGTCAACCCTAGGCCAATACTCCGCTAGTGGCCGACACTTCTCCCCAACCCACATCATAGCATGGGGCACTGCCCTAGCCTCCTTGCTCCGACGACATGGACGTGTTTGCCCTAGCCCTCGCCTTAGATCGTCGATGCCCGCCTTCCCCAAGCTGTCTTCGACATATGGGGCGTTTTCGCTGCCGCGACAAGAGCCGGTGGCAACGGTGGAGCAGCCTCCCTTCGTGTGGCTTCTGGTGGTGGGTAGGGTTAGGCCCGGTGCCGCCCTGGGGGTGCGACACCGGACATGGTGTGAGACACGTGATCAAGATGTACGTATGTATCCCTTTTTTGAGAAACACGGTACAATCAAAGACGCTCACATATACGCGCACACACTCACCCCTATGAACGCACGCACGCACACCCTACCCCTATGAGCACCTCCAAGAGACTGCGTCGAAGAACTTTTTTTCGAAATGGGTTTCACCCTGGCCTCTGCATCGGTTGATGCACACAACCTTTTATTAAAGCCTGAATATTCAAAGTTTACAAATCATGGATCAACGAGGGTCGATACAAAAATCAACCACCGAAAAATAAGAAGTCTGCTAAGCAATCTAGGCATCTTCTAATCTCTTAATAGGCCGCCAAGTAGCCTGGTAGAAAATATCCTGGGCAACCATTCGAAGGCGGTTGCATCCAGAAACCATGCGCTCCCGCTGGTCCTCCGGGAGCAAGAAGCGCCAAAGCTGGATCCAGTGAACCATAGTGTGAATAACCTGCAAGAAATTAGTAGAGTCCTTTTTATTAAAAACAATATCATTTCTGCAATTCCAAATTGACCAACATAAAGCCGAAACACCAATGCGAATCCTAGCTTTATCATTTTTGTCAACTCCATTAAGCCAATTCCCAAACATATTTGCGATGTTGGATGGAGGTGGAATATTATATGCAGCAAAAACCACTCGCCAAATAAGTCTAGAAAAAGGACATGAAATAAACAAATGTTCAACTGATTCCTCAGCGTTACAGAAAGAACATTTCGTATTTCCATTCCAATTTCTTTTTGCTAGATTATCTTGAGTCAAGAGGACTTTCTTACTAAGGAATAACATAAAGATTTTAATTTTTAGTGGGATTTTTTTCCAAAGGTATTTACGAAGATATCTTGTATGCCCATTTAACATATCACCATACATAGATTTGACAGTGAATTTCCCTGACGAAGTTAGGCCCCAAACGAACTTATCTTGATCCTCATTTAAAGTTATCTCCATTAATCTTTGGCATAAGTGTACCCATTGATCCCATTTATCACCAATCAGCCTTCTCCGAAAATCAATATTTAACGGAGTTGAACTCATTACATTTGCCACAGTATCATGTTTACGATGGACTATATTGTATAACTAAGGGTACTGAGATGCAAGGGTATGCTCACCTAACCATCTATCCTTCCAAAATCGCACTCCTTCTCCGGAGCCTACCTCAAATTTTCCTCTACTAAAGAATTCCCCTTTAACTTTCATTAGTTCTTTCCAGAAAGGTGAATCGGTAGGCTTACTTTCAACTTCAGCCAAAGTTTTCTGTGAAAGGTATTTGTTTCTTAAGAGTTGTTGCCATAACTCTTCTTCAGAAAGGAGTTTAAATAACCATTTACTAAGTAAGCAATGATTTTTAATCTCCAGTACTTCAATTCCAAGACCACCTTGGCAGGGCCGGCTCTGGCCCTAGGCGACCATGGGCAACGCTCATGGGCCACTGCGGTGACCCAGCATACCACTGCATGTTGTAGTATGCAAGTCGTTGATATGATCTTCATGAAGGGACTTCTTCACAAATATCACATCCTTCAGAGTGGTACAACAGAAACATTGCAGGTCATAACACTCTAGATTATATTACAATTATGGTCTTAACAAGTTGGTATTCTCACTGGTCCGATGAGAACACCCTAAGATACTACTGAAGTACTATTACAACTCAACATAAAGATTAAACTGAGCTCAACAGCTTATTTAGGTAAGCTACTACACTGCTCGGCTCTAAGATGTCTAGGGTAAGACACTACTCCTCCGCCTCATTGTTGTCAGCTCCGTAGACTAGTCCACGCCTTCCACTCCTCCGGATAGATCAGGTTCCTCGTAGACCAGCTCGTAGTCTCCTTCTGGTGCTCCATCGTTGACCTCCACTTCATGGTCACAGTCTAGCAAGGGTGTCGAAAGAAAGTGAGTACAGAGGTACTCAGCAAGTTCAAAAGAGAAAAGGTGTT
Organism: Lolium rigidum; assembly: GCF_022539505.1. Classification (NCBI taxonomy): domain Eukaryota; kingdom Viridiplantae; phylum Streptophyta; class Magnoliopsida; order Poales; family Poaceae; genus Lolium; species Lolium rigidum. The sequence continues at coordinate 209,224,089 of NC_061511.1, read as the reverse complement.
TGATGCACTAGCTACGACCATTTATCAGAAAATCTCAGGTCAATGCATGTTTCAAAAACATTTCTTCAAAAGGTTTATTTTATTCTGAAAACTATGCCCGCCAGTCTTCACAGGTTGACCAGAACTTCATGGAGTTCCTTTCCTGCCGCGTTCGTAGTTCCCTTCCCGGAACAGGGAGTGACAACCACAATATTATACACTCTGCAGAGGTACGTTACTTTTCCCATAAGAGAACTTATCCTTGATACCAACCGAGACGCGTTTCTCGTCCACACTTCCTTGGTGTGGGGCCAGGTGTAAGATCCAAGCCAATCACTGCCTTCTTCGCGACCCTGCATACCCACCCTTTTGTCCATCCGTACATCCCCGGTAGACATCTCTCGATCATACGGCTTTACCCCCGATGTACAATGGACAATCCCTCATAGACGGTAGAGCACTCTCATCCACATGGATGGGGATTTAAAAGGATTTCCCAACCTACTGCGGTGTTATCCCAACACCCAGCCAGGCTCTATCAAGTCCGTTGATATGCAGAAGGGAAAAGATACAGCTGACTTCCCCAGAGCCATTATAGATCTCATGGTTAACGCGAAATGTACGGCGCTAGAATCACTAGACGGCATTGGTGATTAGTCCTATATAAGTAGAACCCTTGCAATGGAACCTCCACCATATCAACACATACCATGGTTCCATTGCCCGCCACATAGTCATATTCATAATTGGAAAAGTAACATTTTATTTTCAATGCAGGAATGATAAGTATAGTACTTTTGTGGGTAAATTGATATAAAACAATCAAGATGACATGAGCAAGGCTGAACTTGCCTGGTGACTGCGAGATAATGCAGTTCGATGTGTTGGATGGAACCTGGACCTCGAGTTCTGTAAAGAAGCATCATTGTCTGGTAAGGACAATGTTATAAAATCCAAATGATGCATGCAAGAGTGTATTATTTCATGTTGAATCCCTTACCCCAATATAGTTATTAAGATTTAGGTTTGAATTAAATATTTATGCCTTTGGCAGTAATTTATAAGTCCTTTAAATCCTTTATCATGGTTTTCTTTTCTAAAAAGAAAAGGATTTAAGAGTAATAGAATTTTCCTTTGGAAAATATTTATTTCAAATAAAGAATTTGAAATAATAGAGTTTTCCTCCTTTTTGGGAATAAAAGAAATTTTGGAATATTAGAATATTTCCTTTTTTGGAAAATCTTATATCTTTAAAAGAAATGACTTGGAATAATAGAGTTTTCTTTTGAAAATATTTGATAAACAAATATTTGAGTTCATTTGGAATTTTCCATGATTTTTATATCAAAGGAAAATTGCAAATTTAAAATTCCAAGTTTATAATTAAATTCAAAAATTACAAAATTTGAAATTTTGTTATAAATTCCATTTCTTATTTTATTCTGATTAAGAATAATTTTTAATACACTAATCCATTTTTTCTTGAATTTTAGAGGTATTTACAATTATTTGGAATTTGGTAAAGTCCAAGGGTTATTTAAAAAGTGAAAATACTAAATTGCCCCTGGCCCATTTGGCCAGCCCACTAGGGCAGCCCATTTGGTCAGCCCACTTGGGCCAGACCAAAACGGTTCGGTGGGAACCGACCGAGTCAGCCCACCTCACTCACTCGCCCCTCTCTCTCGCGCAAACCCTAACCTTAGCTGGTGTCAACACCCGGATTTTTAAGTCCAGATGCCTATTATGCCATACATCGCAATCCTAGGAATATTGTTTTTGCGAGACATAATAGATTGATATCACAGAACATCATTCATTACAAACCATAGTCGTCATACAACAAGAGATCACATGATCGAAACTTACAACAATAGTTGATCTAATGATCAATGCAACACATAGCGGAAGCGAAGTAGTAGTAGTCCATCTATTCCACAGGCAACGCTTGACGTTTAGAAGACGATCATAGTTATCGTAGACGTCCTGCTATCCGTCATCCTGATGTTGTTGCTCCTCTTCATAGTCTGGCCATTTGAATAGCCAGGGACACAGCCGTGAGTACTTTAAAGTACTTGCAAACTAATACTAGTGTAAGTACTATCCATTTTAGTAAGGGGGTGCTAAGCTCTAGGTTTATTTGCATAAAGCCAATTTTAGTTCATAAGCATTTTAATAAGAGACTCTTCATTGTCTAACTACTCAAGTGGGAACATTAGTGTCATTCCCACAACTCTGTTGTGATAACGTCAACTTCACCTTCCAATTCACCATTCATTTTTAGAAAACCTCTGACAACGGAACAGTATGGCCATCCAACCGTCCATAACCGCGGACACGGCTATTCGAATAGGTTTAACACTCGCGAGAGGTTGTACACTTGTGCCACAACTTTTGATTACATCCGTCGGGGATAACCTCCGAATCATCATACTCAGTATGCGGATCATCAACCATAACCTTTCACTTATATACCCTAGTATAGGCACCTCCCCCATGAGCTTGGCCTCCCAGTGATGGCAAACCGCCAACCTGGGAACTGCACAGGGCTTGGGTCGGACATTCACCTCATTTCACGTCATTTCACTTTCAACGGAGGCAGCCTCGGCATAACCCCTATGACGCTTGTTTAGAGGGAACCCATACTAAAATACATAAACTTCCAGTTAAGCCCTACCCATAATCAAGTATTATGGGGGTACTAAAAAATTGAAATGGTATCGCATCCGAACCCAACCATCAGTTTTTTTGTAAAATTCACCATGTCCCTCACAAGTCATATTCACCTTCAAAATCTTTCAATAGAATGACTCATCATTCCAAGGTTTTCACCATCATTGGTTTCACATATTTCCCATCTAGAGTAGTCAATTTTAGTTTAGCACTAGCAACTAGCCATGAGGGGTGCTAACTAACTTGTAGCTATCTAGGCTAAGTTTGATGCTCTTGTAATACTCTAGACTTAGACCAAAGTTAACTATAAAAGTAAGCTTTAATAAATAAAGTAACAACTTGCAGGAAATAAAGACTTGGGATGTGCTCCTTAAACCTAAAATAGAAGTGCAATGGTGCCTTGCTCTAGAAGAGCTTTGCATTAGGGTAGCTTGCAAGAGTATAGCTTGCCTTGAGTGGTACAGTGATCAAAGTTTTCTTCTTCTTCCTCGTAGAAGACCTCCTCCTCCTGGTAGTCCTCGGTACTAGCGTCTATAAACGGATACGAGGTGTACAATCACCAAACAAATCTTACTTGCTATACCAAACACACAAATGGTTTACTCCAGCTATTCTAGCATCACACCCTTATTAACATGGTGGTTGACTTTGTTTTCTGTTTAAGAAAAATAATTTCCTCTCATTAAAAATATTTACTAGGGTTTCTATTTAGTTCTTTGGAGAAATAATTTCCTCTCATTGAATCTTGTTAAGATTTAACCTCCTCAAATAATAAGATATGAACACATGTTGACCCAGGTCAACACTTCATATTTATCATTTGGGAAAATGATTTAAATGAGGCATTACACCTCATGCAATTTAACACTTCCTTAGTAATAATTTAATATCACCAAATAATACCATATGAGATTATATAGACCAAGGGCAATACCTCATGTTGAATTACTTAAGACAAAGATTTAAATGAGAGGGTACCTCTCATACTCTTTAATAAATAGATTTGGGTAATTTTAATGGACTAGATATAGCCATATAGCCATTATTTATTCTAGCCCATGATCATATGAAGCAACCATGTCATATTTTTACATATTCAGATAGACAATATGAAATGTGATTTTTGAGAGTTGGAATCAACTCAAAATAGTTTATGGTTGATTTTTAATAAATGTTTGAAGTTTAAAAAGGCCCTGCCTTGTTATTTTTACCACATGAGTTCTACATTAAATCTAGGGTTGAGACCAGTGGGGTTGGATAGAGAATTTCATTAGCTTTCCAGAAATATAAAATTTATCAAATTTGGCTCAGTGGATATTTTCCTATTTAATTTTGAATATAGCATCAGTATTGAATTTCAGCTAAATCAAATAATTCAAAATTCGAATTTGTGGGCTCGGGCGGGAAAAGAATTGGGCCGGCCCAGCTGCGTGTCTCGCACGAGCGGGCCGCCTGACAATGGGTCCCGCCTGTCAGCGGCTAATCAAACCCGAAGCGGTGCGAGGGACGTGGGACGTTGGATTAGAAATGGATCGGACGGGCGAGAAGCGTCGTCGTCGACGACGAGCACGGCTCACTGGTGCGGCGAGGGTAGGGGGTTGGCGGCTCACCGGCGCTCCGGCGATGATCGGCGACGACGCAGGGCGAGGTTGTCGACGACGGCGAGCCTCCTGGTACAAGCGGCGGCTCCTGGGGCGGCTCCGAGCGTCGTCCTCGTCTGCGGCGGATCCGCGGACTCCGGCGAGCAATTGGCTGGCTACCGGTGACAATGTGCAGAGGGAGGTGGTCGAGGAGAGCGAGAGGAAGGAGGGGAGTGAGCTGGTGTGGAGAATTGAGGCGGGGGTGGTCTCCTTTTATAGGCGCGAGGGGTGCCGAGGCGCATGGATGAGGTCGAGCATGGCGACGGCGTTCTGGGCGGTGAAGGGGCAAGGCGAGGATAGGGTGCTGTTCAGGGTGTCCTGGCGGTCCTCCCGGTGGTCATGGCGCGGTTGGGCGGTGCCTAACGCGGTCGGGGGCAGGCGATGGTCTGCGCGGCCGTTGCGGCTTTCGGCTCCTTCTCCGGCGACGGCGGGCTGCGGTCGGGGGCACGAGCGTGTCCGCGATGTTCGCTGAGCAGTGGTGAAGCGAAAGGGAGCAGTGCGGAGGTGAGGCGAGGGCGAGGTCAGTGGCGCATCACGGCGTCCGGGCGCGCTCTGTCGTGCGCACGTCGACGTGGCCGTGCACGCTCTGGCGTGACTGGGTGTCGTGGGCGCGTTCTGGTCTGGGCAATGTCGGGCTCTCCTTGGCCAAGGGCGGGTACCAGCGGGTTCAGGGGAGTGAGGGCAAGCTCCAGGACATGATCGTGGTGAGAGGAGGGGGCAGGTGTGAGAGGTGGCAGGGTGAGTGGCATTATGGCCGGCATGGCCATGCCATGGTCATGGTGATCAAGGGCAAGGGCTGGCAGGGTGCAGAGGGGACAGGGGAGCACGGTGGGTGAGCAAGGGAGGCAAGGGTTGGGCAGACACTAGTGCAAATAGTGGTTTGTGTTTTATTTGGTTCCTGCCCACCATGTGTTCGATGAAATGGCCGCATGAACTCAATTTTTGAATTTTGCAGAGATATTTTATGGAGATGATTCAAATAATGTTTGGCACACAATGGTAGTGTTGGTTTGAAAAATGGAGGTGGTTTGTAAAAATCCAAAAATGGGTATGATCTTATTTCTGCTTTGATGTTGCATCTTGGCTTGATCATATTAAGCAATTGAGAATGAATTTGCTAGGTTGGTCTTTACCAAAGTTGTTCATCTTGATAAGTTCTTGGATGAGGTGTAAAGAGTTGAGAGAGTTTAGTTTAACAATTTCTTAATACAGAGGCTCAAAGTGGGTACCCTGATATAGAAGTCAATTTTGACCATTATCACATGTGGTTAGGTTTTGAATTTTTCTTTGATTTGAATTTGGTTTCTGTGATGCAAAAGGGATTCTTTTGAGTTTAGATGAGTTTCCAAACCATTGGCACAAATTAATATGGCCTAGGTTAAAGATTTTCAAAAATGGCCATAGGCCCATATGTGAGGTTTTTTGCAATTTCTCCTTTTCTGCTTTTCTTCCCTTTTTGATCTCAAAGGATCATGGTTAGGGTTTAGAGATGATGTCAAGCAATTCAAACACAAGGCATGGCAAAGTCACACCATCATGCATCCATACTATGCAACACATGGAAATTAAATAAAGTTTTTGTTAGCTCCAAATTTTGAATATTGAAAACCACTTTTCTTATTGATTTGAAATCTTGGGATGTTACAAACCCTTCCCCCTTACAAAAGATCTCGTCCCGAGATTTTAAAGAAAACTAGGTACTAAAGAGATCTGGGAATTCAGTCCTCATGTAATCTTCTCGCTCCCAAGTGGCTTCTTCTTCGGTATGGTTACTCCATTGAATCTTCAGGAACTTGATACTCCTGGTGCGGGTGGTTCTGAAGGCTTCTTCCAGGATGCGAACAGGTATTTCACGATAGGTCAAGTCCTTGTTGATATCCACAGCTCTGTGGTCTAGGTTTTTGAAAACCTCTGTCTTCTCCGGCACTTCCAAACATTTCCGAAGTAACGAGATGTGAAACACATCATGCACCGCTGACATTTCTTCTGGTAGTTCCAGTTGATATGATACTTCTCCTCGGCGACTCAGAACTTTGAAGGGTCCAACATATCTAGGTGCAAGCTTTCCTCTAAGTTGGAATCTCTGCATTCCTTTAAGGGGTGATACTTTGAGATACACGAAATCTCCGATATCGAAGGTCATCTCTCTGCGTCTCTTGTCAGCATAACTCTTCTGTCTTGATTGGGCAGTCTTGAGGTATTCACGGATCTTGTGAACCTTCTCTTCAGCTTCTCGGAGAATATCAGGTCCAAAAACTTGGCTATCTCCGACTTCTGACCAGTTCAGAGGGGTACGACACTTCCTTCCGTACAATGCTTCAAAGGGGGCCATTTGCAAACTGGCTTGGTAGCTGTTGTTGTATGAGAATTCTGCGTAAGGCAGACAGTCTTCCCACTTAGATCCGTATTCTAGCACACATGCTCTCAACATATCTTCAAGTATTTGGTTGACTCTTTCTGTCTGTCCATCAGTCTGCGGGTGATAAGCTGTACTGAAATTCAGCCGGGTTCCTAATCCTTCATGTACTTTCTGCCAGAATCTTGAGGTAAATTGGGATCCTCGATCTGATACAATTGACTTTGGGGTTCCATGCAGGCTCACTATTCTGGAGATATATAACTCTGCTAGCTTGGGACCTTGGTAGGTGGTCTTGACGGGGATGAAATGGGCTACCTTGGTTAATCTATCGACCACTACCCAAATAGAATCATTTCCTCTACTTGACATTGGCAATCCAGTTATGAAATCCATTCCTACAGAATCCCACTTCCATTCAGGAATCTGTAACGGCTGCAGTAATCCTGCGGGTCACTGATGTTCTGCTTTGACTCTCTGACAGATATCACACTTGGCTATGTAACTTCCGATCTCTCTCTTCATTCCATGCCACCAAAATTGTTCCTTCAAATCTTGGTACATCTTGGTTCCTCCGGGATGAATTGAGTAAAGGGTATCATGGGCTTCCTTCAAAATGACTTGTTTCAACTCCGAATCTGCTGGCACACATCGGCGTCCGTTGTACCAAAGAACTCCTTCTTCATCTTCGTTAAATCCAGGTGCCTTTCCTGCAGCGATTTGGCTCTTGATTCCATCAATACTAGCATTTTCTTTCTGTGCTTCCTTTATCTGACTAATCAAGGTGGGCTGGAGCTCAATGCTTGCTAGGAATCCTTCACTAACTAGCTCCAATCTAAACTGCTCAAATTCTTGATACAAACTAGGCTGCTCTTCGGCGATCATGGAGTTTAATTTACACGGCAGTCTACTCAGGGCATCCGCTACCACATTGGCCTTGCCGGGGTGGTAGTGAATTTCCATGTCATAGTCCTTGATTAACTCTATTCATCTTCTCTGCCTCATATTCAGCTCCTTCTGGGTGAAAATGTACTTCAGGCTCTTATGATCTGAATAGATCTCGCATCGATTCCCCATGAGGTAATGACGCCAAACTTTCAAGGCTAAAACTACTGCTGCTAGCTCTAAGTCATGGGTTGGGTAATTCTGCTCATGTTGCTTCAGTTGCCTAGACAGATATGATATCACTTTGCCTTCTTGCATCAACACACATCCAAGACCAATCTTGGAGGCGTCACAATAGACGTCAAATGGCTTGGTGATATCGGGCATGATCAATATTGGGGCTGAGGTTAATCTGCTCTTGAGTTTCTGGAAACTCTCTTCACACTTATCAGTCCATTCAAACTTCTTGTCTTTCTTCAACAGTTGTGTCATGGGTCTTGCGATGCTTGAAAATCCTTCAACAAATCTGCGGTAATATCCCGCCAATCCAAGAAATGCACGGACTTCAGTCTGAGTGGTTGGGGCTTTCCATTCTGCAACGGTCTTGATCTTTGCGGGGTCAACGGCAATTCCTCCTGCAGACACAATATGTCCCAGGAATCCTACTTCCTTTAACCAAAACTCACATTTGCTGAACTTGGCATACAACTGATGCTCCCTAAGGGTTTCCAGGATAATTTCCAAATGTTGCTCATGTTCCTCTTCTGACTCGGAGTAGATTAGGATGTCGTCGATGAAAACAACTACAAACTTATCCAAAAAGTTCATGAAGATCTTATTCATGAGATTCATGAAATAAGCTGGGGCATTGGTCAATCCGAATGACATGACATTGTACTCATACAATCCATATCGGGTGGTGAAGGCAGTTTTGGGGATATCGGTTGCACAAATCTTCAGTTGATGGTAACCAGTCCTAAGATCAATCTTAGAGAACACTTTGGCTCCGGTCAGTTGGTCAAACAGGTCTTCTATCTTTGGCAAGGGGTATTTGTTTTTGATGGTGACATCGTTAAGCTTACGGTAATCCGTACATAAACGAGTGGCACCATCCTTCTTATCCACAAACAAAACTAGGGATCTCCAGGGTGATGCACTTGGTTGGATCAAACCTTTGGCTAGCATATCATCCAGTTGCTTCTTCAGTTCTACTAGCTCTGCTGGGTTCATGCTATAGGCTCTCTGGGCTATGGGTCCTGTTCCAGGGATTAACTCAATGATAAACTCGATATCCCGATCTGGGGGCATACCGGGTAGATCATCAGGAAACACATCGGGGTATCTACAGACGGCCCTGATCTGATCCAAGGTTGGCTGGGCTAAACTCTGGTTGCAGGTGAATTTTCTGGGCAGCCTTTCAGACACGTGTTCTACTAACACACCGGTGCTACTAGTCATAGTGATGGCCTTCTTGGCACAGTCAATCAATCCATGATGTTTTGACATCCAATCCATACCCAGCACTACTTCCAAACCTTTTGTTCCCAGAACTATCAAATTGGCATAAAAATCTATTTCATGAATTTTGATAGGCACATCTTTGCAAAATTTTCTAGCTTTTGTTGTTGAACCAGGTATTTGAACTATCATGACATGCTTCAAACTGATTGGTTGAATCCTACTAGTGCATGCAAAATCTTCAGTTACAAACAAATGCGATGCTCCAGAATCAAACAACACTATTGCAGGTATTGAGTTAACAGAAAACATACCCAGCACGACATTTGGCACTTCCTGGGCTTCTTCGGCAGTCATGTGAAAGAGGCGGCCATTGCGGTTGTTCGGGTTGGGGTAAACTTCCTTCCGGTTGAAACACGGCGTTGCTGCTGAGCAGGTGCAGTGGTGTTGGGGGCAGTCTTGGCTAACCTCTTGGGGCACTCATTGGAGTAGTGACCCACAATTCCACATTCATAACAAGTTATTGTTGACTTGTCCTTGGGGGTGACGGGGACGGCATTGCTCCCAGTCCTTGGAGCAGTGTTGGTGTTGTTGTGGTTGCCGGGGGCTCTCATCGGGGCACGGTTGAAGTGGTTGTGGTTGGCCGGGTGGCTGTTGTTGTGGCCTCCTGGCCTTGGGTGTCCTCCACTCCGATTGGGGAAACTCGGACGTGACAGCGGCACATGGGGCTTGTTGTTTCTCGGGGCAAATCCTCCACTTGAGTTGGGGCGATACCTTGGGGTATTGCTGGGCCCACTCTGGTTCATCATTCTGCGCTTGCGGTTCTCCTTGGCTTGATGTAGTTTTCCCTCCATCTGGATGGCTGAGTCCACCAGGGCTTCTAGGTCAGCAAAGGGGATGTTCACCAGCACAGTCTGCATCTCATCATGCAGTCCATTCAGGAATCTTTCCTTCCTCTTCTCGTTTGTGTCGGTCTCATCCGGGGCGTACCTTGACAGAGTGAGAAACCTGTCGCGGTATTCTACCACGGACATCCTTCCTTGTTTGAGTTCCCTGAACTCATCTCTCATCTTCTTGATCAAACCTGGTGGCACATGGTACTTGCTGAACTTGAGCTTGAAGTCTTCCCAGGTCATCATCTGTCCGGCGTTCATTGCACGAGCGCTAGTCCACCAGGCTCGGGCAGGTCCTGACAGATAGTGAGTGGCAAACAGTACCTTCTCTGCAGCTTCAACTCCTGCAACTTCCAAGTTATTCTCCATTGTTTGGAGCCAGTCATCTGCATCTAGGGGCTCTTCTGTCTTGCTAAACATGGGAGGATTTGTGTTCTGGGAATTTTTCAACTTAGATCCAGGATGATCATGAGGTCCATGCCCTTGGTTGTTCTGGGCTATCTGCTGCAGTACGGCAATATTGGCTTGGCGCTCAGCTCTCTCGGCTTCTCTATCTGCCATCAGTGTTTGTAAGAGCTGCAGCATTGCATCTTGATTGCTGCCGTGGTTTGGAGGGGCCATCTGAACATTGAGATAGATCATGAGATAAGAGGGAATTTTCTATGGCTTGATTGGGTAAATTAGAAGTGTAAAACTTGAGTACTTGTCATGTTGAAATCAACAACACTTTCATTCATTCCAAACAACACATATTACAAGCTAACACATCAAGGGTTTTAAGAACCATTCCTTCGTTCTACGATACAAGGGATCCTGATACAAACTCACACCTACTCAAGTGATCTAGTGATACTACTCCTCATCCTCAACATCTATCGGGATGAAGTCATCTTCTCCTGCTTCCATGAACTCATAGTCTTCCACATCAGTGTTCTCGTCTTCTTCAAAGTCATCGTCATCACTCAGGTAGGCTGCTCCTCCCTGAATGTCTTCACCTTCTTCTTCTAGATCCCTCAGCTGGGTCTCCTGTGCCTGGACAGTTGCCTCCAGGGATACTATCTTCGTGCGGAGGCGAGCAATAGTGGAGTCCCTCTTGGCACGCTGCTGGCGGAGTGACTTGCGATCCTTGGCGAGCATCTTGATGGTCTCGGTCTGCTGCGACATGTGGAGGTGGGTCTGGTTGGCGTAGACGCGGGAGTTGTCCAGCTCCTTGCGGGTCCCATGTAGCATGAATTCCAGGTGCTCCACGTGATACTTCAGCTCTGGGTGCGGTGACAGGTCCATGGGTCCTCCAATGGAGTCATGCCGTGCAAAGTGAGCAAAGCGAGTCCCCTGGATCTGAGTCACATTCTGCCCACACAAATGGGCAAGTGCTTCCTGCAGGGCTCTAGCTAGTCTATCTAGCCAGTTGCTTTCTCTGATGGAAAACTAGATCCTCTCTAACATAGGAGGCTCCATCTTGCCCCTCAGATCTGCAACTACGACCCACTGCAGTTCTCCCCCGGGCTGGTCGTTGACTTGAGCTCCAAAGAACTCCGGGTGCGGGCGCTCAAGAAACTCAGATAGAGCATCTAAATCCCTCTCAAAGATCAGGCTTCCCCCGTTGCCCAACTGGTAAAACTTGGTGTGGTTGAGCTGCTCCATCTGTAGGTGAATTGGATAAGTAAGTTAGAGGAGTGAGCAAGTGTGTCAAAATTTTATGTAGAATTACAAGAAAAGTAGAGCATGTCTTCCTTATTTTGAAAAGACCTCAAAGATAAGAGAGTGAATAAGTTTTCATAAATATCCACTTCCTTTGTTTTTGCAACTCAATTTTTCAGACGTCCATTCTAACTAGGGTCTCCTAAGGTCAAACAATGGCTCTGATACCAACTTGTCAACACCCGGATTTTTAAGTCCAGATGCCTATTATGCCATACATCGCAATCCCAGGAATATTGTTTTTGCGAGACATAATAGATTGATATCACAGAACATCATTCATTACAAACCATAGTCGTCATACAACAAGAGATCACATGATCCAAACTTACAACAATAGTTGATCTAATGATCAACGCAACACATAGCGGAAGCGAAGTAGTAGTAGTCCATCTATTCCATAGGCAACGCTTGACGTTTAGAAGACGATCCTAGTTATCGTAGACTTCCTGCTGTCCGTCATCCTGATGTTGTTGCTCCTCTTCATAGTCTGGCCATTTGAATAGCCAGGGACACAGCCGTGAGTACTTTAAAGTACTTGCAAACTAATACTAGTGTAAGTACTATCCATTTTAGTAAGGGGGTGCTAAGCTCTAGGTTTATTTGCATAAAGCCAATTTTAGTTCATAAGCATTTTAATAAGAGACTCTTCATTGTCTAACTACTCAAGTGGGAACATTAGTGTCATTCCCACAACTCTGTTGTGATCACGTCAACTTCACCTTCCAATTCACCATTCATTTTTAGAAAACCTCTGACAACGGAACAGTATGGCCATCCAACCGTCCATAACCGCGGACACGGCTATTCGAATAGGTTTAACACTCTGCAGAGGTTGTACACTTGTGCCACAACTTTTGATTACATCCATCAGGGATAACCCTGAATCATCATACTCAGTATGCGGATCATCAACCATAACCTTTCACTTATATACCCTAGTATAGGCACCTCCCCCATGAGCTTGGCCTCCCAGTGATGGCAAACCGCCAACCTGGGAACTGCACAACGCTTGGGTCGGACATTCACCTCATTTCACGTCATTTCACTTTCAACGGAGGCAGCCTCGGCATAACCCCTATGACGCTTGTTTAGAGGGAACCCATACTAAAATACATAAACTTCCAGTTAAGCCCTACCCATAATCAGGTATTGTGGGGGTACTCAAAAATTGGAATGGTATCGCATCCGAACCCAACCATCAGTTTTTTTGTAAAATTCACCATGTCCCTCACAAGTCATATTCACCTTCAAAATCTTTCAATAGAATGACTCATCATTCCAAGGTTTTCACCATCATTGGTTTCACATATTTCCCATCTAGAGTAGTCAATTTTAGTTTAGCACTAGCAACTAGCCATGAGGGGTGCTAACTAACTTGTAGCTATCTAGGCTAAGTTTGATGCTCTTGTAATACTCTAGACTTAGACCAAAGTTAACTATAAAAGTAAGCTTTAATAAATAAAGTAACAACTTGCAGGAAATAAAGACTTGGGATGTGCTCCTTAAACCTAAAATAGAAGTGCAATAGTGCCTTGCTCTAGAAGAGCTTTGCATTAGGGTAGCTTGCAAGAGTATAGCTTGCCTTGAGTGGTACATTGATCAAAGTTTTCTTCTTCTTCCTCGTAGAAGACCTCCTCCTCCTGGTAGTCCTCGGTACTAGCGTCTATAAACGAATACGAGGTATACAATCACCAAACAAATCTTACTTGCTATACCAAACACACAAATGGTTTACTCCAGCTATTCTAGCATCACACCCTTATTAACATGGTGGTTGACTTTGTTTTCTGTTTAAGAAAAATAATTTCCTCTCATTAAAAATATTTACTAGGGTTTCTATTTAGTTCTTTGGAGAAATAATTTCCTCTCATTGAATCTTGTTAAGATTTAACCTCCTCAAATAATAAGATATGAACACATGTTGACCCAGGTCAACACTTCATATTTATCATTTGGGAAAATGATTTAAATGAGGCATTACACCTCATGCAATTTAACACTTCCTTAGTAATAATTTAATATCACCAAATAATACCATATGAGATTATATAGACCAAGGGCAATACCTCATGTTGAATTACTTAAGACAAAGATTTAAATGAGAGGGTACCTCTCATACTCTTTAATAAATAGATTTGGGTAATTTTAATGGACTAGATATAGCCATATAGCCATTATTTATTCTAGCCCATGATCATATGAAGCAACCATGTCATATTTTTACATATTCAGATAGTCAATATGAAATGTGATTTTTGAGAGTTGGAATCAACTCAAAATAGTTTATGGTTGATTTTTAATAAATGTTTGAAGTTTAAAAAGGCCCTGCCTTGTTATTTTTACCACATGAGTTCTACATTAAATCTAGGGTTGAGACCAGTGGGGTTGGATAGAGAATTTCATTAGCTTTCTAGAAATATAAAATTTATCAAATTTGGCTCAGTGGATATTTTCCTATTTAATTTTGAATATAGCATCAGTATTGAATTTCAGCTAAATCAAATAATTCAAAATTCAAATTTGTGGGCTCGGGCGGGAAAAGAATTGGGCCGGCCCAGCTGCGTGTCTCGCACGAGCGGGCCGCCTGACAATGGGTCCCGCCTGTCAGCGGCTAATCAAACCCGAAACGGTACGAGGGACGTGGGACGTTGGATTACAAATGGATCGGACGGGCGAGAAGCGTCGTCGTCGACGACGAGCACGGCTCACTGGTGCGGCGAGGGTAGGGGGTTGGCGGCTCACCGGCGCTCCGGCGATGATCGGCAACGACGCAGGGCTAGGTTGTCGACGACGGCGAGCCTCCTGGTACAAGCGGCGGCTCCTGGGGCGGCTCCTAGCGTCGTCCTCGTCTGCGGCGGATCCGCGGACTCCGGCGAGCAATTGGCTGGCTACCGGTGACAATGTGGAGAGGGAGGTGGTCGAGGAGAGCGAGAGGAAGGAGGGGAGTGAGCTGGTGTGGAGAATTGAGGCGGGGGTGGTCTCCTTTTATAGGCGCGAGGGGTGCCGAGGCGCATGGATGAGGTCGAGCATGGCGACGGCGTTCTGGGCGGTGAAGGGGCAAGGCGAGGATAGGGTGCTGTTCAGGGTGTCCTGGCGGTCCTCCCGGTGGTCATGGCGCGGTTGGGCGGTGCCTAACGCGGTCGGGGGCAGGCGATGGTCTGCGCGGCCGTGGTGGCTTTCGGCTCCTTCTCCGGCGACGGCGGGCTGCGGTCGGGGGCACGAGCGTGTCCGCGATGTTCGCTGAGCAGTGGTGAAGCGAAAGGGAGCAGTGTGGAGGTGAGGCGACGGCGAGGTCAGTGGCGCATCACGGCGTCCGGGCGCGCTCTGTCGTGCGCACGTCGACGTGGCCGTGCACGCTCTAGCGTGACTGGGCGTCGTGGGCGTGTTCTGGTCTGGGCAATGTCGGGCTCTCCTTGGCCAAGGGCGGGTACCAGCGGGTTCAGGGGAGTGAGGGCAAGCTCCAGGACATGATCGTCGTGAGAGGAGAGGGCAGGTGTGAGAGGTGGCAGGGTGAGTGGCATTATGGCCGGCATGGCCATGCCATGGTCATGGTGATCAAGGGCAAGGGCTGGTAGGGTGCAGAGGGGACAGGGGAGCACGGTGGGTGAGCAAGGGAGGCAAGGGTTGGGCATACACTAGTGCAAATAGTGGTTTGTGTTTTATTTGGTTCCTGCCCACCATGTGTTCGATGAAATGGCCGCATGAACTCAATTTTTGAATTTTGCAGAGATATTTTATGGAGATGATTCAAATAATGTTTGGCACACAATGGTAGTGTTGGTTTGAAAAATGGAGGTGGTTTGTAAAAATCCAAAAATGGGTATGATCTTATTTCTGCTTTGATGTTGCATCTTGGCTTGATCATATTAAGCAATTGAGAATGAATTTGCTAGGTTGGTCTTTACCAAAGTTGTTCATCTTGATAAGTTCTTGGATGAGGTGTAAAGAGTTGAGAGAGTTTAGTTTAACAATTTCTTAATACAGAGGCTCAAAGAGGGTACCCTGATATAGAAGTCAATTTTGACCATTATCACATTTGGTTAGGTTTTGAATTTTTCTTTGATTTGAATTTGGTTTCTGTGATGCAAAAGGGATTCTTTTGAGTTTAGATGGGTTTCCAAACCATTGGCACAAATTAATATGGCCTAGGTTAAAGATTTTCAAAAATGGCCATAGGCCCATATGTGAGTTTTTTTTGCAATTTCTCCTTTTCTGCCTTTCTTCCCTTTTTGATCTCAAAGGATCATGGTTAGGGTTTAGAGATGATGTCAAGCAATTCAAACACAAGGCATGGCAAAGTCACACCATCATGCATCCATACTATGCAACACATGGAAATTAAATAAAGTTTTTGTTAGCTCCAAATTTTGAATATTGGAAACCACTTTTCTTATTGATTTGAAATCTTGGGATGTTACAGCTGGCGATTCCCGTGGCGATGGCGTCGCCGCCACGGTCGCCGCCTTGCTCTGGTCGTCTCCATCGGTTCTAGAGCTCGCCGTTGGTCGCTTTCGACGCAGCGCGCGACAGCGCTCATCTTCATCCGCGTCGATCTGGATTTCCCCCCCTCTGCGGGTCGTGCGCATGCTCGCCCGAGCCAGACGCCGATGAGTTCCTCGACAAACTCCGTCGATCTGCATCTCCTGGACGCTCCCGTGTGTTCGCCGCCTTCTACGCTGGCGGTGCGTGGTTTGGCACCGGCCTGGCCGCGGTTTGGTGCTGCCGTGGCTGGCCTGTGCCACCGTGCCGCCATGGATGCTTCCATGAACATGCCAGGTAATCCTATCCTCCTGCTACTCCTCTCCATCCTCTCCTTCTGCTCCATCTGCCTACTAGATCCGTTCATGCGTATGATGTTGCTGCTATTCTGCTTGTTGTGCTTGCTGTGCTTGCTGTCTAAGCCTACTGATGCCATGTTCTTGCCTATCCATGTCTACTGGTGCTATGCTTATGCCTGTATAATTCTCACTGGTCCACTGTGCTAGGCCTATCCTATTTGTTCATGTCCTTGTGCTGCTCATATGCTTACTGGTGGCCTTGCTGTTGACATAGACTAGCACTGCTGACACTTGTGGTGCCAGTGATGCTTTCCTGTGCCCTGTGTATGATCCAATTGATCCATTTTTGGATCACTGCATGCTTGTGGTGCTGTGTTGTGCCTTGTGCTTGATCTAATTGATCCATTTGATCAACAGATGCTAGTGGCTAGTTACTGGTTGATTCTTGGCTAATTAAATGGCTTGCTCTAGCTACTGATGCTCAAGTGTGTGTGTGCTGTCGTTGCTTGTCCATAGCACATTGGACAAGATCCAATGGCTAGGATGCAATGGTTTATGCTGCTGTTGCCTCTCAGTGATGCTATTGCTTGTTAATGCATGGATTACTTTGTGTTCATGCCTTGGTGGATCTTACTAGCTGGTCTTTGTAGCTTCTAGTACCTGTATATCCTCTACTGGTTGCTATCTGTGAATCTATACTTGTCTATTTGCACATGAATATTATCTAGATGATCTTGGTATCTAGCTGCTCCACTTCTGCCAGTAATCCTTGGTCAATACCAAGTGATGACAACCTCATGAGCATCTGCTCATCTTATGCCTTGTGTCATGCTATAAAATGGATTGGATCCATTGGATCCTCTCCAGGTATATGTATACCTTGTTCCAGCTCCTAGATGGTTATGCTTAGTTGCTGTTGAGCTTCTGCTGGATGATTTGATTACTTGCCCTGCTCCTCCTATCTCCTGGATGATCTTGCTTAAGTTCCCATGTCTCTGTTGGGTTTTGGTTGGTTGATTTGGATGGATGGATGGTTTCTATGGTTGGTTTTGCTGTTCTTGAGCAAGAACAGAGATGAACTAAGCACTATTCATTGCTGGTTGCTTGGTGAATGCTTATCTGGTCGACTTGTGAATTATTCTGCTGGTTCTACCCTTTTATACTATCAGCTGGTTCTCCCTGGCTGTGACACACAAGCCTGTGCCAAGCTTGGTGACTAAACCATGGTTTGGCTTGCTGTTGAGCATGCACAGCAGCTGGTCAGCTGTGTGTGTGCTTTGGTGAAACTTGAGCTCATGATGGCTTCAGTTTTGGTCTGCTGGTGTCTATCTTGCTTCTGGCCAGATTTGGACAATGACAAGTGTCCTTGACACTTGGATTAACCCCCTGTCTAGTTCCACTTCTATTTTGCAGGTTTCAAGCTCAATGAGATCCAAGGACAAAACCTTCCAAGACATTTAGTTTCGGATCTTGTATAGAATCCAATTCTTGTAATCTTATTTTGTTTTGTTTATTATTTCATCCAATTCTTGTATGATAAATATTGTAAAGACAATGTAATGTGTGTGTATGATCAATAAAGCTCATGTTTTTGGTTAATAGCTTTTATGTAAATTTATCATTCACTTATGAATTATTTGGGTATATATGATGTGATTTGAATTATGAATTCATAATTCATTTATATAATGTTTACTTATTATTTCTTTTGTTTGAATTCAAATATGAATTGCCAATTCAAATATTCTCCCAAAATCAACAAGTTTCAAAAGAGATCATGTCGAAATTCTTAACACTCACATTGCCTAACCCTAATAGCAACGAGAGAGAAACCTCGATCCCTCTTAGGTTTTTATGCAATAAGGCGCGAAAATTTCCCTCGTTTTGCGATGAAATGCACATCCCATTTCTAAATCTACCCTTCGTTGTTCCTATGTTCTGGGATATTACAGCCTCTCCCCCTTAACAGAAACTTCGTCCCGAAGTTGTGATTGAGGTACCTGAATAGCTCGGGGTAGGTTTTTCTGAGATCGTCTTCCTTTTCCCAAGTTGCTTCTCGCTCGGGGTGATGCTCCCATTGTGTCTTACAGTACTTGATCGCCCGATTCCTTAGCTTCTTCCAATGTACTTCCAATATCTTTTCTAGTCTTTCGACATAAGTGAGGTCTGATTGCAATTCTAACTCTTTATGTGAAACTGGGTCATCTGGTGCTTTCAAACACTTTCTAAGTTGAGATACATGAAATACGTTGTGAATCAAACTCAACTGCTCAGGTAGTTCTAACTCAAAAGCTATCTCTCTGTTTTGAATGAGTATCTTGAATGGTCCTATATATCGAGGACTTAACTTTCCTTTCACACCGAACCTTTTTAGTCCTTTCATTGGGCTAACTTTCAAATATACCATGTCTCCCACTTTGGGTTCCCATAATCTTCTTTTCTGGTCGGTATAACTCTTCTGTCGACTCTGAGCTATCTTGAGTCTATCCCTGATAACTTCGATGACTCCTTGTCTCTCCTTAATGTAATATGGTGCAAACTCCTTGTTTTCTCCCATCTCAAACCAACAGATTGGAGATCTGCACTTTCTTCCGTATAATGCTTCATACGGTGCCATTTGGATACTACTTTGATAACTGTTATTGTATGAAAACTCCGCTAACTGTAGATGGTCCTCCCATGAGTCTCCAAAGTCTAGAGCACAAGCTCTAAGCATGTCTTCAAGTATTTGATTGGTTCTTTCCGTCTGTCCTCTGGTTTGTGGGTGATAAGCCGTGCTGAAATCCAACTTGGATCCTAGAGCTTCTTGGAGTTGTTTCCAAAATGCTGACGTGAAGATCGAACCTCTATCTGAGACTATCTTCTTCGGTACTCCATGTTTACTAACTACTTCCTTGACATAGATATCCACAAGCTTTTCAGAAGTATCTTTCTGATTTACCGCTATAAAATGAGCACTCTTGGTAAGTCTATCAACAATTACCCATATCATATCCTTCCTTTTACTGGTCACTGGTAGACCGGTAACAAAATCCATTCCGATTTCATCCCATTTCCATTCCGGAATATCTAAAGGTTTAAGTAGTCCAGCAGGACTCTGATGTTCTGCCTTTACTCGTTGACATGTATGACATTCCGAGACATACTTGGCTATTTCCCTTTTCATGTTGTTCCACCAGAACATTTCTTTCAAATCCATATACATCTTGGTACTTCCCGGATGTATTGAGTAAGGTGTTTCATGAGCTTCCTTTAGTATGATTGCCTTAACTTCCGGATCATCGGGTACACACATCCTCTTCTGAAAGTATAATGAATCAAACTCTCCAACATTGAATTCAGATGGTTTTCCTTCCTCAATTCTCTTGAGTTCTTCTTGGATGAATGGATCATCAACTTGTTTTCGAATGATCTCATACTTCAAATCAGAATACATTTCATCCATGATCCTCAAGGTTGCTACACTTCCCACTGTATCACCTTGAATGAGTAAGATCTGAGCTTCTTCTAACTCTTTCCGAAGTTCCTTTGGAATCTCCCATTCCGTAGGTTGATTCTCGGTACTTTTTCTGCTTAAAGCATCTGCTACAATATTAGCTTTGCCTGGTGTATAGTTGATCGTCAATTCATAATCCTTGATCAACTCTAACCATCTCTTCTGTCTCATGTTCAATTCCTTTTGGGTAAAGAAATACTTCAAACTCTTGTGATCCGTATATAGCTCACACTTGGATCCATAAAGAAATTGTCTCCAACTCTTCAAAGCATACACGACTGCCGCCAACTCTAAGTCATGTACTGGGTAGTTATGTTCATGTGGTTTCAGTTGCCTTGATCCATAAGCTATTACTTTACGGTCTTGCATCAGAACACATCCAAGTCCATTCTTGGAAGCGTCACAATATACTGTATAATCCTTTCCTGGTTCTGGAACTGCTAAACACTGGTGCTGTAGTTAACTTCTCCTTGAGTTTCTGGAAACTCACTTCACACTCATCAGTCCACACAAATGGGGTGTTTTTCTTGAGTAACTTGGTCATTGGTCCTGCAATCTTCGAAAATCCCTCAATGAATCTTCGATAGTAACCTGCCATTCCAAGAAATCCTCTTATTTCCTTAGCATTCTTGGGTGAATTCCACTCCAATACAGACTGAACCTTGCTTGGATTCACAGCTATCCCTTCTTTGGTTATGACATGTCCAAGAAATTCTACACTATCCAACCAAAATTTGCACTTGCTAAACTTAGCATATAGCTGATGTTCCCTCAAGATCTGCAAAACTATCTTCAAATGTTTTGCATGTTCCTCTTTATCTTTGGAATATATCAGAATGTCATCAATAAACACTATCACGAACTTGTCCAGGTACTTCATGAATATCTTGTGTCGTGGTATCGTCACGGCATATGCCATAGGATGGCTAAAGAAGGTGGTTCCTGCTATGGTCTACGGCGGTATCCGGAGGTGGGTATGGGCACGAGCGACACGGCGACGTACCCAGGTTCGAGGCCCTCGTATGGAGGTAACACCTCTACTCCTGCTCTAGAGTGTATAAGATGTATCACAGTACAATGGTGCTCCTTGAGCTGTATCCGGCTGTGAGGGGAGGCTAGAGGTAGACGAAGGTCTCTCTCCCCGAGCGGTGCTAAGTGTAGAACTGAGAAGTGATCGATCGTCCCCCCGTGTAGGAGGGGTTGCCCAGCTTATATAGACGCTGGCATTTTACATAGAAGTCCCTATGACCTACTGGCCGGCTCCGCCGGCTCCGGCCTTATCGCTCCTTCCCGAGGCACTGGCGTCACTGGCCGTTGAGGCTTGTCCGTCCTTCTGCCGAAGTCTACGGCGGCAGGACGTGCCAAGCGACGTGGGGGAGTGTCCCTGTCGGCACCGGTAGCCTGTAGCCGTACGACGCAGCCTAGGCCACGATGGCCTGTCCGACGCGGGGCACTGTTTCTCCACAGTGCCCCTTAATTTACGGGAGATGAGATCAGCATGGACTTCTGCACCCGGATCGCCTTTCCAGTTCCTTCTCCTGCAAGGCTCACCAGCCGGGAGCCGGTCAGGGAGAGGCAGACCAAGCCGGACATGGCACGTAGAAGCCGGTCCAGCCACAGCGCAGACGGCCGTGGCCAGGCCGGCGTGGATCTGGGGTTAGCCGGCTCGCAAGGCAGCCGGCCACGGCTCCAGCCGGCTGCTCCTCAGCCGGCCTTTGCCGCGGGCCAGCCGGCCTCGAGCCAACTATTCCCAGTCCTTTGCCATACCCGGGGTCTTCCCCCCGACATCTTGTTCATCAAATTCATGAAAATAGCTGGTGCATTTGTTAGTCCAAATGGTACAACCAAGTATTCATGGTGTCCATACCTTGATACAAAAGCTGTTTTTGGAACATCTTCCTTCTTAATCTTGATTTGATGGTATCCTGACCTCAAATCTATCTTCGAGAAAACTCCGGCTCCTTGAACTTGATCAAAAAGATCTTGTATTCTGGGCAAAGGATACTTGTTCTTGATTGTTACATTGTTGAGATTCCTATAATCTTCACACATTCTCTTACCTCCATCTCTCTTATCCACAAATATAACTGGTGTTCCCCATGGTGACACACTTTCTTGGATAAATCCTTTCTGTTCCAGTTCATGAATCTGAGCTTTTAATTCCACTAACTCCTTTGGCCCCATTTTATATGGTGGTTGAGCTATTGGTGATGTGCCTAGAATCAGGTCTATCGTGAATTCTATCTCCCTATCGGGTGGCATACCCGATAGTTCCTTGGAAAACACATCTTGAAACTCATTTACCACAGGGATTTCTTCAATCTTTACCCCCTTCAAACTGTTAAGCTCCAATCCTATCTCCAACTGAGTATATTTGTCTCCCTGAAATACTGTCTGACCTCCAATGGAATTGCGGAGTGATACTGTTTTGTCTCCACAGTTAATCACTGCTCCATTCTCCGTCAACCAGTCCATCCCTAGGATGACTGATATATCCTTCATGGGAATGATGAAAAGATCCGTGAAATAAACACAGTCACATATAGTTATGACCTGTGCCTCTTTCACGTGGGTTACTAAGATCGTTCCCCCCGCAGATACGACAGTTATAGGATTTTCTAGTTTGGAACATCTAAGCCCATATTTTTCCACAAACTCCCATGCAAGAAATGATGTAGTTGCTCCCGTATCAAATAGTACTTTGCCAGGATGCGTAAGAATGCTGAGCGTACCTAAGACTGCTTGATCCGACTCTCCAGCTTGTTCCAAGGTTGTGCAATTCAGCTTTCCATACGGTTTGCCCCTCTTGTTGTTGTTGTTTCCACCTCCAGCTCGTCCTCCTCCCGAGTTCTGTCCACTCCACGATGCCTTGTTCGAACACTCAGGCTTGATGTGTCCCTCTTGTCCGCAACCATAACATATGATCCTAGGCTTCTGACAGTCCTTCTGCACATGTCCTTTCTGCCCACAGCTATGGCAGATGATTTGATTCCTTGGGTTCTGACTCAGACCTCCATGGTTGTATTGATTACCGGTAGGTCGGAATCGTGGTTTGAAACTCCTGTCTGGTGTTGGTTTAGTAACTGGGTATTTCCTTGGCTCAATACGAGCCCTCTTCCTCCTATCCTCCTGGACCTGCCTGTAGTCATCCTCGAAAGTGATTGCCGAGTCAATCAGTTCCTGGAATTCTGCAGTCCGTGCCAACCTCAGTTGCATCTTCACATAAGGGTTCATTCCTTTCATAAACCTCTTTTTCCTCTTTTCATCCGAGTTCACCTCCTCGGGTGCATACCTTGACAGTCTATTGAAATCACGAACATACTGCATGATTGGTGCAGCGTTCTGTTGTAGTTCATCAAACTCTCTCTTCTTTAACTCCACCACGCTTTCCGGAACATGAGCATCCCAGAACTTCTTCTTAAATTCTTCCCAGGTGAATACCTTTTCTGGAGGATGTACTGCAACGACATTTTCCCACCATGATGCCGCTGGTCCTGACAGCAGATAAGTGGCATACCTTATCTTCTCCTCATCGTTGCATCCGACGGTTCTTAACTTCCTTTCTGTATCCATCAGCCAATCTTCTGCATCCATTGGTTCTGGAGCCGATGCAAAAGGTAATGGCCTTGCATTCTGAAAATCTGATAGAGTCACGCCCCTTCCTTCGTTACCCTTGTCATTGATAACTTGAGCGAAGAAATCTTGCATATTCTTGTTTTGACTCTCCTGATACCTCCTCCTATCTTCTTCCATAGACCTCATGTATTGTTGAAAGTCTGGGTGTAACATTGGATGTGGTGGTGGTGGTGCATTTTCCATTCTGGCTGCTGCATCTGCTTCTTCCTTTTCTTTCACCGCCCGCTCTCTTCGAGCCTCTTCGGTCTCAACTAACGCCATATCCCCCTAGTCCTGTAACAAAGAGCGATTACTCATAATTACACCATGCAAATGTTTTCTGAGCTCAACTCATTGCCCAGTACTAGTCACACATTGAAATCAAGAAGCAAATCCAAAGCAAACATTTATTATGTATATACACCGTATATAACATAACATTACACACATATATTACATGTCGCGTATATAACCACTTATTTTGGCTCAAAGCCCAAGCCAACGGGAATTTAACATACATCTTAGTACAATACCATCTATACTACATTATTCCCTTCTCGAACACTACTCCTCATCATCTTCGTTCGCCTCCGTGTACATGCATGGAGTCCATCCGGTACAGCGGTTGGTCTTTCGAACACCGTCCGGAACATAAGTCCTTCCAGTTGGAATGTAGTCTAAGTCGGACGAAGTGCCGAGATAGAGATCTGTCATGCCGAAATATCTGGACAGTGACTCGTATGTATCCCCAGTAGGATACACACTTCCCTCATTCGCCATCCATGAAGGGTTTCTATCAACTTGCCCCCTCATCTTCTTCTTTTTCTTCTTCTTCACTCCGGAACTCTCACCTACCTCATATTGAGATGTCTTTGATACCCCCACCTCCAAATCGAGAGAAATGGAGTTGGTAACTTTCTCTTCCTACCCGTAGTGTCGGTTAATATACTGGTTAACCTCGCCTCCTTCATCTTCCGTATCACACGGGATAGGTTCTTCTTCATCTCCAAAGGGTTCCCCGAAACGCCAACCAGTCGAGTTCTCGATTGGTGATTCCGAGCAAGCTAGGTTTCCCGAAGCGTCTCCCCCATATCCTGCATCATATGACTCTGACACATGTGGATAACGTGGAACAAAGTTGGGTGTGAGTGGTTCTGATTTTGGCACCTGGTCACTCAAATCTACGTAGCTGTTTAGGCTGAAGAAAGGTGTTGTATGTTGGGGCTGTTCTCTAAGATCATGCATTCGAGCCTGGACTTTGTCAGGGTCCGTGAACTCAGAAAGCATGTGTGTGACTTCCTCCACCATCTTCATGTGAAGTAAATACATCGTAATCAGCAAGGACTTGCAGCTGTCCATGTGTTGTGCTGCTACTTCAGGATGTTTATGTGCCATGAGTAGATGATTCAGAGAAGGATCCTCATCTTCCTCGGCATGAGGCACATGAGAATACTCTGAACACAGGAATTCTACGGATTTGTGTTGCCTAAGTTTGAGAATTGTCTTAAAGATAGCCATGTGGTACGCCGTTGTGAGTGTTTTGGCTTCTCCATACGGCATAATGCGGCTCATCTCCAGTTGCTTAGGTAGTTGGACTGAAACTCTGCACTTGGCTACTATCTCTCCATCATAGTAGATGTACTTGAGAACATGAATCTTAGTTTCGCAACGAAGTTCCTTCAGCATCCCTCGCAGGAGATTTGTAAGACTTCCCTCATAATCGCCAAGCCAGCCTTCAACCTTCATTAACGTCCTCTTTGGAAAAGTGTATGCAATTTTGGCTGTATACATGAGTAAAATATTAGTAGTGATGATGCATCATAATAGTTATAATAAAGAATTATCGCACTAAAAGATATGATTTTGCTATTCTCAAGTGAATAAAAACCATATTTCTAGAGAATTCCTTACTATTCCTACTTGACTCCTACATGTTTTTCCCTTTACTAGGTTTTTCCAACCTAAGGTTGCAACATTTGCTCTGATACCAGCTGCGGTGACCCAGCATACCACTGCATGTTGTAGTATACAAGTCAGTGATATGATCTTCATGAAGGGACTTCTTCACAAATATCACATCCTCAGAGTGGTACAACAGAAACATTGCAGGTCATAACACTCTAGATTATATTACAATCATGGTCTTAACAAGTTGGTATTCTCACTGGTCCGATGAGAACACCCTAAGATACTACTGAAGTACTATTACAACTCAACATAAAGATTAAACTGAGCTCAGCAGCTTATTTAGGTAAGCTACTACGCTGCTCAGCTCTAAAATGTCTAGGGTAAGACACTACTCCTCCGCCTCATTACTGCCACCTCCGTAGACTATTCCGTAGTCCACGCCTTCCACTCCTCCGGATAGATCAGGTTCTTCGTAGACCAGCTCGTAGTCTCCTTCTGGTGCTCCATCGTTGGCCTCCACTTCATGGTCACAGTCTAGCAAGGTTGTCGAAAGAAAGTGAGTACAGAGGTACTCAGCAAGTTCAAAAGAGAAAAGGTGTTTGATGCACTAGCTACGACCATTGATCAGAAAATCTCAGGTCAATGCATGTTTCGAAAACATTTCTTCAAAAGGTTTATTTTATTCTGAAAACTATGCCCGCCAGTCTTCACAGCTTGACCAGAACTTCATGGAGTTCCTTTCCTGCCGCGTTCGTAGTTCCCTTCCCGGAACAGGGAGTGACAGCCACAATATTATACACTCTGCAGAGGTGCGTTACTTTTCCCATAGGAGAACTTATCCTTGATACCAACCGAGACGCGTTTCTCGTCCACACTTCCTTGGTGTGGGGCTAGGTGTAAGATCCAAGCCAATCACTGCCTTCTCCGTGACCCTGCATACCCACCATTTTGTCCATCCGTACATCCCCGGTAGACATCTCCCGATCATACGGCTTTACCCCCGATGTACTATGGACAATCCCTCATAGACGGTAGATCACTCTCATCCACATGGATGGGGATTTAAAAGGACTTCCCAACCTACTGCGGTGTTGTCCCAACACCCAGCCAGGCTCTATCAAGTCCATTGATATGCAGAAGGGAAAAGATATAGCTGACTTCCTAGAGCCATTATAGATCTCATGGTTAACGCGAAATGTACGGCGCTAGAATCACTAGACGGCATTGGTGATTAGTCCTATATAAGTAGAACCCTTGCAATGGAACCTCCACCATATCAACACATACCATGGTTCCATTGCCCACCACATAGTCATATTCATAATTGGAAAAGTAACATTTTATTTTCAATGCAGGAATGATAAGTATAGTACTTTTGCGGGTAAATTGATATAAAATAATCAAGATGACATGAGCAAGGGTGAACTTGCCCGGTGACTGCGAGATAATGCAGTTCGATGTGTTGGATGGAACCTGGACCTCGGGTTCTGTAAAGAAGCATCATTGTCCGGTAAGGACAATGTTATAAAATCCAAATGATGCATGCATGAGTGTATTATTTCATGTTGAATCCCTTACCCCAATATAGTTATTAAGATTTAGGTTCGAATTAAATATTTATGCCTTTGGCTGTAATTTATAAGTCCTTTAAATCCTTTATCATGGTTTTCTTTTCTAAAAAGAAAAGGATTTAAGAGTAATAGAATTTTCCTTTGGAAAATATTTATTTCAAATAAAGAATTTGAAATAATAGAGTTTTCCTCCTTTTTGGGATTAAAGAAATTTTGGAATATTAGAATATTTCCTTTTTTGGAAAATCTTATATCTTTAAAAGAAATGACTTGGAATAATAGAGTTTTCTTTTAAAAATATTTGATAAACAAATATTTGAGTTCATTTGGAAATTTCCATGATTTTTATATCAAAGGAAAATTGCAAATTTAAAATTCCAAGTTTATAATTAAATTCAAAATTCCAAAATTTGAACTTTTCATATAAATTCCATTTCTTATTTTATTCTGATTAAGAATAATTTTTAATACACTAATCCAATTTTTCTTGAATTTTTAGAGGTATTTACAATTATTTGGAATTTGGTAAAGTCAAAGGGTTATTTAAAAAGTGAAAAGACTAAATTGCCCCTAGCCCATTTGGCCAGCCCACTAGGGCAGCCCATTTGGTCAGCCCACTTGGGCCAGACCAAAACGGTTCGGTGGGAACTGACCGAGTCGGCCCACCTCACTCACTCGCCCCTCTCTCTCGCGCAAACCCTAACCCTAGCTGGCGATTCCCGTGGCGATGGCGTCGCCGCCACGGTCGCCGCCTTGCTCCGGCCGTCTCCGGCGGTTCTAGAGCTCGCCGTTGGTCGCTTTCGACGCAGCGCGCGACAGCGCTCATCTTCATCCGCGTCGATCTGGATTTCCCCTCCTCTGTGGGTCGTGCGCGTGCTCGCCCGTGCCAGACGCCGATGAGTTCCTCGACGAACTCCGTCGATCTGCATCTCCTGGACGCTCCCATGCGTTCGCCGCCTTCTACGCTGGCGGTGCATGGTTTGGCACCGGCCTGGCCGCGGTTTGGGGCTGCCGTGGCTGGCCTGTGCCACCGTGCCGCCATGGAAGCCTCCATGAACACGCCAGGTAATCCTATCCTCCTGCTACTCCTCTCCATCCTCTCCTTCTGCTCCATCTGCCTACTGGATCCGCTCATGCGTATGCTGCTGCTGCTATTGTGCTTGCTGTGCTTGCTGTCTAAGCCTACTGATGCCATGTTCTTGCCTATCCATGTCTACTGGTGCTATGCTTATGCCTGTATAATTCTCACTGGTCCACTGTGCTAGGCCTATCCTATTTGTTCATGTCCTTGTGCTGCTCATATGCTTACTGGTGGCCTTGATGTTGACATAAACTAGCACTGCTGACACTTGTGGTGCCAGTGATGCTTTCCTGTGCCCTGTGTATGATCCAATTGATCCATTTTTGGATCACTGCATGCTTGTGGTGCTGTGCTGTGCCTTGTGCTTGATCTAATTGATCCATTTGATCAACATATGCTAGTGGCTAGTTACTGGTTGATTCTTGGCTAATTAAATGGCTTGCTCTAGCTACTGATGCTCAAGTGTGTGTGTGCTGCTGTTGCTGTCCATAGCACATTGGACAAGATCCAATGGCTAGGATGCAATGGTTTATGCTGCTGTTGCCTCTCAGTGATGCTATTGCTTGTTAATGCATGGATTACTTTGTGTTCATGCCTTGGTGGATTATTTATGGATGAACTGCTTATGCAGTGTTGATTATATGCATTGTTGTGTATGATTTGATATTTCCATGATCAATTTGGAAATAAATGAAGTCTGAATCCATTTCTGGATAGTGATGACTTATAATTTTGGTTTAATGGATGGATTTGTGGTTGATGTGACCACAGTAGCCTTGCTACTGCTTGGTTGCTCTCACAGTTGGATTAATTCTTGTTGGCTACTCATCTTTGCTTGCACAGTAGGAAATCATACTTAATATGAATGCCACTGTGTTTGCCTGTGAAGAAATAAAGGTTTAATCTAATGGTTTCTTGACTAGGATCTTACTAGGTGGTCTTTGTAGCTTGTAGTACCTGTATATCCTCTACTGGTTGCTATCTGTGCATCTATACTTGTCTATTTGCACATGAATAGTATCTAGATGATCTTGGTATCTAGCTGCTCCACTTCTGCCAGTAATCCTTGGTCAATACCAAGTGATGACAACCCCATGAGCATCTGCTCATCTTATGCCTTGTGTCATGCTATAAAATGGATTGGATCCATTGGATCCTCTCTAGGTATATGTTATACCTTGTTCCAGTTCCTAGATGGTTATGCTTAGTTGCTGTTGAGCTTCTGCTGGATGATTTGATTACTTGCCCTGCTCCTCCTATCTCCTGGATGATCTTGCTTAAGTTCCCATGTCTCTGTTGGGTTTTGGTTGGTTGATTTGGATGGATGGATGGTTTCTATGGTTGGTCTTGCTGTTCTTGAGCAAGAACAGAGATGAACTAAGCACTGTTCATTGCTGGTTGCTTGGTGAATGCTTATCTGGTCGACTTGTGAATTATTCTGCTGGTTCTACCCTTTTATACTATCAGCTGGTTCTCCCTGGCTGTGACACACAAGCCTGTATCAAGCTTGGTGACTAAGCCATGGTTTGGCTTGCTGTTGAGCATGCACAGCAGCTGGTCAGCTGTGTGTGTGCTTTGGTGAAAGTTGAGCTCATGATGGCTTCAGTTTTGGTCTGCTGGTGTCTATCTTGCTTCTGGCCAGATTTGGACAATGACAAGTGTCCTTGACACTTGGATTAACCCCCTGTCTAGTTCCACTTCTATTTTGCAGGTTTCAAGCTCAATGAGATCCAAGGACAAAACCTTCCAAGACATTTAGTTTAAGATCTTGTATAGAATCCAATTCTTGTAATCTTATTTTGTTTTGTTTATTACTAGATGATTTCCCGCGCGTTGCTGCGGGAACCTGACTTAATGGATTGAAGAAAATTTAATGATAAATTCATCAAGTATATTTAGTGAAAATGATCTCAGATTGTACTATTATATTATTATAGTACCACGTCACCAATATATACACACATGATTAGATTGCCCATAAAAAAACAATAATCAGTTTGAAGAATGCTACTGTGCGCACCATGCCTTCTTTCTGGAGAAAATATATGTGAACATTTTAGTAGACATAAAGTAAGAGCCTTGCAATATACATTTGAACAAATTGATGTGGTGAAAGTATTTCCAGTCATTGCGGAAGAGTGCATAACAACATGCGAATTAAATCGGACTGGGAAAATAATCAGTTAAATAAAAGAAAGATATACCTGAATAGAGCCGTGCAAGAATACAGATATAAAGAACTCTTCTGTACTTCTGTAGCCTGACGGTCGTGTTAGCCTCAGGATTGATGAACCAACGAAATTAACAACACTCATTGGAGGATACCAATTAAGTCGCTGCACATAGTGCACTTGAATTTTCATTTGCTCTTATTAGTATAACCTGCAAGAGCAAAAAAAAGTACATATGTTCGGAGAAGCAGCTTGTGAAGATTTCACCGGTCAACCAAGTGACTCGGATTCATTCAGTTAGGCTTGGATTTGACATTCAGACGTAGTACGTTAGGACCCGATCTGTTGGCTGCAGCCTCCAGGTGGACGGACGTGCATAATGGAAGGTAATCTCCAAACGAACAGACGGATATCCCATATCCAGGCGAGACTAGGGCTGTGTGCATCTATTTGATGCAGAGGCCGGGTAATACCCATTTCTAAAAAAAATATCCAGGCGAGACTGCAATGGGCTGCAAGACGATGGATGGCTTCAGATTGCAAGCCAAAATTCCTAAGAACACATCATGTATGCATCTTTCTATTAACTCGTACAGAAAGAATCCAAGACAGGAAATACTTTCATTAATCTGCATTCTTTGTTGCACAAATCCGGTGGACCAATTGCCATGTTGTGCCTTGCAGGATGAGTCCCGGACTAATTTCAAAATACCTGTTTGGAGACGATGGACCGAAAGTCGTTCCTTGTGGGAGGAGAGAAACACTCGCACACTCCTGCTGACCATTATGGACTCTCGAGACATTGGGGAAGAAGAAACATAGCATATGCGCTAGACCAGGAAAACCCAGTGCTTTCTTCAGGCCGATGAGAAATCTAGAACAGATGGAGGAGGAGAGTAATCGTGGCACCATGTCTCGTTGTAGAACAACAACATGAGTGGACTCCGGTGGGCAAGGAGCCTGGAACTGGAATAATATAGAGACATGATGTCCTGGGAGACGAAATGATCGGTCTCTTGAAGGACCCGGAGGTATTAATTATGTGCTAGTGGGAGATGAAGTGGAGACGACACATGCATGCAAAAAAGTCACAGAGAAAGTGATACGCACTCTAATTCCAAACTGGTGACGTGGAATACTAAATTAGTTAATGTAGGTCTTACCAGCTGACATGTACTGAAACTGACGGTAAAAATGGGATTAGGTGATGTGGCATGTTTGCATGTTGAGAGAAATCAACTTAGTGGGTTGCTCCTATTTAGGTATTATAGATTCCATCCAATTCTTGTATGATAAATATTGTAAAGACAATGTAATGTGTGTGTATGATCAATAAAGCTCAAGTTTTTGGTTAAGAGCTTTTATGTAAATTTATCATTCACTTATGAATTATTTGGGTATATATGATGTGATTTGAATTATGGATTTATAATTCATTTATATAATGTTTACTTATTATTTCTTTTGTTTGAATTCAAATATGAATTGCCAATTCAAATATTCTCCCAAAATCAACAAGTTTCAAAAGAGATCATGTCGAAATTCTTAACACTCACATTGCCTAACCCTAATAGCAACGAGAGAGAAACCTCGATCCCTCTTAGATTTTTATGCAATAAGGCGCGAAAATTTCCCTCGTTTTGCGATGAAATGCACATCCCATTTCTAAATCTACCCTTCGTTGTTCCTATGTTCTGGGATATTACAGCCACCGTCTGGGCAGGGCCCCACTAGCACATCTCTCTTCTATACCTTTGTGCTGGAAAAAATGTTTAAAAGGGCCAAAAGCCCAGGCGGCAACCGGCAACGGATAGAAAAGAGGCCAGGAGGGGATCGGACGGGACGACACGGAAATAATTAAAGAAGGAATCGAACCGATCACCTCTCGCTCGGCTTCTGCCTCCGTGTATCGCCTGTTGCTATTCCACCCCGAATCGATCGCCTCGACGCCTCTCGATCCATCATCCGACGATCGCCTCTCGCTCCGCTCGGCCTCGCCTAGGACTAGCCAGATCGCCAGCGGCCAGTGCATGCCGCCACCCGCCAGGCCCTGCAGGCTGCAGCTGCAGATCACCGTCTCTGCTTTCTTTTCGACCGACTGATTATCTGTTTAGATAATTCTTCAAATTTGTATCTGATCCACCTTTTTTTTTTACCGGAAAGGAATTCTGTGTGTTCCTAACTTCTTGTCATCTGTGTAAACATTGTGAGAGATGAATTTAATTTTATTTTCACAATATTATGAGGCACATTGCTCTGAAACGGAAACATAAATTTGGTGCTACCCGAAAAAGTGAAAAATGAGAGAATCAACTTACTGAATCACGGAGAGCTGCTTTAAATAGGTATTTTCAGCAACAAGTAGTGTTGATGTCCATGGAGACAATCAAAGGCAGGAATCCAAAACCATGATCAAAATTTAAGTGCTGACCATGAGGTCAATGAACAGTCCTTGGATGGCAGTATGTAACTAACTAGCATCGAATTTTGCTGAAGTAAGTATGCAACTTACTAACTACAATTTGTTGAATTTAAAAGCAGATCAACACTAGTAAAACTTCATATAGTTACATGACTGTTTAGTGTTTAACATTTATTTGTAGAATCTCGGGCTATGAGTGTATCGTAGAATGTTAATTTTTATTATTTTTCTAGTAAAACTAGATACATATATCTCTATATATACATTTGTATTCATACATGCGTATTAGTCTTAGGGGTCTCTTTCGCCGTCTCGCCCAAGGGCCACACGAAAGATAGAGCCGGCCCTGCACCTTGGTCCTTAGGTCTATAAATCAGGTTCCACTTAGTTAACATATGTTTCTTTTTATTTTCCTCACATTGCCAAAAGAAACGTGATCGGAAAAAATCCAATCTCTTCCTTACCCCTTTAGTTAAATCAAAGAAAGATAGCATAAACATCGGTAAACTAGTAAGAACAGAGTTAATCAATACAAGGCAATCCTCATATGATAACAACTTTCCGGCCCAACACCCAAGTTTTCTCTCAAAACGACTTTCCACTGGATTCCATTCGGAATTTTTTAACTTTCTGTAATGAATTGGAATACCCAAATACCTGAAGGGCAAAGAACCAGATTCACAACCAAATAGTTATTTATATTACTCCTCTTCCTCTTTGGCCTTACCAAAACAGAAAATCTCGCTTTTGTAAAAATTGATTTTTAGTCCTGACAATTCTTCAAAGAAACGTAATATTAGTTTCATATTTACAGCCTTTTCAAAGTCGTGTTCCATGAAAAGTATCGTGTCATCGGCATATTGCAGTATAGAAATTCCTCCGTCAACTAGATGAGGAATAAGACTTCCTATCTGTCCATCATCTTTCACTCTTGCCATTAGGATAGCCAACATATATGCAACAATGTTGAACAACATAGGTGACAGCGGGTCACCCTGCCGAAGACCCTTCCTGGTTTGAAAGTAGTGTCCAATATCATCATTGACCTTGATCCCTACACTTCCTCCTCTAACAAATTGTTCGATAAGTTGACACCATTTGGGATCAAAACCTTTCATGCGCATAACTTGTTGAAGCAAAGGCCATTTTACCTTATCATAGGCTTTCCAAAAATCAATTTTAAATATCACTCCATCCATTTTCTTCCGATGAAGTTCGTGAATGGTTTCATGTAAGACAACTACTCCTTCAAGAATATGTCGTCCTGGCATGAATGCCGACTGTGTAGGACTAATAACTGTTTCGGCAACAGTATTAGCTTTAATAGTAGCGACTTTCGTGAATATTTTAAAAATAACATTGAGCAGACAAATTGGTATATATTGTTGGATTTGAACCGCATTCTCCTTCTTAGGCAACAGGATAATAACACCAAAGTTTAGTTTAAACAACTGTAATTCCCCTGAATGCAGTTGATAGAACATTGACGTTAAATCAACCTTGATGACTTCCCAAAAGGTTTGGTAAAACTCAGCCGGAAAACCTTCAGGTCCTGGAGATTTATTTAACTCCATTTGAAAAATAGCATCCTTGACTTCCTTCTCTGTGAATTCGGCAACAGGGATATTATTCTCCTCTTGGGTTAATTGCGGAATATCCTGTGTAAACTCCTCACTCAGTGTGAGAGTAGAAGTAGCTGGCTCTCCAACCAACTTCTTATAATATTCAGATATATAGACTTGTAAATTTTCATCACCCACTATGGTTCCTTCCTCTTGTTCTAGTTGAAAAATTCTTTTCCTTAGATGTTTTCCATTTGCAATTAAGTGAAAATATTTAGTATTGTCCCTCTCTTCTTGAATATGTTTTACCTTGGCCCTCTGTGCCCATTTTGACTCCTCATCTCGATGAAGTTTTGTTAAATCATCATTTGTCTTTCTTAGCTTTGCTCTCTCATCATCATCTAGAGGAATTGACTCAGCTTTCAAGTCCAATTCATCTATTAATGATAGCAATTTTTCTTTTTCTTTCTTGTATTGACCACTTAAACATTTTGCCCAACCTTTTAAAAAACGTCTAATATGTCTGATTTTATTCTACCATTTGGCAATAGGAGAATTCCCCCGGGTCTCAGTTTCCCATTCAGCTTTCACTATCTCATAGAAGTTCTCATGTTTCAACCATGATGTTTTAAAAGAAAAGTGAGATTTATTGCCGATATGAGCGTGATTACCCGAATCAATTAATAAAGGAGCATGGTCGAAGCCAGTCCTTGTCAAAACTCTAACTGTGACTAAAGGAAATTTTTGTTCCCACTCAACTGTCGAAAGGACTCGATCAAGCTTCTCATGCGTCGGGTTTTCCCTTCGATTAGCCCAAGTGAATTGTCTACCTGAGAGAGCAATCTCTCCTGCGTCGAAGAACTGATCCGGTGGGTCTTGAAATTGATGAAGTCGCCACATACGTCTCGCTGTCGACGGAAACATCGTCTCCCACTGAAGAATATCTCACCTTTATAAGATACCAAAGTGTTAAATCTGGGAACTCTGGTAAACTGGGGTGCCACTGAGCATACGAAATTTGATTAACCCGGCGATGCATGCACGTAGTATATCTTAATCTCTCTTTCTTGATGTGTGCACGAGACGGCCTACCTAACAACATTAGTAGTAGTACGTGACATGGTGATGAGACTTCATTTCCGAATGGATGGACCGATGTGCAACTTCACAAGGCTAGCACGAGTGATGAAGCTCTCGAGTGGTCCCCGTCGGCCGTCGGTTCAATTCAGCTTCCCAGTGTAGCCCGGAAATTCAATTCAGCTTCCCAGTGTGTATATACTCTCTCCATCCAAAGAAATATTTTTAAGTGTTAAAATCCTAACAAAAAACACACATGTACACCTTGATAATCTATGTACATACATTATTGGTACAGTTTAACGAAAAACCGATATTTTGTCTAACCAATGTTAAAGGGTAAAAAACGGGTCTATTGTTCCGGTTGGGAAGAGCATTTAGTCCCGATTTCCCAATCGAGACTGTGAAAACGGGACTAAAACTGCACTCTTTAATACCGATTATGTTACAAACCGGGACTAAAGGCCCTCCACGTGGACCGTGGGCGTGCACCGGGGCGGAGTACCTTTAGTCTCGGTTTGTAACACCAACCAGAACTAAAAGCTATTAAGACTAGTTTTTTATTCAAATTTTTTCTAATATTTTTCCAGTTCTTCTTTTTTTCTACTTTTTTTTAGAATTTCTAGTATTTTAGTTTTTCACTAGTTTAGTCTCTAACTATAGAAATTCGTAGCATAGAAAATAAAAAATTCCTACCGCAACAACGAATAACAAGCCAAGATCTGATCTAGTAGATGGTAGCAACGAGATAAGATCAACATACCCTCGAAGATAAGCGTTAACGAGATAAATCTCGTGGATGATGTAGTCGATCACTTGCCGCTCTCAGGAGCGAGTAGAAAATCTTGACGGTGTCGCAATCGGGTAGCACCTTCGCACTCGGTCACACGTACGGTGTTGATGAAGACGTCCTTCTCCCTATTCCAGTGGGCAGCGGAAGTAGTAGATCCTCCTCGAAATCCCGGCAGCACGACGGCGTGGTGACGGTGGTGGTGGAGATCTCCTGCAGGGCTTCGCCGTAGCCGTGCGGGAGAGAGGTGGAGGAGGGTTGCGCTAGGGTTTGGGAGAGAGGGCTAGGGCGCCGGCCTTGGTGCCCTTTGGTGGTGCGGCTCAAGTGGTGGCCGGCCCCTCTCCTCCTCTCCCCTTTATATAGGTGGAAAATCTTAGGCTCCAATCATACTCCTCATGGGAGTCCAATTGAAAAACTACCTGTTGTAGGCATTACCCTTCGGGTACCCGACATTGCTATACCCGGTACAGATTATGAAGATGGACCAGCGCAAGGACTCGACAAGCTGGTCCCACAAGAAATATCAACTTAGACTACAAGAAAGAAGACTCCAATACAAATTCTACTAGGACTCTTGTAAATCCTAGCTTGGATGATATATAAAGCCAGGCAGGGGCACCCCTTAGAGGAGATTATTCAGATTCAAAAACACAATATGTAAAGATCGCACACGCGATACGCCTAGACACCACTGTAAGGGTATATTGCCCCTATGTGTGGTTTTGGTAATTAATGACAACCCCTATGGACTAATGTTTTCATTGAGTTTATATGAAGGAATATTTCATAGGTGCTACTTGTAGTCCATGTGTTGGATTCAAGTATGGATGCCATAAAGATAAAGATATACCTTGTGTATTGGCATCAAGATCATTGATTTGAAGATATATATGTGATATGATCAAGAAGATGAAATGAAGATGGAGTTCCTATGTGGAACTCAATATTAGCCATGCTCTAGCTTATGTGATAAGCAATGGATGATCAAGATCTTGAGTGCTTGATTCCAAGTGAAGAATTCAAGTTATGGCTCTAAGTCGGTGTCATGATAGTCTCATGAGTTGAGCTATGGTTGACTAAGATTTAGAGCATGCAACCAAATGAAGAATTCTTTATACACCTCAAGATGGTATGATAGAGCATGAGAAGATACAAGGTTGACAAATACAAAGCTTGAAGATGTGCATCAATGGAGCTTTCCCATCATGGTGTATGGGGGAGCATTTGTGAGTCTTCACGAAGCAACGATGATCAAGTAAGGCATTCCGGCTTGAGTGGAGTTTGAAGAGTTATCATCAAGATCAAGCGGGATGCGCAAGGCAAAGGTATGGCCTTGCTAGGTTTTCCTTTTACCTGTCTCAAGGTGGATGTTGGGAGACCGGATTATAGGATAGATAGCCGCACTATCAAGAGGGGCTTTCGGTTGGGTAACTTGATCACATCGTCTTAGGGAGCTCAATACTTTGCATACTTTGCATATCCCTATTGCTTCTTGGTGTTTCTCTGTGTGAGGTTCTTGAGCTTGTTGCTAGCTTTACAACAAGCCCAAGTTCATCGAAAACGGAATCCGCATGCATCTTCTATTGCGTTTTCGAGTTTGGACGACTTCACCGTTTCTTAACGGTGGGAGACTCCCTCTCTAGAATCATCTAAAATATTCTATGAGGAGTCTCCATATTTCCAGTTTTTGTTGGGGTTCTATTTGTCGTTATCTTTCCAACAAAATTGGTTTCATGTCAATCGGAGTTCGGGAGCATTTTCTATTTTAAAGAAAAAAAGAAAAGGTTTTTCAGTTGTCCCGAATTCCGGTCTGTGGCCCGGTACACCGGGTGCTGCTACCGGAAAAGTCGGTATCCAGCCCGGTACACCGGGTGCTGCTACCGTAAAATTCGGTAGCCAGCCCGGTACACCGGGTGCTGCTACCGGACTGCGTAGAGGAACCAGAGCACAGGAGATTCCGGCAGCCAGCCCGGTACACCGGGTGCTGCTACCGGAAATGTCGGTAGTCAGCCCGGTACACCGGGTTGGCTACCGGGCAGCCCGGTATGTGGCCCGGTACTACCGGGTCAGATACCGGGTTGCTCGACTTTGCCTCAAACGACTAGTTTTCTCAGCCCAACTTTTCCCCAACGGTTATATTTCGGCTTAGGCTATAAATAGCCCTTCTTCCACCTTGGGCAAAAAAAAAACGTTCTTCCATTCTCTCTCCTCCATTGTTATCTTTGAAGAACTTGCCCGATCTCTTGATTCCC
This sequence comes from Lolium rigidum, assembly GCF_022539505.1. Classification (NCBI taxonomy): domain Eukaryota; kingdom Viridiplantae; phylum Streptophyta; class Magnoliopsida; order Poales; family Poaceae; genus Lolium; species Lolium rigidum. Next base: position 209,185,781 of record NC_061511.1, on the reverse strand, counting down.
CCCATGATTCTTGCTCATTCTTGAGGGATCTAAGAGAGGAGATCAAGATCTACAATCCCCACCAATCCATTTCTCCTCTAAGTGAGGGGAACCCTTTGGATCTTGATCTTCGAGTCATTTGTTGATTTCCTCTTTGTTCTTCCTCTCCAATCTCATCCTAGCATTCGTTGCTTTGGTGGGATTTGAGTGTGAAGGATTTGAACACCTCTAGTGTTATTGCTTTGCATCATTGCATAGTGTTGAGCTCTCCACCACGATTAGTTCGAGTGAGAGCCCGTGAGCTTGTTACTCTTGGAGGGAGACCTCCTAGTTGGCTTGGCGGTTGGTGCTCCGGTGATCTCTTCAAGAAGATTGTGAAGAGGCCCGGGCTTCTCCTTCGTGGAGCTTGTGAAGTGGTTGTGGAGCTTGCCATCTCCGGAGTGGAGAAAAAGCTAACCATAAGGAAGGGGTCATTATCCTTCGTGGGTGTGGCTCGGAGAATAGGGTGAGCCTTCGTGGCGTTGGGAATCCTTCGTGGGACCTCCACTCCTCCAAACGTGACGTACCTTCTTGCAAAGGAAGGGAACACGGGAATACATCCTCGTCTCCGCGTGCCTCGGTTATTTCTATACCCGAGCTTACTTTCCTTGTGATAGCCATCGTGCTTGAAGTACATATATCTTGCTATCACTTGTGCTACATATAACTTGTGCCTATCTTGCTTAGCTCTAGTTGTTGTTGTTGCACTTAGGTGAGCCTAGCATATTTAGGGTTTGTGCTTGTAGAATAAACATAGTTTAATTCCGCATTCCTACAAGACAAATCCGTAAGAGTTTTTAAACGCCTATTCACCCCCCCCCCCTCTAGGCGACATCTCGTCCTTTCAACCACAACCTGCAGATTAGGACTAGACTAGATACAACAACTCCGCCTATGGCGGCCCCCTGTACACATATATTCATATAGTGGATTGCTATCAGGACGTAGCGATCCTCCACTGCGGGGACGTGAACCTGGGTACGTCGTGTCTTCTCTCGCTCCCGGAACTTCCATCGTCGCCTTTCTCTAAACCCAAGCCCCTCATGGTGGGCATTGCCGAGGAACCGCCTCGTCAATTGGCGCCGTCTGTGGAAAGCGCGACGACTGAATTTCGTTATTCGGGCGGGAACCATCATCAAGGTCGTCATCAACTACTTCATCAGCCGGCTGACTAGATTTTTCACGCAAATCCATCTGACCACTCATCGGTGTGGCGGGTCCAAAAATTTCATTGCCATCTTTCGGGTGCTCGGCTCGATCCGGAGGATCCGAGCATCTCCTGGGTGGACGCGGCCGACAGCGCCAGACGTAGATGGCATCTGACCAACTTTCGCCAAATGTGCAATTTCCGTCGTATACGAAGTTAACTGGACTCGGCGACATCCTTTTTACCGAATCGATCAGCTGCTTTTCATGGATGCGCGCGGGTACGAAGCTTCCACACGCGTGGCTGGGGATTCATCAGATTCATCTTGCTAAGAGCATCTCCAGCCGTTGGGGCTCCCCAGGCCGAAATCCGGCGCTATTTAGCGCCGGATGGATGTAATTTTTGGCCTGGGGAGGCCCATTTTCCCAGCGGCGAGCCCAGGATGGATGAAAAGTATTGACAAAAAACGGCGAATTCAGACAAAACAAGGCGAAACTCGTTCAAACATAAGCGAAATTTAAAGATATTTAACTTATATAGGCGAGTTCGTACATATATAGGCCGAATTCGTACATATATTTGAATTCGGCTAGATGGAAACATAAACTAAAAGTAATAACGGCCTTCTACATGCCGAAATGGCGGTAGAAGGCCGTGTAGTCGCCGCCGTCGTCGTCGTCGCTCGAGTTGCCGGCGTCCTCGGGCGGCGGCGCCTCGTACCAGTGGCTCGAACCCTGGCCAGGGTCACCGGCGCGTGGCGGCGTCGGCCGGTAGAGGTCATTGTCGCTGCTCTCCTCCAGCTTGATCAGCTCGACGGGCTTGGGCACGACGTTGGTTGCGGCGGCAGGAGCGGCGGCGCGGACGGCGCGTTGACGCGCGGCAGCCAGGTCCAGCAGGCGACGCTGCTGCTCCGCCTCCTGCCGCTCCCAGTCCCGCCTGGACCAGTCCAGCGCGGCGTCGATGGGGAGCTTGTTGTCGGCGGGGACCAGGTTGTTGAGCGACCTGGCGATCGCCTCCGCCACCGCGGCGTCAAGAGGAAGTCGTCGAAGAAGGAGGCCGCCGCCGCTGCGTCCTCTGGTCGGCGGTGGAGATGCCGGCTCCTTTTTGACGAAGAGGCCGCCGCTGCTGACATAGGCATCCCGGATGGGCCTGCCGAATAAGGTACCCGGGGATAGCTGAAGGCCCACGACCCAAAGTTTATGAAGCCTGGAAGCCCAATAAGCATCGATATGGAAAATAGAGATAGATTAGGAATAAAGTCTTGTATCAATACGGGAAGGACTCAAATAGTCTCCCGGACTTTGTAACTTGTACGATACGAAAAGCCTCGGCTCCACCTCCTATATAAAGGGGAGCCGAGGAAGAAAGAGGGGATCGAATCATTGTCAACACAAACCCTAGTTTTTCCTAGTCGAGCACCTATTTCGGCTAAACCTTCGAGATCTACTTGCCCTCTACTTTCTACGAAAACCCAAGTCAACAATCTGTAGGCATTGACAAGTTAATCCCCTGTCAATTGGCGCCGTCTGTGGGAAGGTGAGGCGACAAGGAGGTGATCTCGATGGCATCGTCAACATCATCAACAACAAGCAACGTGATGGACGGAGGTAAACAGGCCCAACCTGATCTCGTCGATTTTGTTCCTCACCCTCCCACCCGTTTGCATGCATATGCCGATCTGGAGGAGTCGATGGAGATGACGTTCGGGAGTTTCCACTTTCGCGTCGGGAAGGAAGGATCGCATCGTCTCGCAGCACCGATTTTTTCGGGACCGTTAGCGGCCGATTCCGATCTCTCGGGATCATCATCATCATCAATCGAGTCAGGCGACGAGGAAATTTTGCCGCCAAGCTTCATCAAGCCCGCCATCGGCGGAGAACTCGCCGATCTGCTTGGCGGCATGTCTTTCGGGTCGTTCACGGACTTCGATCTAAGCAGCGACTTAGAAAGCGTCGACAGATTCGACTTCATCGACAGATCTACTTCTATTCGGGAGGTCTTCACCGATCGATACGACGGTGTCACCAATCCTGAAGATGAAAACACAACTGCAATATATCATCAAGTCTGCGTAATCGGGGAATCGAGCCGACAAGAGGACGAAGCATCAGAAGCTTTCGATGACTTGGGCAATCCATACATCGACCCTGCAGATCTCACGCGCGGAACAGGAAGCAAATACATCGGGTCCACGCCGCGAGAGAAGGTACAGCTGCCGCAAGCAGCTTGGGATAGAGCTCAGAGAGCCATGGACGGCACAGAGCCGATGACTACCACGGCTACACCAGAAGCGCTGCAAGTATATCAATATAAACTCGCTCGTGTTGGACGAGAGTTAGAAAAATAGAGAATAGTACTTGAATCAAGGAAAGCTGTAGCTTGTGCGTCAAGTGCGCGCAGGGCCGCCCTGAGTCGACAATCAGGAACGTCAGGAGACAATCACAGAGACGCCCGTGCAAGAGGAAGATCTCGACTGGCAAACGTGCCTAAGCACAAAAGAGAGAATTTGATCCAAAACGTCGATATGTTCTTTATGCCGATAGACACGAGGGGGCACATCATCCCAAAAACACCGGAAGCAGGATATATGGCGACTCATGCTTTCATATTGGCATCCAAGCCACCTCCCGGAGATCCTAGAGAGGCTTTGTACCAGATGGCTATGGCAGGAGTTGGTGTCATGGGGACAGCGATAGGAGGATCGAGTACACCGCAACCCGAGAGTGCTCCAAGACAAAGTAGTCCTCGACCCACTACGGTGGCAGTACGAGACCCTCCGCGAGAAGGTGATGCAAGAAATACAGTGACACAGGCTCGAGTTGATAGAGCACGAGAAAATAGATCAAGAGAAAGGCGACACTCACCAGAAATTAATGATGAAGACATGTGTGGACTCCCTTGCTTTACCCGACGGGTTCGCAAAACTCGGGTTCCCTCTGGCTTTAAGCTACCTGATAACTATAAAAAGTTCGATGGATTGCAACATCCAGAGGACTGGTTGGTCGACTACCTGGAAACAGTAAAGCTGATGGCGGAACTAGAGCAACAGCCATGCAAAGCATCCAAGTTTACCTTAGTGGAGCCGCAAGATCTTGGATGAAGAAGTTACCAGGAGGATCCATCGACAGCTGGGAGACTTTTGAAGACTTGTTCGTGAAAAATTTCCGTTCCACATGCAAGAAGCCTGCATCAATAGAGCAGCTGAGGGCCTGCAAGCAGAAGTATGACGAGTTGATGAGGGCGTATATCCAGCGATGGAGCATCATAAAAAACTCGGCAGAAAACGTATCCGATGAAAGAGCAATTGATGCATTTGTCGCAGGGATCCAAAGAAGAGATTTAATCGAGGACTTGGGTAGATCCTACCCGAGGACAATAGCAGAACTCATGGAGATAGCGAATCGCTGGGCGGATGGCGAAGACGCTGTCCAAAACAAACGACAGAGGTCACCCGAAGAAGATCGTAACAGAAACAACAATCAAAATAGGCGACGTTATCGCCACTTCTCAGATAATGATGGTCCCAGCCACGTGGCGGCTGGCTTCTGAGGAAATAATGGAGGAAATCATCGAGATGATTATCAGAGAGGCAATGATCAGCGCAATGATCATAGAGATGCGCCAAGCTCCAGCAGACAAAATAATCGACCACGGTTTCCGAGGCCGCAAAATACATCATCCGAAGATCTTCTAAATGGACCGTGTCAGATGCACTTTTTCCTCGACAGCGAGGGAAAAAGACAGTCAGGCCATCTTCAGAAAGACTGTCGAACTTTCCAAGCTTTGCACAGGTATGCGCAGAATGTCAATACACAAGCAGCAAATAGGGGTTATGTGCAGGGGCCAAGGAGCGAAATTCACCTGCCGCCACCACCCGCGGTCACCAATGCAAATCAGCATCAGGTGCAACTGGCGGCACCTCCGGGCGGCAATGTTGAGTACATCGACACAACGGGAGCAATGTTGATGATCCAGAAGGGCAGACCCTCGAATAGGGCCCATAAGCTAATTTCGCGGCAAGTATATATGGCAGAGAAGATGCCTCCATCAACCATCGAGTACCTTAATTGGTCAGATCAGGACATAGGATTCACTCAAGCGGACCACCCGCCTCAAGTTCCACGACCAGGGCAATCAGCTATGATTTTACCAGCGGTGATTGCAGGATTCGAGGTCTCGCGCATATTCATCGATGGAGGAAGCAGTCTGAACCTCATGTACGCGGATACGTTGAGGAAGATGAATATTTCTTTGGCAAACCTGACACCAACGGACACGCGTTTTCATGGCATCACACCGAAGAAGCCAAACTATCCTTTGGGAAAGATCAATCTCGACGTACAGTTTGGAACTCGAGAAAATTTCAGGAGGGAGAAGCTGGAGTTTGAAGTTATAGATTTCCCATCACAGTACCACGCTCTCTTGGGATGACCCGCATACGCCAGATTCATGGCTGTGCCACATTATACATACCTGATATGGAGGATCCCTGGACCCAAGGGACCAATCACGGTGAAAGGAAGTTTTGCGATGGCAAATAAATGCGACAAAGATTTCCATAGGCTATCCGAAACCTTCGGGATGCAGGCTGAGTATGAAGCATCCAAGCTCACCACCAATTACGACGTGTTACCTGACGGAGGGAGACCCTTGCAAGAGCAAGCTTTCGACACCGCCAAGAACTCTAAGGAAGTGCAGATTCACCCGATAGATCCCAAGAAAACGACAGCCATAGCAACAAACTTGGATAGCGCATAGGAAAGCGCGCTCGTCGAGTTCCTCCATGAGCGCTGGGAAATCTTCGCATGGTGTCCAGCTGACATGCCAGGAGTACCCAGGGAACTTGTCGAGCATCCTCTTAACCTAGATCCAAGAGCCAGGCCAATACGACAACCTTTGCGGCATTTTTCTGAGCCAAACCGCAAATCTATGTTATCTGAGATCCGTCGACTCTAAGAAGCGGGTTTCATCAAGGAGTTACACACCGAGGCCACATGGGTTGCCAATCCAGTGCTGGTCCCGAAGAAAAACACTGAAGTCCTTCGCATGTGCGTCGACTTCACGTGTCTCAATAAACATTGTCCAAAGGATCACTTTCCCCTCCCGAGGATCGATCAAATTATCGACTCCACAGCGGGTTGCGAACGTCTTTCCTTCCTGGATGCATATTCTGGTTACAACTAGATCCGCTTAAAAAAAGAAGATGAAGTCAAAACAGCTTTCATAACCCCTTACGGCGTGTTCTGCTACAGGACAATGCCCTTCGGATTGAAAAACGCGGGAGCCACATATCAGAGGATGATGCAGAAGTGTCTCGCCACGCAGATTGGCAAAAACGTTCAAGTATACATCGACGACGTCGTCATTACAACAAAGACAGGGTCCTCCCTCATCGATGCCCTGTGAGAAACCTTCGACAACCTAGACAAATTTCGTCTCAAGCTGAACCCGACGAAATGTTCCTTTGGAGTTCCTGCGGGAGAACTTCTCGGATACTTGGTATCAGCCAGAGGAATCGAGGCTAACCCAGAAAAAATACAAGCCATCGTGACGATGAGGAAGCCAACTAAGCTCAAGGAAATACAACAACTGACTGGGCGAGTCGCAGCTTTGAGCAGATTCGTCGCAAGGCTAGGAGAAAAAGCGCTGCCCTTTTACACGCTCATCAAGCAAGGAGAAAAGTTCGAGTGGAACGAAGAAGCAGACAAAGCTTTTGAGCATCTTAAGCGAACAATTTCGACACCACCAATACTGGTGGCTTCGAAGGATAAGGAACCTCTCCTGTTATACATTGCGGCCACACCTCAGGTGGTCAGCACAGTCCTCGTAGTAGAGCGAGAGGAGGAAGGAAAGATTCATGGGGTGCAGCGGCCAATATATTTCCTTAGTGAAGTTTTATCACCATCCAAACAACGCTACCCGCAGTATCAGAAGTTGGCATACGGGGTTTTCATGTCAGCAAGAAAGCTAAGGCACTATTTTTTGGCACACCCGATAATAGTGGTTAACGAGGTTCCCCTTTCAAACATATTGAACAATCCAGAAGCCACGGGACATGTCTCCCTTTGGGGAATCGAGCTTTCCCCTCGGGACATCACATATGAGAAAAGAAAGGCGATCAAGTCACAAATCCTGCCTGACTTCGTTGCAGAGTGGATGGAGCTGCAAAACACCGGATCCCCAGATTTATCGTGTACCTGGCACATGAACTTTAACGGGTCCAAGAGGCTAGAAGGAGCAGGCGTAATACTGGTCTCACCCCAGGGTGATAAGATGAAGTACATACTACGGATGACTTTTCCCAACACATCAAACAATGAAGCAGAATATGAGGCTCTGATTCACGGGATGAAGATGGCTAAGGCGTGCGGTGCTGCCCGCCTAAAAATATTCGGCGACTCCCAGTTGGTGGCTCAACAAGTGATGAACACGTGCGACGCGGTCAACGACAGCATGATAGCGTACAAGGAAGTGTACAATGAACTCGAGAAACTCTTTGATGGCTGCGAAGTTAACCATATCAGCAGGCTCAGCAACGACGAAGCCGATGTTTTAGCAAACATTGGCTCACAATGTCTTCCAACACCACCTGGAGTCTTTTGGGAGGAAATAAGCGAGAGGTCAACCAAGGTGAAGAAGGTACCAAAGCAGCCGAAGAAAAAGGAGAAGTCCAAGAAAGACTCGAGGGCTCCAGTAGCCCCAGAGGCACATACATTGGAAGATGAGGAGGAACCAGACGAGGTCATGATGATCCAAGTCCCCTGGATGCAAGTATACCTGGCGTACATCACAAAGAAAGAGATACCCGACGATCCGGTCGAAGCAAGGCGAGTTATTCGACGATCCAAGGCCTTCACCGTTGTCAAGGGAGAACTATACAAGTGAAGCATCTCAGGAGTACTGCAAAGGTGTGTCACACCCGAGGAAGGACGAACCATATGAAGGACATACACGGAGGAATATGCGGCCACCACGCCAGCAGCCGAGCAATAGCAGCCAAAGCTTTTCGAACAGGATTCTATTGGTTCTCAGCAATAGAGGATGCAAAGGAAATCGTACGAACCTGTGAGGCGTGTCAGATGTTTGCATCAAAACCTAACTCACCAGCAGCTGAATTGATGCCAATACCATTGGCGTGTCCTTTCGCGCAATGGGGATTAGACATGGTTGGGAAATTACACAAGTCCTGGCTCGGAGGACACGTGTATATACTGGTGGCTATCGACAAATTTACAAAGTGGATTGAAGCAGTACCAGTAATGTCGGCAGACGCAGCATCGGCGGTTAGCTTCGTCAAGGGGATAGTTTTTCGATTTGGCGTCCCTAACAGCATAGTTACGGACAATGGCAGCAATTTCACTTCCCGAGAATTTAAGGAATACTGCAACGAAGTCGGCATCAAACTACAGTTTGCATCGGTGGCGCACCCGCAAACCAATGGCCAAGTCGAAAAAGCAAACGGCATTATCTGCAATGGAATCAAGAAGCGATTGCTGACACCACTGGAGAAAGCACGACACAATTGGGTAGATGAGTTACCCAATGTACTATGGAGCATACGAACAACACCCAACACAGCGACCCAAGAAACTCCGTTTTTTCTGGTCCACGGAGCCGAGGTGGTGCTCCCGATAGAAATAGAGCATAATTCTCCCAGAGTTGCAGAATACGATGAAGAAACCTCACGGAAGGCACTCGAGGATGATGTAGATGCACTCGACGAAGCCAGAGACGAAGTACTTTCGAGAGTAACCACGTATCATCAAAATCTCAAGAACTACCACAGTCGACGTCTGCGGCCCAGGTCGTTTGAAGTTGGTGATCTAGTACTTCGACTCAAGCAAGAAAGCCATGAAAAATTCGAGTCCCCATGGGTGGGACCTTACATAGTTACTGAAGTAATTCTAGGAGGAGCCTACAGGCTGAAAGACAAGAAGACAGGAAAGGACGAGCCAAACCCGTGGAACGTGGCGCAGCTACGGCGTTTCTATGCTTAGAGATCAATATAATATCAGTATAGTAAGCATACATTGTACTGAAGAGCTCGCAAGTTTTCAGACGCACTCTTTTCCTTTCAGGGCACCGAGTGGGGCTGGAAGGTTTTTAATGAGGCGGGCTTGCGATGCTGTAATATAATAAAAATAGTGATGGCATATGTTTTTCTCACAAGCAAGGCTCGAGGGCTCATACCCGATGAATTTGCATAACATACTCGACTCTCAAAATATAGCTCGAAATTATTCGTCTTGGTTAACAAAAAACCTCGCGGATAACAAACATAGATATGCCAACGAGAACACTCGGGGGCTTGAAAAGAAAATAATAAACATACAAAATTGCCTTGACTGTACATAAGTCTCGCAATAATGATTACAATATATACGAGTTACAAATATATTCGGCTCAGACTACATATCTCGAGAACAGAGAAACATAGCTTTCACATAAATCTATCTATGGTTATGTTCTCCTTGGCATCACGAATATTCTGCGTCGAGTCATCATAGGTAGCGTTCTAACCAAGAAGCAGAAACTATGCCTGGGTTGCAAAATCGGACTTCATTGAGTCAAGCAAGTATCCATACAAAAGTGCACGATTTCATTGGAACAGTAATACAGGATGATGGATAACCTGACTGACTCAAGGTTCCCTCCTGCACGCTGTACACAAAATCGGACTTCAGTAAAAAGAGGCCGTAACGCACCAGGCGTCGGAGGCGTCGGAGAAGGAGTGGATCCGGCGGGGCGAGAGAGGTCCGGCTGCAAGAGAGCATCCTCGCCTCGCGTCCTGCATGCTAGCCGTGCCGTCCCCGTGGAGGAGAACGTGCTCCATCTCATGGGAGCACCTGCCCAGAGGATGGATGCTCTGAGTAGCGGGGTGCCGAGCGCCCTGCCCTGTTTCTCGGCGCCGGCGAGGAGAAACAGGGAAGCTGCGCTGTGATGCGCGACATTCGATTCATCGGCGACGACACTGAGGCGGCAGTGTCGCGAGTCGTTTGCTCTCGACCCTCATTTGGGTTCGTCGGACCTGCAGGAGGCAACCGGCGTCTGATCTATGGATGACGGGAAGGACATGGCCGGCGACCACAAGATCGCTAAGTAAGTTGCTTCTTCCTTCCACACCATACCAATGGGTTTCAGAGAATGATTTCTGAATGTTGATGATGCATATAAATTATTCAGAAAATGAATGATGGGTATACATTACTTTTGAGATGCAGTTTCCAGTTTGTCAAATAGTATATGCCTTTTTTTTATGAACACACGCAAAATCCATACGCCCTGAACATCTTGCTTAATCACAAAATTGGTGGTGTTCTGTTAGGCTGGGACACTAGATGAGGTAGACTAAATCTAATGCCCGAGCTACAATAACAATCTGACTCGGGCATGCTCATTTTCTGTTCCTCTACCCAATGCACAAAACACCAGTACACAGTCAAATATGCTGAGTGGCTCTGAGATTTCAAGCGATTTCGCCTCATTTACATTCATGCTTTCTTTAGTTTACTTTCACAAGCTAGCAACAGATACTGTATCATGCTCTAAGTGGTTGTTTGGATATCGAATATTAGCGATCAGTTTTTAGAAAACGAGTTTTAAGAGGATTTTTAGGAGAACTGGTTTTACTTGCTTTTCTGTTACGAATAGAGTTACACAAAACAACATTTGGGTCACGAAAGATTAAAACCCGTATTGCACTCTTCCCCCTGCATTCGTCTTCTTCGTCTCGCCGACTTTGGCACCGTGAGTGCGCAAGTCTGGCCGTAGTGAGTCAATCGTCGAGAGTGCACCTTGAGTTGGGATTGCCCGACATTCGCGCCTGACTTGAGCTCATGCTGTGGCCTGCAGGTAAGGTTGATTGACTATTATCGAGCTTCTTGAGATTCGTGAGGCTTTCCTGCAGATGCTCAATGAGACAATTCTCGTCATCGTGATATCAGAGATCGTATACAAATTTCCTGGACTCTTGCTAATTGTGCCATTGAGCCCGTAAACCGGCTGATTGAGGGCCTTCACCTTCCCTTGGTAGCAGCTCACGTCCAGCCAGTCCTTGAAGGCATTGTTCCCGGACCAGGAACTAGTTGTCGTGCAGCTAGGGCCATGGTTTAGTTGCTGCACCCAAACATGGTTTTAGTTTGTTAGACGGTTTTTCTAGATTATGGAAACACTAGTTCTCCCAAAACTGCCTATCCAAACAAGGCCTAAAAGTGTTGAGCGAATGTTGGTTTCAGTTGTGGACCATGCCCAACACAAACATGTATCAGAATCATAAGTAAGGCATAGATGGATGTCACAAAGATTACAACTACACACTGTTTGGTAAGAAAAGGACGAAACTAACAGAACACCCAGAGTTATCACTGTTTCATCACGTTGACACTCATGTTTTCTTTTAATCGAACAAACTAAGCTAGAGACTATGAATCTCAATCAGTCTGAGTTAATTCAGGCTCTCAATTTTGCAACCTACTGTGTGCGTATAACCCGTGTAGGTCACTAGTCCTAGTAAAATTCCTGCAAATAGAATAATGAAAACTGCTTGATTAGTTTGGGTTCCACTAGTAGTTCATATGAACAATAAGCGGTATACATGAAGCAAATGTCATGTTCCGACAAACTTCCAAGCGTGATGCACTGGTGTACTGCAAACAAATCCCCAGTTACTTGTGTTGATCTTTTCATTAGCAGTGGCTATTATACACCACTACATTGTGCCTCATAACAATCCCACACTACTCTTCTACGAGCAAGGTCGTTGAGGCCGCGGCCATTCCAGATAACAAGGTTGTGAGTCATTGGGGTTACAATTTCGACTTGGCTGGAGGGCGCCAGGGTGGAGAGGGCGTCGATCTTCTCCGGTGAGAGCGGGGCTATCGAAGGCTGTGGAGTACTTGCCGAGGGCATCGTCATCCGATTCCCTCTCCTTTGTGAGCTATGGCGAGGCTCCTCTTGGAGACAATCAGCTTGCGCGCCAGGCGCATGGTGGTGTTCCCTCCTCCGGTGACTGTGTGCTTGCCATTCTGTACACGGGCTTCTCTTGGTGGCGACTGACGACCGGTGACTTCTTGGCTCTGTGCGGGCGGCGAGGTGGCGTGATGGGCATCTGGGCGAGCTGGAGCAGCTGACTTGAGGTAGCTCTTGGTGGGTCACCTGGAGTAATAAATGCAACAACAGGTGGGTCTAGGCCCTCCTGGCTCAGCGCTGAGAGCACGACCTGCTCGACAGGCAGCAGCCAGCATGCCCATACCTCTTCCAGGTGAGGAAAGTTGGCGACCTGAGACCGGAGTGTCAGGCTCGAATTCGTCAACCAGCACGGGTGCATGTCACGTGCATCTCCTTCCACAAGCTATTCCGAATGGCCCATTTTTTTTAAATAATACACTTTTTTTTGTTTATTTTAGAAATAATACTCGTTTTTAGGTTTTTTCACGAATAATACACCGTCGGGTTCGTTGAACCCGAAATTAAAAACTCGGGGTAGAGGAACCCGAAATTTCAAAATCGGGGTAGAGGAACCCGACTCATTCTTTTGGCGAGAGGCGAAGAAGGAGAAAGAAAAGAAAAAGAAAGAATCGGGTTTTAGAAACCCGATATTAGTGAATCGGGTTAGGCGGCCCCGAGATTCCCGCATATTTCGGGTTACTCTACCCCGATTTTGAAATTTCGGGTTCCTCTACCCTAATTCTAAAATTTCGGGTTCCTCTACCCCAATTCCTTCTTTTTCGCGCGGAAACAGGATTAGTCGGGTTCCTCTACCCCGATTTTTGAAATTTCGGGTTCCTCTACCCCGAGTTTCAAATTTCGGGTTTCCTGAACCCGACAGTGTATTATTTCTGAAATATCTCAAAACCGAGTATTATTTTTGAAATAAACAAAAAAATGTGTATTATTTAAAAAAAAATCGCATTCCGAATGTACTGCAAAATAAATAATGACAGTTCGTTAATTAGCCGGTACTACAAAGGTGTTACTATGCCAGATCTTCACAATGCTAGTGGTTATTATCACTAGATGTACTAAACCAGATATTTCGTCCATTTTTTACTGCTCTACTATTCAAAGCAAAGTGGTGTTTAACAAAAGGAAAATTGCAAGGAAAAATAGATTAATATGTAGACATTTGTGCATGAATGAACCCTTTGTAGTAAATGCAAGACAGCGTAAATTCTAATATAAGAAAAGGAGAAAGAGTACGTAAAAATAAAATAAGATTAGTACTACAGAGAGACAGCTTTGGTAGGACACGTACCTTGATTTTTATGTGAGCCAGCTTCATCATGTTCTCCTCTAATTCGCACCACTGCTTTAAGTCAGGGCAATCATAAATATCTAGTGTTTGGAGATTGGTGAGTTGTTCCATGCCCTCAGGCAAACACTTGATACCCTTACAATTCCAGATTTCAAGAATCACCAGAGAGCTGGGCAGGAGACATGCCCTTTCACCCAAGTGATTTAATTCAGGGCAGCCTCTAATCTTTAGTTTCTTGAGACGGGTGAGTTGTTGTATGCTTTGTGGCAAAGAAGACAAGACATCACAGTTCCGCAGGATAAGTTCTTCGAGGGAGGTTAATTCTCCTAACCAGTGCGGTAGTGATGCCATGTTGCTGCAACCCAGCAGTTGTAGCTCTTTGAGTTGCCAGTTGTTCTCGTTCAGCCATTTTGGCAGCTCTTCCAAGTATTTGTCTTCTAGTGTTAGACTCTCCAGAGAGGAGAGATGTTGGGTGACCTCTGGTGAGCCGGTCAGATCGACTGTGCTTTTAATATGCAAATAAGCGAGGCCAGGGAAGTGTTGAAGCAAGCTCCACTGGTGCAGAGGTATGTTGCTGTTTTCAACTGACAGCTCAGTAGTTACAGGAGAAAAGGAGAAGGTGGCATTGGTGTGTGGTCCAGTATACCCTTCCCATGATGATAGCACATTATCACTCTTTGATATCGCCCACTTTCTAGCTTTAGGTGGAAGCGGTTTAATCCTTAACATGGGGCAATCATTAATTTCCAACTGTGCAAGCACGTGCTGCTCACCACTGGAGTGTGACGTGGTCCACTCTTCCAGGTTTGCCATGCCTCTGAGAACCAGCCACTCTAGGTTTGGCAGTTGGTCCAGTGCTAGCCAGGCTGGAAAGCTGACACCGCCATGACTCGCATATCTCCAACATCTTCAATGTGCTCGGTGGAACCAGATTTTCCATCAAAATTTTGTGATCCACAAACCTCTCAGCATCTGGAGTCCACTCCAGTGTCAAGTCCTCAAGTTTTTTCTTCCCCATCAAATTTATACGCTGGGCCTCTTCTACGGACTTCACATTTTCAAGTCCAGTCAACTTGAGCACCACAGGATCTATGTGTTGTAGCAAGACGAGGTTGCTGCTAGAGTGGCCATCACCAGGCTGCACCCCAAAGTGTGGTAACGATATTGCAGTGCTACCAACCCGAGGGGCTTTGGAGATTCCCCAACAATCACTTATATCAAGAAACTTCAAACTATCCATTGTACGTATACTACCTGGTATCTTTTCAAGAGACCGGCATTTTGCGAGGTTCAATGTATGCAGTTTTCTCAGGTTACAAATACTTTCAGGTATACTGCTCATACGATTATTAGACAAGTCCAAATGCTCCAGATTGGAAAGATTACTGCATATATAGTTGATGAGACTGTCCACGGTATATTCATTAATCAGCCAAGACACATTCAAATACCTGAGTTTGGTCACATTTTGTGGCAGCAACTTGATACGTGTACCCCGTAAATTCAAATGTTGCAGATTGGAAAGACCAGCCAAAGCTTCATCTAGACAATAAATCCTACGACAGCTTGATAGATCAAGATGCACCAAATTTTTTAGACTCCGAAATGACCTCGGCAATTCTGACATTCTCTCACAACCTGACAAGTTTAAGTACTTGAGTTGAATGAAACTGCCCAAAGCTTCGGGGAGCTTTCGAAGATCACACTCCTCTGAAGATAAGTTCAGATACTCAAGTTTGTTCAGGGTGCCCAAAACTTCTGCTTCCTGGCAACTTTCAAGATATGAGCTGAATGATAAGTTCAAATAATCTAGTTTGGATAGGGCGCCCAGAGCTTCTGGCATCTCTCCAATTTTTTTGCAGTGAGATAAGTTCAAATATTTCAGTTTTGTGAGGCTGCCCAAGAACTCTGATATACCTCCAATACAAGAGCAATTTGACAAATCAAGATGCACTAATTCTTTTAGCCTCCCGAATGATTCTGGCAACTTTGCAATTTCTGAACAACCGGACAAATCAAGATATGCCAGACCTTCAATTTTTCCAATGGATTTTGGTAAAGCCAAGATTTTAGAAGACCCATGAAGGTTGAGGTACATTAACTTTGAGAGCGTGCTGATATCATTCGGAATGACTGCATCTTGGACTCTAGGAGCATTAAGATACCTCAGCTGCTTCAATAAACCAATAGAATCTGGCAACTTATGTATGATGCACTCGCTTAAGTCAAGGACACGCAAGGACTTGGCAGATGAAAATGCAGCATGGTGAAGTTCAATTTTGTCACAGTCCACAAAACGGAGTGCCCTTATCTTGGATGACTCCAAGCCCAATGGCTTACTACAATCATCAAGCAATGCATAATGGTACCAGCTTCCCTCAGTGTTTCCGCCTTTGCCAACCACAAGAATCTCATCGTCCATGACTAATCTTGCTAAGTCATGTACCAGATCATGCATGGTCACCAATGTAATATCTTCATCATACAGTTTGATAGTCTGCAAGAAAATCATTTTACAGTCAGATTTGTGGGTTTCTTACATTTAAGACAATTTGTGAATTAAATTTGTTATTGAATAGTAATTTCTACTTGTGCTTCTCTGCTGTTTCGCAAGTGTAGATTTTTTCAAAAACTGTAAAATTAGATAAGTATGTGCTTAAGTGTCGCCAGCAAACATAATTCATTTCTCGGACAAGTGCAAAGCAGTTTTGGATGACGCGATGGTGTTTCTCAATGCATGGCAGTCAATTAACATCATATTGAAAAAATTAGATAGTTCCAAAATTCTGAAAAATCCTAAGAAACCAAAGAATGAAAAGTAATCATACGATGAAACAAGTCTAGAAAACTCATAAATAATTTACGTAGACTAGAGAAAAATCATCTATGATAAATCAGAATTTCTTTTAAAATGTGAAGGCATAAAAAAGCAACACAAAGATTTATGTCAGATTCCTAGTGCTAGTTAGGCTCGTATGCAGAAACCTTCGCTACGTCATCGTGAAAGAAAAATCTAGATAGTTTGGAAAGTTAAGAATTAAATTATATGATTTATTATTCAGGAATAGTTAACGAATCAGAAATGTACTTTTCCTTGTAATATTATACTAGATCAAGCCACTGTGTTTTGACTACAGTTTAAAATCCAGACCAGATCGCTGGTCAGAGTGGAAATAGACCAGATCTGGCGACCCTATTGGTTTCTTAAGCTCTACATACTGTTCCAGGGCAAACCAAGTGCGTGTTTGGATAGAAAGTTTTTGCGCTAGATTTTAAGAAAACTCGTTTCGGTAATAATTTCCTGAAAACCAGTATTACTAATTACTCGGTTATTAAGAATAAGCAGATGGAAATCCTATTTGGAAATTTTGTTGAGAAACAATATTTGGGGTAGCTGTAATTAGTTTCCTATAACCGCGTTTTCAGAAGGACGATGAATATCCATTTACCAAAACTTTAGTTGTTTGGATTGTGGAAACCAATTTTTCCTTATCCGTGTTTTAAATGCTGCATCCAAAAGAGATTTTGTTAGTTATACGGTTGCTGGTATTAAGGTAAACCAGTTGTGTTGAAACACTGTATCCAAACAAGTGTAAGTGGCAGTACGTGGTTTGTCGGTTTCATGTACGATTGTAGTCTCAAATTATAAATAATCCTAGTGGCATATAATATGTGGATCTGGAATTCATATATACCAATAGAATTGGATTACTAATCCCACAAAATTGCAACATTCTAAATTGATCCTTATTTGCAGAAGGGCATGCACTATAACCTTGAACTATTTGTTTTGCAGTTTTCAGTATAATGTCATGTTTCGGCTTGATAGTAAAAGCATCATTCATACAAAAGTGAAAATAATAGAGTTGTTTCATTGCAAAAAATGTATGTATTTTTCACGACCAGGAATAGGCTTTGACTGCTAAGGAATGTGAGGATTTCTCATAAATTTCCCAAGTTAGCACTACATCTATTCCTTTTTTACTTTTGGAAATCAATAGGGTCAGCCGAGAAAATATTTTTCCACTACTACTTTATTTATATGTTTGTAATATATAATAAATATACTCCCTCCGATCTATATTAACTGTCGTTAATATGGATGTATCTAAACATACTTTAGTTCTAGATAGATCCATATTAGTGACAATTAATATGAATCAGCGGGAGTAGTATTTTTTGTGGTACCTCTAGTAGTAACATTTCCACATGGCAAACCACTTATGGACTCACGATTGATGGACCCAGCTCTATAAGATAGGAGACTATCTATGGAAATTTATATGTTAAATGTGGGTGCAGTTTAACTTCACAATTTAGGGTGGACATTCCCTACAACATTACCTTTTGCTACTAGCCATCACTACTTTTGGTACTATATGCTTTCGTTGCATCACAATGATTCAAATAAAATAACAAAATTGTTCTATCACATAGGGTATGCATAAACTCACCAATGGTGACTTCGAATGTTCAAGGAAAGAGAATCCCAAAAGCTGACTAATGTATCTCTCACCAAGTTGCCAAGTAGAGAAACCAAGAGAGACCCATTGGCGAATAAGATCATCTTTAATTATCTTGTGACCTTTTGGAAATATTGCACAATAGGCAAAGCAGAGCTTCAAATATGAAGGCATGACACTATAGCTCAACTTCAGAGACGCAAGCACTTGTGAGGAAGATGTATCTTTGAAAGAAGATACATTCCATATATCACTGTCTCTAATTGATTTCCATTCACTAAACTTCATAGATTGCAGCATGTGACCAAGTGATTTAGCTGCTAAAGCCACACCAGCACACTTCATTGCAATGACCTTCCCTATCTTCTCTAATTCTTCTTTATCATCTCTAGATTCAAATACGCTCTTTTGCTTTATTATAGACCAACAGATGTCATCAGTCAATGGTGCTAATTTGTATGGTTTGATGGTAGAGATTTTCTTTGCAATGTCCTCATCTCGTGTGGTTACAATAACAACCACATTACTGTCCTTCCCAACCTTTAGCATATTGGTCAGGCTTTCCAGATGAAAATCATTGCCCTCCCAGAGGTCATCTAATACAATAAGAATCTTCTTACCAGCAAGAAGCTTTTCAAGGGATTTGTGTATCATCTGAATTTCACTGTACACACTCTCCTTCCCTTTCTCTGATAGTTGTGATATGATAGAGTTTCCAATTTTCTTCAGATCAAATGTCTGGGACACATAGACCCACACCTGAGAGTATTTGTTGAACTGAGTATTATTGCAAATCATTTTGGCCAAGGTTGTCTTGCCAAGTCCCCCAATGCCATATATAGGAAGGATTGTGATCTCTTCTGTCATGCTATCAAATAAAGAAGACAATATTTCCTCTTTCTCCTCAGTCCTCCCAACAATTTGTGTCTCCATGATTGACGATGTTTCCCGTATGTCGGTGACCTTCGGCTCATTGGCACTAGTGCCTTCTGTTAATCTGAATTTTTTGTGTTGGTCAGTTATCACCTCCAGATCCCCCCTCATCTTCTCCATCTTATTGGCCATTGTAATCTTGGGAACGACTGTGATACAAGGGATCATAATTGCCAAATATTTTTTGAAGGATAACTGCAAGAGAGTTTATTCGTTAGTACAGGGTGAAATGGCAAGCAGTGTACAACTGCATTTAGCCCAATAGGAGATTAGGTTAAAACATTAAGAGTCATACCCTCTTTGTTTCTATCAGAACAAATTTTGTTTAGTTTTGAAATATACATAACATATGCTATTGTTACAAAAGTATAAGAAAAGTAGATTCAGAAATGAAAAGTCTTAAAAACTGAAACCTAAAACACATAAGGCCATGTGAAAATACATAAATTAACCTACTGCACAAAATACATGGGTCCTAGTACAAACATTTGATATTTCATTAGCTCCAGCAAGATTAGAAACCAAAACTACACGGATAAATCACAAAACTACATGGCGAGGAGAGTTTTTCTATAGAAAGAAGTGATGACCATGTCTTTAGTTTCAAGAGTAACCACGAAGTACAATGAACTGGGATTTCTGTACCGCACACATACCTTCCGTGGAGACGGCTGAGTGATTGGTTCTGTATCGGCCTCGAAGTCATCAATCATGTCCGAGATGGCGTACATGGCGTCCTTGAGCCGCTTCAGCCACAGAAGCGTCGGTTCATCAGTGATGGACCGCCTCTCGGCGACCTTGAGCAAGGCCTCGACAGATTCCAGAGCCATCTTCATCTTCCTCAAATCCTTGTCGAAGTTCTTCTGCAGGGTGATCTGACCTCCGATCGCTGAACCGATCTGGTCGCTCACCACCTTGAGGATGGCAGCGGCAAGCATGCCACCAAGCTCCGCCATGGCCGCTGCTGGTCGTGCAGAATTAGGTGGGGGTGGGTGTTGAAGGGTCGTGGGAGGAAGGATGGAGTTTAGGTGACTGCAAGTCTGTGTCTTTCCTTGCCTTTTGTGATCGTCACTGAATACCTGTAGGCATCTTTGCTAGGAGTACGAGGAGAGCAAGAATCAACTCCAAAAGCAAAAGGGCTACGTAAACTATCTATAACAATGGAAGGCAACTAAAGTAGAACAGTGAACCGATGCCAAAGTCATCTAAAGCATCACAAGGGGCTACCAAGGCACGATTAGCATTTCGTGGCCAGTTCTTTCCTTATAACCAGAAGTTCAAATAGGAAGAGAAGAGTTCACTTGGGCAAAAACAACAAGATGCTCGAGGAACAGTACATCAATTTCGTCGTAGTAAGAATTAGACCCACCATTTATCATACACTTATTTATTTTGTTCAACTTTAACGAACAAATATATTATTTGTATATGTACGCCTAAATTTGTTCGACCGTAGCAGCGCACGGTTTTTTTTCCTAGTAAACTCTGAAGTTCTTGATGACCCACAAGTATAGGGGGTGTATCGTAGTATCTTCGATAAGTAAGAATGTCGATCCCAACGAGGAGCAGAAGGTGTTGACAAGCAGTTGCGATGAAGGATTCACTGTAAATGCTCACAGACAAGTATTCAGGGGGTTTTGATGTACCAGATGAATAAAGTACGAGTAAGTAAAGTGCGAGAGTAATAATTGCAGCGAGTGGCCCAATCCTTTTTAGCACAAAGGACAAGCCGGTTTGTTTACTTATAATGACCAAACGTTCTCGAGGACACACGGGATTTTAGTCTAGTGCTTTCGCTACATACGGCTAATTAATCTTCATTGTTTTGATAAGTGTTGTATGGGTGAACCTATACTAATGTACCGCCCTTCCTAGGACTAATACATACTTGTGATTATACCCCTTGCAAGCATCCACAACTACAAGAAAGTAATTAAGATAAATCTAACCACAGCCTTAAACTCTGAGATCCTGCTATCCCTCCTGCATCGATATACCAACGGGGGTTTAGGTTTCTGTCACTCCGGCAACCCCGCAATTGGCAAACGAGTACAAGATGCATTCCCCTAGGCCCATAAAGGTGAAGTGTCGTGTAGTCGACGTTCACACGACACCACTAGAAGAATAACACCACAACTTAAATATCATAACATTGAATATTACTCAACCATACTTCACTACTAACATTTAGACTTCACCCATGTCCTCAAGAACTAAACAAACTACTCACGAGACATCATATGGAACATGATCAGAGGTGATATGATGATGAATAACAATCTGAACATAAACCTTGGTCCAACGGTTTCACTCAATAGCATCAATAACAAGTAGAAATCAACACCGGGAGAGATTCCCTATCAAACAATCAAGATCAAACCCAAATTGTTACAGCGGTGACGATGTGCAGCGGTGGAGACGGCGGTGATGATGATGGAGATGATGATGGTGGTGATGGAGATGATGTCCAGCTCGATGGCGATGACGATGGCGTCGATTTCCCCCTCCGGGAGGGAATTTCCCCGGCGGATCTCAGCCTGCCGGAGAGCTCTTTTCTCTCTGGTGTTCTCCGCCCCGCAGAGGCGGCTGTGACTCTTCGCGACTTACTTCCTGGAGCTTAGGTTTTCGGGACGAAGAAATACGTGAAGGAGAGGAGGCCAGAGGGGGCTGTGGGCCCCCTCCCCACAAGGCGGCGCGGCCAGGGCAGGGCCCGCGCCGGCCTGTGAGGGGGCCCATGGTGGCCCTCCTCGGCTCCTCCTTCTGGCTCTCGTCATCTTCTGAAAAAATAGGATTTTTCATATAACTTTCGTCAATTGTTGATCTTCCGAAATATTGCATTCTGACGGCGCTTTTTCCAGCAGAATCCTGACTCCGGTGCGCGATCCTCCAATAATCATGAATCATGCAAAATAGATGAAATAACATAAGTATCATCTCCAAATATGAAATATATCAATGAATAACAGCAAATTATGATATAAAATAGTGATGCAAATTGGACGTATCAACTCCCCCAAGCTTAGACTTCGCTTGTCCCCAAGCGAAACTGAACTCGGTAAACAGGACCACATGTTTATGGAGTGAAGAGTCGATAAATAAAATACGGACAACAAGCATCATATTCATTCACACAAGACATTCTAGTAAACAACTTCCTCATATAATCGAACTTGAAACAAGTATAAGGTAATCACAAATAAAGGTGCATAAGAAATCATAGTTGGTGATGGCAAACTTCGTTCTTGGTCAGAGAACAATTAACAGGTTATACTTATCTATTGAGCAGCGCTCTTATGTTAAAGTTTATATGGCACAACTTGCATACTCAATCATAATAATCTCCTCATGATCATTGATAACTTTCAAAGCTATATTCATTCGGATAAAACTTGTACTAAACGAGGAAAAGTAAAAGACATGATGAAGTAAATCATAGTATAATGGTTTGATCACAACAACTCGAATGCTTGCTTGAGATGGAGGGAAATAGGTTTACTGACTCAACATAAAATAAAAGACAGGCCCTTCGCAGAGGGAAGCAGGGATTAAATCATGTGCTAGAGCTTTTCCAATTTTGAAATCATATAAAGAGAATAAAAGTAACATTTTGAGAGGTGTTTGTTGTTGTCAACGACTGGTAGTGGGTACTCTAACCCCCTTGCCAGACAAACTCTCGAAGAGCGGCTCCCATAAAGTTTTATTCTGGGTTGGCACTCCTTCCAACCTTTGCTTTCACAAACCATGGCTAACCGAATCCTCGGGTGCCTGCCAACAATCTCATACCATGAAGGAGTGCCTTTTTATTTTAGTTTTATTATGATGACACTCCTCCCCACCTTTGCTTTCTCAATCCATGGCTAACCGAATCCTTCGGGTGCCGTCCAACAATCACATACCATGGAGGAGTGTCTATTTAGGTTAATTAATTTGGGACTGGGAACCCCATTGCCAGCTCTTTTTGCAAAGTTATTGGATAAGTGGATGAAGCCACTAGTCCATTGATGAAAGTTGCCCAACAAGATTGAAAGATAAAACACCACATACTTCCTCATGAGCTATAAAACATTGGCACAAATAAGAGATAGTAAATTTTGAATCATTTAAAGGTAGCACACGAAGTATTTACTTGGAATGGCAGGAAATACCATGTAGTGGGTAGTTATGGTGGACACAAATGGCATAGGTTTGGGTTAAGATTTGGATGCACGAGAAGCATTCCCTCTCGGTACAGGTTTTTGGCTAGCAAGGTTAATTAGCAAGCACAAGAGTTGAGGGAAAACAAACAAATATACATGTGATAGAAACAATCATGCATCTTCCTTGTAAGCACAAACAATTTTAACTTCAGAATAATAAGCTATGAGCTAACAAGAAAAGAAGACAATGAAACAACTACATGTATTTCTCTTTTCTACTTAAACCTCAAAGTGTTATTGCTATTGACCAATGCTAAGTTTGCCAAAACCAAATAGATTTATTCAATGCTCCCAAAGTGATACCAATACTAATAACAAGATCAATCATATGTAAATGATAAGACTTCTCATTAATATTCCATAACGATAACTCACACCAAGGGATACATAGACAACCAACTAAAGGAGAGATACTTCCACACTGCAACCCATCTTATATGATAACTTCCCTACTCATGATATGACACTACTTGATAGTAAAAAGTAAAAGGTAGTGATGATGTGATACCGCGGCACTCCCCCAAGCTTGGAACAAACCAAGGGGATGACAATACTGATGATGAATTACTCCTTCGGCGATGGTGGTAATGAATTCCCATCATCAGATTTCCAAGGAAGAGGCTCTCCATCAACAAACGACATCTTGGTCTCGGGAATCCTGAAACTAGCAGCATAGCTTATGTGTTTAAACCTGTTTTCATACTCACAGTTCTGATTCGGAACGTCATAGAGTTGAGCTTGGAGTTTGTTGGTGGTGTCGTGAAGTGAGAGGATGTCGCCCCATAGCTTTGCAGTCTCCTTCTCGTGTGCATCAATAAGTTTAGACACAATCTTGTGGAAGATGTCCACCTCACGCTCAGCCATCTTCTTGTAGTTGAAAACCTCTTGTTCTAGCTTCTTCATCCTGTCTTCCAAGCTTCCTTCTCCTTTAGGACCCTGGACATCTTTGATCTGCAGCTCTCCATCAATGAGCAGCAACTCCTTGGGGTGCATCCTCAGCTCGTTCATGTACAAGTTGTCAACGTCCTTGCAGGAGCTGTCCTTCGGAGTTTCCGACGAAGACATGATGGCTCTAGATCCGAAGCAAATCCTGGCAGAAACAACTCGAAACAAAACACGTCGAGAAAACGATATACGGACCTCCAGGGGTCCGGGGGATTATATAGCAGGAATTTGTATGTCATAAGGAAAGTACCAGGTCGAACCAGAGTCGGAGAGGGGCGACGAGGTGGCCAGCTCATAGGGCGGCGCGGCCAGGCTGGGGCCCGTGCCGGCCTATGGGGGCACGCCCTCGTGCGTCTCCTCCACTCCGTTTCGATCTCGTAATTTTTCATATTTTCCAAAAATATCAAAAACATTGTTCGGAAAGTAAATTGCGAACTTTTTATTACCAGTACTGTTACCTATTCAAAGTCGAGTTCTGGCGGACTGTCAATTTGACCTTTAATGAAAGCCTCCGGTGTTTCTACTCGAATAACATCAACACCTACATTGTAAGAATCACCTGAGATATAATGCTTGAGTCTTTGTCCATTCACCACTTGTGTGGCATTGCCTTGGAGAGAGATAATTTTAATTGCTCCTGAACGATACACCTCCTCAACAACATATGGTCCTTCCCATTTCGAGAGTAATTTCCCTGCAAAGAATCTGAGATGAGACCGATACAATAGGACTTTATCTCCAATATTAAATTCTCTTTTGATAATCCTTCTATCATGCCATTTTTTAACTTTCTCTTTAAAGAGTTTAGCATTTTCATAAGCTTCACTTCTCCATTCATCTAGAGAACTCAATTGCAACGAATCTCTTCTTACCGGCTAGTTTAGGATCTTTATTTAGTTCTCTTACAGCCCAATAAGCTTTGTGCTCTAGTTCTAAAGGTAAATGACAAGCTTTTCCATAAACCATTTTATAAGGTGACATTCCTATGGGATTTTTATAAGCACTTCCATAAGCCCATAGTGCTTCCTTCAATTTACTAGCCCAATTCTTTCTAGTTTTATTAACAGCTCTTTTGCAAGATAGATTTAATTTCTCTATTTGATAGTTCTACTTGCCCACTAGTTTGAGGATGATAAGCGGAAGCAATTCTATGATTAATACCATATTTAGCAAGAGTTTTTCTAAAACCACCATGAATAAAATGAGAACCTCCATCAGTCATAATATATCTAGGAACTCCAAATCTAGGAAAAATAATATCTAAAAGCATTCTTAAAGAGGTCTCACCATCAGCACTTTTTGTAGGTATGGCTGCCACCCATTTAGTAACATAATCAACAGGAACAAGTATATGAGTGTTACCTTCTGAAGAGGGAAAAGGTCCCATGAAGTCAAATCCCCAACAATCGAACGGTTCAATAACAAGAGTATAATTCATAGGCATTTCATTGCGTCTGAAGATATTACCAACCCTTTGACATTCATCACTAGATAAAATAAACTTCCTTGCATCTTTGAAGAGAGTTGGCCAATAAAAACCTGATTGTAGAACCTTTTGCGCGGTTCTATCTCCGGCGTGATGTCCTCCATAAGCACTACCATGACATTTACTCAATATCTCTTGTCGTTCATATTCGGGAACACATCTTCGCAGAATACCATCCACTCCTTCTTTATATAAGTGTGGGTCATCCCGAAATAATGCCTCAAGTCATAAAAGAATTTCCTCCTTTGCTGAGCTGAAAAGGTTGGAGGCAAGTACTTGGAAACAATAAAGTTAGCATAATCAAGATACCAAGGACCTGTCTCGCGAGCTCACCTTTATTACAGCCAATTGTTCATTCGGAAAACTATCATTAACAGAACAGGATCATAAGCAATATTTTCCAATCTAGACAAATTATCAAGCAACAGGATTATCAAGCACCTTTCCTATCTACAATATGTAAATCAAATTCTTGCAACATGAAGTACCCATCTAATAAGCCTTGGCTTAGCATCTTTCTTTTGCATAAGGTATCCGATTGCAAGCATGATCAGTATGTATAGTAACTTTTGAATCAACAATATAGGATCTAAACTTATCACAAGCAAAGACTACAGCCTAACAATTCTTTTTCGCAGTAGCATAATTTCTTTGAGCAAGCATCAATAGTTTTACTAGCATAATGAATAACATTCAATTTTTTATCTACTCGCTGTCCAAGAACAAGCGCCTACAAGCAAAATTACTAGCAATATCACACATAATTTCAAATGGTAAGTTCCAATCGGAGGTTCAACTATAGGAGCAAGCTTGTTAAGGCTTTCTTTAGAGTTTCAAAAGCTTCCTTACAATCATCATCAAAAACAAAAGGTACATCTTTTTGAAGAAGATTAGTAAGAGGCTTTGAAATCTTGGAGAAATCTTTAATAAACCTCCTATAAAACCCAAACATGACCAAGAACACTACGAATACCTTTAACATCCCTAGGATAGGGCATCTTCTCAATTGCTTCAACTTTAGCTCTATCAACTTCAATACCTCTCTCGGAAATTTTATGTCCCAATACAATTCCTTCATTAACCATAAAGTGGCATTTCTCCCAATTAAGAACAAGGTTAGTTTCTTCACATCTCTGCAAAACTTTATCAAGGTTCCGCAAGCAATTATCAAAAGAATTCCCATAGACAGAAAAATCATCCATGAATACCTCTACAATACTCTCGCAAAAGCCATGAAAAATAGCAGACATGCATCTTTGAAAAGTAGCAGGGGCATTATATAAACCAAAAGGCATACGTCTATAAGCATAAGTTCCATAGGGACAAGTGAAAGTGGTTTTCTCTTGATCCTTAGTTTTAACAGCAATTTGTGAAAACCCAGAATAACCATCAAGAAAGCAAAAGTGAGTATTCTTTGACAACCTTTCTAACATTTGATCAATAAAAGGTAAAGGGTAATGATCTTTCTTAGTAACTTTATTAACTTTTCGATAATCAATTCACATTCTATACCCTACAACTACTCTTTGAGGTATGAGCTCATCATTATCATTAGGCACAACAGTCATTCCTCCTTTCTTAGGAACACAATGCACATGACTAACCCATCTACTATCAGCAATAGGATATATAATACCAGCTTTCAAGAAGTCTTAATACCTCATTTCTTACCACATCCTTCATCTTAGGAATTAGACGACGCTGAGGTTCAACAACAGGCTTCGCATCATCTTCCATATTAATGGCATGTTGGCAAATAGAGGGAGAAATCCCCTTCAAGTCATCAAGAGTGTAGCCAATAGCGCCTCGGTGTTTCTTCAATATTTCCAATAACCTTTCTTCTTCAAACTCGAAAGCTTAGAACTAATAATAACAGGATATATTTTCTTATCATCAATATGAGCATATTTAAGATTATCGAGCAATGGTTTTAAATCAAAGACAGGATCTTCCTTTGGTGGTGGTGTTGTACCCGGATCTTCTACCGGTAAATCATGCTTAAGAATAGGTTGACGAAGGAAAATTTCATCAAGCTCATCTCTTTCTTCCCTAAAAACTTCACTCTCACTATTCTCCAAATGCTGCCGCAAAGGATTATTAGGAGCAAGAGCAATAGATGCACATCTGTTCAACTCTAAAATCATTATTAGGCGAATCAGCTTTATAAGGAGTTTTGGCAAATTTAGAGAAGTTAAACTCATAAGATTCACCAGCAAATTTAGTCAAAATTTTCTCTTTCTTGCAATCTATAACAGCTCCACAAGTATTTAGAAAAGGTCTACCAAAAATGATAGGACAATATTTACTAGCAGCAGAACCAAGTACCAAAAAGTCAGCATGATATTTAATCTTACCGCATAGAACTTCCACATCTCGAACAATACCAATTGGAGAGATAGTTTCTCTATAGCCAGCCGAATAACCACATCAATATCTTCTAGTTCACAAGAACCAATTTCGTGCATAATCTCTGTGTAAAGCTCATAAGGAATAGCACTAATACTTGCACCAATATCACATAAACCATAATAACAATGATCTCCAATTCTAACAGATAACATAGGAACACTAGCTTTCCTAGACTTATTAGGATGTGAAACAATATTAGAGGCATCTTCACGTAAAATAATATGACCATCCTCCACACTTTCAATCACAAGATCTTTAACTATTGCAACAAAGAAGTTCAACTTTTATTTGTTCTTCATGTTCTATAGGTTTCTTTTCACTTTTATGAACCGCACTATTTATAACAGAGTACTCCTTCATTTTAGCAGGGAAAGGAGTTTTTTTCAATATAAGCTTCTGGAATAACATGATCAACAGCTTTCAACTACAACACATTTATTTATAGATGAATCAATTTTATCTTTATACGGTTCATGATACTTATCAAAGTTCTTCTTAGGCAATTCATAATGAGAGGCAAAAGCTTTATAAAGATTTGCAAGCAACTTGAGAATCAAGACCATAAGTAGCACTCATATTACGAAATTTATCAAGTATCCATAAAAGCTTCAATGCATTTGTAATCATAATTTATACCCGATTCTCTATCTTTGTCCTTCTCCCATCCTTCAAGCATTTTCCCTGGATCCGATTAAGAAGGTCCCTTTTAAACTCTTCTTTGTTGCGCGTAAATGATCCAGTAACAAGAAGTATCCAAGCAAGGTCTTGTCTTGAAAAGAAAGTCTTGCATAGAAATTATCAATAATAACATTACCAGGAAGCTCATGAATGGGGCATTTGAGCATTAAAGACTTCAATCTCCCCCACGCTTGGGCAATACTCTCTCCATCATGAGACCAAAAATTATATATGCGGTTCCGATCTTTGTGAATTTCACTTGGAGGATAGAACTTAGAATAAAACCGGGGCACAATATCATTCCATTCAAGAGAATCCCCATTATCCAGTAATTTATACCAATGCGCCGCTTACCGTACAACGATATAGAGAATAGTTTCTTCCTCACTTCATCCATAGCAATACCTGCACACTTGAATAAACCGCATAATTCATGTAAGAACAAGAAATGATCTCCGTGGTGGACAGCTCCATCCCCCGTATAACAGCTTATCCAAGACAGGTTCAATAATTTTCATAGGTATTTTGTATGGTATTTCTTCCTCACCTGCGCCTCATCCACTACCTTTGCAGTAGTAGTAGATTTTCCAAATAAAAACTCAAGAGAAGATCTCTCCATAATGAATTATGGCAAGCAGAGTAAATAAAATCAGCACAAACAAGTAGAAATTTCCCTTACCAATTCCACTTACCAATAGCGCTTCACTCCCGGCAACGGCGCCAGAAAATAGTCTTGATGACCCACAAGTATAAGGGGTGTATCGTAGTATCTTCGATAAGTAAGAATGTCGATCCCAACGAGGAGCAGAAGGTGTTGACAAGCAGTTTCGATGAAGGATTCACTGTAAATGCTCACAGACAAGTATTCGTGGGGTTTTGATGTAGCGTATGAATAAATTACGAGTAAGTAAAGTGCGAGAGTAATAATTGCAGCGAGTGGCCCAATCCTTTTTAGCACAAAGGACAAGCCGGTTTGTTTACTTATAATGACCAAACGTTCTCGAGGACACACGGGATTTTAGTCTAGTGCTTTCGCTACATACGGCTAATTAATCTTCATTGTTTTGATAAGTGTTGTGTGGGTGAACCTATGCTAATGTACCGCCCTTCCTAGGACTAATACATACTTGTGATTATACCCCTTGCAAGCATCCACAACTACAAGAAAGTAATTAAGATAAATCTAACCACAGACCTTAAACTCGAGATCCTCGCTATCCCTCCTCGCATCGATATACCAACGGGGTTTAGGTTTCGTCACTCCGGCAACCCCGCAATTGGCAAACAAGTACAAGATGCATTCCCCTAGGCCCATAAAGGTGAAGTGTCGTGTAGTCGACGTTCACACGACACCACTAGAAGAATAACACCACAACTTAAATATCATAACATTGAATATTACTCAACCATACTTCACTACTAACATTTAGACTTCACCCATGTCCTCAAGAACTAAACAAACTACTCACGAGACATCATATGGAACATGATTAGAGGTGATATGATGATGAATAACAATCTGAACATAAACCTTGGTCCAACGGTTTCACTCAATAGCATCAATAACAAGTAGAAATCAACACCGGGAGAGATTCCCCTATCAAACAATCAAGATCAAACCCAAATTGTTACAGCGGTGACGATGTGCAGCGGTGGAGACGGCGGTGATGATGATGGAGATGATGATGATGGTGATGGAGATGATGTCCAGCTCGATGGCGATGACGATGGCGTCGATTTCCCCTCCGGGAGGGAATTTCCCCGCGGATCTCAGCCTGCCGGAGAGCTCTTTTCTCTCCGGTGTTCTCCGCCCCGCAGAGGCGGCCGTGACTCTTCGCGACTTACTCCCGGAGCTTAGGTTTTCGGGACGAAGAAATACGTGAAGGAGAGGAGGCCGTAGGGGGCCGTGGGCCCCCTCCCCACAAGGCGGCGCGGCCAGGGCAGGGCCCGCGCCGTCCTGTGAGGGGGCCCATGGTGGCCCTCCTCGGCTCCTCCTTCTGGCTCTCGTCATCTTCTGGAAAAATAGGATTTTTCATATAACTTTCGTCAATTGTTGATCTTCCGAAATATTGCATTCTGACGGCGCTTTTTCCAGCAGAATCCTGACTCCGGTGCGCGATCCTCCAATAATCATGAATCATGCAAAATAGATGAAATAACATAAGTATCATCTCTAAATATGAAATATATCAATGAATAACAGCAAATTCTGATATAAAATAGTGATGCAAATTGGACGTATCAGTTCTCAACCCATAAAACAGTCTTGTCTTAACTGCAGAGCTATCATGGGAGCCCCGAACCTCTTCTGCAAAGATCAAACTGTTAGGATGATCTCCACGGGATCGATCCCAACGGATCGATAACGATCCTTGACCTTGTCCACGCCCTGATCGGGGGCGCCCAACCCTATCTATGGTTGGTGGCCCCTGTGACCTGCGCTATATAAAGAGGTGGGGGCCGGGCTCGCAGTACGAGGTTCGTCCGCGCCGCCAGTCACCCCACCGACAAATCCCTACCGATCTAGGGCTAGCGCAGTGCTCACGGGAAGCACCACCACCGTCGCCACCGCACGCTCACACTCTCCGCCGCCGCCACCATGTCGGCGCCCGAGAGCTCCTCCTCGAAGGGAGAAGGTACACCTCTATCTCTCTCAGATCTAGCAGTGTACACATGATACGTCCCCGACGTATCCATAATTTCTGTCGTTCCATGCTTGTTTTATGACAATACTTACATGTTTTGCTTGCACTTTATGATGATTTCATGCATTTTCCGGAACTAACCTATTAACAAGATGCCACGGTGCCAGCTCGTTTCTCGTCTGTTTTTGGTTCCGGTAAAGGCTGTTCGGGCAATATTCTCGGAATTGGACGAAATCAACGCCAAACCTCCTATTTTCTCCGGAAGGCTCCGAACACCGAAGAAGAGCCTGGAGAGGGGCCAGGGGGCCACCACACCACATGGCGGCGCGGCCAGGCCTAGGCCGCGCCGGCCTAGGGTGTGGCGCCCTCGTGTGCCCCCTCGCGCCGCCTCTTCGCCTATAAAAGCCCTTTCGACCTAAAAACGCAGTACCACTTGACGAAACTCCGTGAAAGACTCCGGGGCGCCGCCACCGTCGCGAAACTCCAACTCGGGGACAGAACTCGTCCCGGCACCCCGCCGGGACGGGGAAGTGCCCCGGAAGCCATCTCCATCAACGCCACCGCCTCCGCCATGCTCCGTGAGTAGTTCCCCCATGGACTACGGGTTCTAGCAGTAGCTATGTCGGTATACTCTCCCCCATGTACTTCAATACAATGGTCTCATGAGCTGCCTCACATGATTGAGATTCATCTGATGTAATCGGTGTTGTGTTTGTTGGGATCCGATGGATGATACATTATGATTAGTCTATCTATAAAGTTTGTGAAGTTATTGTTGCTGCAATCTTGTTATGCTTAATGCTTGTCACTAGGGCCCGAGTGCCATGATCTTAGATTTAAGCTCTATATTGTTGCTTAGATTGTATCTACAAGTTGTATGCACATGTCGCTGTCCGGAACCAATGGCCCCGAAGTGACAGAAATTGGGACAACCGGAGGGGATGGCGGTGATGTGAGGATCACATGTTTTCACCAAGTGTTAATGCTTTGCTCCGGTACTCTATTAAAAGGAGTACCTTAATATCCAGTAGTTTCCCTTGAGGCCCGGCTGCCACCGGCTGGTAGGACAAAAGATGTTGTGCAAGTTTCTCATTGCGAGCACGTACGACTATATACGGAAAACATGCCTACATGATTAATGATCTTGATATTCTGTCTTAATGCTATTTCAATCCTATCAATTGCCCGACTGTAATTTGTTCACCCAACACTTGTTATTGGAGAGTTACCACTAGTGTAGATCGCGGGGAACCCCGGTCCATCTCTCATCATAATATACTTGTTCTACATGTCATTGGAAGTAGTATCAACTATCTTCTCGTGCCATTGCTCTCATATTGCTATTACTGCTGCTGTGTTACTGTTACTACTGCTCTCATATTACTCGCTACTTTCACATCACCCCCGTTGCTAGTGCTTTTCCAGGTGCAACTGAATTGACAACTCGGTTGTTAAGGCTTATAAGTATTCTTTACCTCCCCTTGTGTCGAATCAATAAATTTGGGTTATACTACCCTCGAAGACCGCCGCGATCCCCTATACTTGTGGGTCATCAAGATCTGTTTTCGGCGCCGTTGTCGGGAGGCATAGCTCTACTCATAAGTTCACTCGGGGAGTACACTCTACCTCTCTCTCTGTTTTTATTTTGTTTTACTTTGTTTTGCTTAGTTTACTTTTGTCTAGTTTATTTGTGCTTAGTTTATTTCTGTCTTGTTTTATTTTTCTTAGTTTACTTTTGCTTAGTTTATTTTTGTCTTGTTTTATTTGTCTCATATACCCAAAAATCCATAAAAATTTGAAAAACCTAAAAATTAAAAACTGCTGTTATGGGAGAACCTGCAACCTACTTGGAGCTCATAGAATGTTATAATAATTATAGGAAATCAAGAGCTGGTGAAGTAATGAGTGCTATGATAGAAAAAGTGAATACAATTGCTAAAATCTTGCTTAAACGCCATGATATAAACTGTTGCTCTCAACAGGATACTAAACATCTTAAATTTCAATGTGGTTTTAGTGAGGAAATTTTAATTAAGAACTATAATCGGAATTGCTATATTCATTATGGGTTCGAAGAGGTAGAACAATTTGTCTTATTTATGGGAGCCTCCGAGATAGAATCCTTCATGGTTGAGAATTATGAAACTTGTGTTGTTTGTAAGGACCTTAAAGATTATGTCTCTACTATCCTTAATTCTTGCATAGAATGCTACAGTAGGAATCCTTATATCCTTGATTATAAAGAGAGACACATTAATGCACAAGAATGCACTCACAATTTGCAGGAACCGGTGGAAGAAGAAATTGATGAACCCGAAAGCTCATTGGATGAAAAAGAGGAGGAAATTGATGAACCTCGAAAGCTCATTGGATGAAAAAGAAGAGGAGAGCGACGAACAAAAGGAGGAAGAATGGATTAGCTACCCATGTCAACCTTCTAATGAGAGTAACTCTTTATCTCTTACACTATTTGATTGTCCTCCATGCTTACCGTAAGAGGTTGAATGTTATGTTCCTGTGGATTCTCTTGAAATAGTACCTATGAGTAATACTTGTGAGAATGATTATGCTACCGTTATCTATGATAATCCATGCTACTTTGATAAATCTTATGATAATGCTTTGTTTGTGCCCGATGTCGAAATGCATGGTACTAAAGAATTTTGTTTGGCAAATGTCTATGATAAAGCTCTAGATGATGGTCCTATGTTACTTGATAATATTAATTGTACTACTAATGAAAATGGGATTGGAGAGTTCTTGACTTATTCTATGAGTCCCATATCTATTGAGATTGATCAACTACCTTGTTATATTATTAATAAAAGTAAGTTTGAAAGTTTTAATTCCACAATTCTTGAACTTGATAAAAATTATGTGTTTGGAAATCATGAAAAGTATGCTGCATGTGATAGTTATATTGTTGAGTTTGTTCATGAAGCTACTGAAAATTATTATGAGAGAGGAAAATATGGTTGTAGAAATTTTCATGGTACTAATACACCTCTCTATATGCTGAAATTGCTGAAGTTATACTTGTTCTATCTTCTTATGCTTGTCACTTTGTTCTTCATGAATTTATTTGTGTACAAGATTCCTTTGCATAGGAAGCATGTTAGACTTAAATGTGTTTTGGAATTGCCTCTTGATGCTCTCTTTTGCTTCAAATACTACTTTCTGCGAGTGCATCATTAAAACTGCTGAGCCCATCTTAATGGCTATAAAGAAAGCAACTTCTTGGGAGATAACCCATGTGTTATTTTGCTACAGTACTTTGTTTTATATTTGTGTCTTGGAAGTTGTTTACTACTGTAGCAACCTCTCCTTATCTTAGTTTTGTGTTTTGTTGTGCCAAGTGAAGCCTCTAATCGAAGGTTGATACTAGATTTGGATTTCTGCGCAGAAACAGCATTTCTATCTGTCACGAATCTGGGTCTAATTCTCTGTAGGAAACTCAGAAAATTATGCCAATTTACGTGCGTGTTTCTCAGATATGTACGCAACTTTCATTAGTTTTGAGTTTTCTGATTTGAGCAACAGAATTATTTTATTAAAATTCGTCTTTACTGGCTGTTCTGTTTTGGCAGATTCTGTCTCTGTTTTTTGCATTGTCTCTTGTGGATTTTAAGCGAGGTTCTCTAGACGTAGAGGGCTGTAGCTAATGTTTTATTGAGTTCTTGCAATGTGCCACTACAGGACCAAGGTGGATTCAAATTTTTTGAGTACTAACCCCTCTAATGAAGTTTATGAGAAGTTTGGTGTGAAGGAAGTTTTCAAGGGTCAAGAGAGGAGGATGATATATGATCAAGAAGAGTGAAAAGTCTAAGCTTGGGGATGCCCCGTGGTTCATCCCTGCATATTTCAAGAAGACTCAAGCGTCTAAGCTTGGGGATGCCCAAGGCATCCCCTTCTTCATCAACTTATCGGGTTCCTCCCCGAAACTATATTTTTATTCTGGTCACATCATATGTGCTTTACTTGGAGCGTCTGTGTGTTTATTTTTCATTTTGTTTATGTTTGAATAAATTCGGATCCTAGCAATCCATGTTTGGGAGAGAGACACGCTCCGCTTTTTCATATGAACACTTGTTCTTCGTTTTACTTTTAATGTTCAATGAATAAAAGTTGGAAGCTACAATATTTATCTTTATTTGGTTGGGACAAGAAAATGCCTCATATGTCTTGGATAATTTGACACTTGGCAATTGTTTTGAGCTCTCAAATAGATCATGATTAAGTTTTTTTTTCATGTAGTTTAAACCTATTAGTGGAGAACTACCGTAAAGCTTGTTAAAATTGGTTTGCATAATTGATCTCTCTTAAGGTCTAGATATTTTCTGGTAAAAGTGTTTGAGCAACAAGGAAGACGATGTAGAGTATTATAATGCTTGCAATATGTTCTTATGTAAGTTTTGTCTGTACCGGTTCATACTTGTGTTTGCTTCAAATAACCTTGCTAGCCCAAAGCCTTGTACTGAGAGGAAATGCTTCTCGTGCATCCAAAACCTTAAGCCAAAACCTATGCCATTTGTGTCCACCATATCTACCTACTATGTGGTATTTCCTGCCATTCCAAAGTAAATTGCTTGAGTGCTACCTTTAAAAAATTCAAAATGCTTCTCAATTTGTGTTAATGTTTTATAGCTCATGAGGAAGTATGTGGTGTTTAGCTTTCAACCTTGTCATTTACTTTTGACGGACTCTCATATGGACTAGTGGCACATCCGCTTATCCAATAATTTTGCAAAAAGAGCTGGCAATGGGATTCCCAGTCCCGAATTAATTAACTTAAATAGACACTCCTCCATGGTTTGTGATTGTTGGACGGCACCCGAAGGATTCGGTTAGCCATGGCTTGTGTAAGCAAAGGTTGGGAGGAGTGTCATCATCATAATAAAACTAAAATAAAAAGGCACTCCTTCATGGTATGAGATTGTTGGCGTGCACCCGAGGATTCGGTTAGCCATGGTTTGTGAAAGAAAGGTTGGAAGGAGTGCCACCCAAAAATAAAAATTCATGGGAGCCGCTCTTGAAAGTCCGGTTGGCGAGGTAGTTAGTGTACCCATTACCATTCGTTGACAACAACAAACACCTCTCAAAACTTTACTTTTATGCTCTCTTTATGTTTTCAAAACCAAAGCTCTAGCACAAATATAGCAATCGATGCTTTCCTCTTTGAAGGGCCTTTCTTTTACTTTATGTTGAGTCAGTATACCTACTTCCTTCCATCTTAGAAGCAAACACTTGTGTTAACTGTGCATTGATTCTTACATACTTGCATATTTGCATTCATCATATTACTTTGTGTTGACAAGTATCCATGAGATATGCATGTTGAAAGTTGAAAGCAACCGCTGAAACTTATATCTTCCTTTGTGTTGCTTCGATGCCTTTACTTTGAATCTATTGCTTTATGAGTTAACTCTTGTGCAATCTTTTGACGCTTGTCTTGAAAGTACTCTCCATGAAAAGTTTTGCTATATGTTATCTACTTGTTAGCAACTATAGATCATTGCCTTGAGTCACTTCATTCATTTCATATGCTTTGTAATAGTATGATCAAGGTTATGTAAGTAGCATGTCACTACAGTAAATTATTCTTTTTTATCGTTTACCTCGCTCGGGACAAGCAGAACTAAGCTTGGGGATGCCGATACGTCCCCGACGTATCCATAATTTCTGTCGTTCCATGCTTGTTTTATGACAATACTTACATGTTTTGCTTGCACTTTATGATGATTTCATGCATTTTCCGGAACTAACCTATTAACAAGATGCCACAAGTGCCGGCTCTCGTTTTCTCGCCGTTTTTGGTTCCGTAAAGGCTGTTCGGGCAATATTCTCGGAATTGGACGAAATCAACGCCAAACCTCCTATTTTCTCCGAAGGCTCCGAACACCGAAGAAGAGTCGGAGAGGGGCCGGGGGCCACCACACCACATGGCGGCGCGGGCCGGGCCTAGGCCGCGCCGGCCTAGGGTGTGGCGCCCCCGTGTGCCCCCTGCGCCGCCTCTTCGCCTATAAAATCCCTTTCGACCTAAAAACGCAGTACCACTTGACGAAACTCCGTAAAGACCTGTGGGCGCCGCCACCGTCGCGAAACTCCAATCCGGGGGACAGAACTCGTCCCGGCACCCTCGCCGGGACGGGGAAGTGCCCCCGAAGCCATCTCCATCAACGCCACCGCCTCCGCCATGCTCCGTGAGTAGTTCCCCCATGGACTACGGGTTCTAGCGATAGCTATGTCGGTATACTCTCCCCCATGTACTTCAATACAATGGTCTCATGAGCTGCCTCACATGATTGAGATTCATCTCGATGTAATCGGTGTTGTGTTTGTTGGGATCCGATGGATGATACATTATGATTAGTCTATCTATAAAGTTTGTGAAGTTATTGTTGCTGCAATCTTGTTATGCTTAATGCTTGTCACTAGGGCCCGAGTGCCATGATCTTAGATTTAAGCTCTATATTGTTGCTTAGATTGTATCTACAAGTTGTATGCACATGTCGCTGTCCGGAACCAATGGCCCCGAAGTGACGTAAATTGGGACAACCGGAGGGGATGGCGGTGATGTGAGGATCACATGTTTTCACCAAGTGTTAATGCTTTGCTCCGTACTCTATTAAAAGGAGTACCTTAATATCCAAGTAGTTTCCCTTGAGGCCCTGGCTGCCACCGGCCGGTAGGACAAAAGATGTTGTGCAAGTTTCTCATTGCGAGCACGTACGACTATATACGGAAAACATGCCTACATGATTAATGATCTTGATATTCTGTCTTAATGCTATTTCAATCCTATCAATTGCCCGACTGTAATTTGTTCACCCAACACTTGTTATTGGAGAGTTACCATCATAATATACTTGTTCTACATGTCATTGGAAGTAGTATCAACTATCTTCTCGTGCCATTGCTCTCATATTGCTATTACTGCTGCTGTGTTACTGTTACTACTGCTCTCATATTACCGCTACTTTCACATCACCCCTGTTGCTAGTGCTTTTCCAGGTGCAGCTGAATTGACAACTCAGTTGTTAAGGCTTATAAGTATTCTTTACCTCCCCTTGTGTCGAATCAATAAATTTGGGTTATACTACCCTCGAAGACTGCCGCGATCCCCTATACTTGTGGGTCATCAACACAACAGCTATAGCTTCTACCCGTATAGGATCTATTGTAGTCGTTGGCTACTCTAACATTGGTATGAGCAGTTGTTAGCATGTAGAGATCTTATTTTTTCAGGTAGAAAAGTAAGAATAGCAAACCCTAGATCCTCCCTGATGCAAAAGAAAAGAAAAGTACACCGGCCGAGGCTCTCGGGCTCGCCGGCAAAGTTTGTGCCGCCGCAAGGCCGCGCCGCCCCTCTCGATCCCGATGAGCATCGGCAATCCGAGGCATCGGGAAGAAGGGCTACTCCCACTTGCTATGCAGGTCGGGGGCAAAGAAAAGAAGATGAACCTCACCGGCTTACCGTGTTGTGGCTCGGTCGCCGGCAGAGAAAAGGGCACCGCCGCTGAGCCAGTTGACGGTGACGCGTTCACCCTCGGGGTGCTCGCGCACACCGGCAACAGAGCCAGGGGCACCACTGGTCTTGCTACCTCCTCGTCGCCGTCAACCTTCGGGTTTTGGTGGCGTTAAGGGAAAGAAAAGGGAAAGGGACGGGCGGCGCCATCGCCTAGCCGCCAGCACCACACGGCCTCGTCTTGAACGAGTGCGCGGGAGGCTACTGCGGGGTGTGGCTGCGTGCTGCCGTTGCCGCCAGAGATTACCGGGCGGGGCGAGCAGCCGGGCGGGACGAGCAAGCGCCTCTCCGCCGCCGCCGCCGGACAGAGAGAGGAGCCAGAGAAGGGGCTCGGGGGGAAATGTGTTCTAGGGTTAGGGTTTTGGCCGTTTGGCCCCTTTTATACCGAGCTAAAGTAAGGGGCAGTCGTCGGATCTCATCCAACGGCCAGCAAGCACTGCCGCGTTGGCGCCGTGGGCAGGCCGTGTGGGCTCCATGGCCAGGCCGCGTTAGCGGGCCGCGTCGAGCAGGCCGCGTGTGCGCCGCGTTACCGCGTGCCGCACAACGTGGGCGCCACGTAGGCTGCGCGTCGCGCTGCGCGTGGTGGGCCGCGTGGGCCACGGGCCGCGCTGTACAGTAACATACAGTTTACAGTTTTTCTGTTTTATTTATTTTCAGAGGCAATTTTAGGCAGTTTTGGGTCATTTTTTGACAAAAATTTTGTCTAGTTTTTTCTGAATAAATAGGACCAACGAAATATTTGTTTAAAAAGTAAAAAAATGCCTCTGAAAAGTTCAAAGTTTAAAGTTTAAATTCACAGTTTCCGCTGCATATAGTGAAAGGAGCATTTTAAATGCAAAAGTGACTATTGAATTTTGAAATATGAATAAAAGGGATTATTGTGACAATTATGGTCCTGTTATTTTTTGACCAACGTTATTAATGACATGACCATGGTTTTGTTGCAATGATGATATGTGCATTTATCTCTATTTCTGCCCAACGATGATATAGTTTTATTTGCATTAACACAGTTGCATGTTTTAATTCGGACCAACGTTGGATTATAATTTGCAATTGTACTGTTCTCACTTCTTTGTGGTTTTCAGGAGGGTTCTACTTGATGAGCTGCATCAAGGATGTTCCCACCCTTAGATGGGATAACTACACAGAATGGGTGAAGAAGGTGGAATTCACTTTCGTCTGTGCTGAGGTGGACTGGGTGGTTGTCACACCGCAGCCCATCAAGCCTACTGACCCTGTCAGAGCTGACGAGGATACTGATGATGCATGGGCTAAAAAGAAAAGGGATCATGCTCCTGTGGAGATGTCCTACACCCTAGAGAACAGAAAGTGGCAGACCGCCAACAAAAAGTGCATGACATTTATAAAGAATACAATTGAGAACGCCATCGTGGGCTCAATTACAGAGTGTGCTTCCACTGGGGAGTACTTAGAAAAGATAAAGAGCCAGTTCATTGGTTCTTCAAAGACATATGCAACCCAGCTGTTGAAGCAACTGGTGACACAAAAGTATAGTGGAGGTGCACATGGCATCAGGGAGCACATCCTCAGGATGAGCAACCTGGCTGCAAAGCTGAAGCCCATGGATGCTGACCTAGAGCTGAAGCCAGCACTTCTGGTTCACTTGGTGATGGCTTCATTGCCACAACAGTTTGACAACTTTGTTGTCAATTACAACATGAACCCTGAGAAATGGGACATTGAAAAGGCCATTGCCATGTGTGTGCAAGAGGACGACAGACTCAAGGCACAGAATGGAGGTACCATCAATTATGTGAAGGACAATAAGAAAAGGCCCTTCACACCAAGCAACAATGGTTCTCCTTCAAAGCAATATGGTAAAGCCCCAATGCAGCAGCATCAGAAGTTCCAGCACAGGCCATTGCCAGTGAACAAAGATCAGTGTCTTCATTGTCTGAAGACTGGGCACTACAAGAAAGACTGCCCTGCTTTTCTAAAAGAATTAATGGCAAAGAAAGGTAACAATTTAGTTTCCTTTGTAAATGAATCCTTGTATACACAGTTTTCGAAATCTACTTGGTGGATTGACTCAGGTGCAACTATTCATGTTGCAAATTCTTTACAGGGATTCCATTCAACGAGGAGTACGAAAAGAGGCGAAGGATGCGTTGAAGTCGCGAATGGAATTCAAGCAGAAGTTGAAGCTGTTGGCGACGTCCTCTTGGAGCTAGCTGATGGCTTGACTATTCTGCTTAGAGATGTATTATTTGTTCCTTCCATACATAGAAATTTAATAAGTGTATCGCGCTTAGATAAAGACAGTTATCAATGTTATTTTGGACATGTCAAATGTGCCATATGGTGTAATAATTCTTATGTTGGGGTTGCAATACTCCATGATGAGCTTTATTTATTGTCCTTGCGTGAAAAAGTATTGTCTGTGTGTAAAGTGAATGAACAAATACCCTCGTCGGAAACAGAAGGAAAGAAAAGAAAAAGAACTGATGAATCATCGAAATTATGGCACTGTCGCCTAGGCCATATTTCGAGGGGGGAATAGAAAGACTCGTTAAAAATGATATTCTTCCTCCATTAGAATTCTCAGACATAGAACAGTGCATCGATTGCATTAAAGGAAAATTTGTAAAGCAAATTAAAAAGGGTGCAAATCGAAGCACAACAACACTAGAAATAATTCACACCGATATATGTGGACCATTTCCGGTGAAAAGTGTGGATGGCTATGATTCGTTCATAACATTCATGGATGATTACTCCCGATATGGTTATATTTATCCAATAAAAGAAAGAACATAAGGGTTGGATAAATTCAAAATATTCAAAGCTGAAATTGAAAATCAGCATGATAAAAGAATAAAGATAGTCAGGTCTGATCGTGGAGGGGAGTACTACGGTCGACATACTCCATATGGCCAAGTCCCCGGACCTTTTGCAAGGTTCCTACAGAGACCGGAATAGTCGCCCAGCACTCGATGCCGGGTGAACCTCAGCGGAATGGGGTAGCTGAAAGGCGCAACCGTACCCTTATGGATATGGTGCGCAGTATGATGAGCTATTCCACCCTACCATTGGGATTGTGGATTGAGGCGTTAAAAACCGCTATTCATATTCTAAACAGAGTACCGAGCAAATCGGTGCCCAAAACACCGTATGAGCTATGGACAGGGAGAGTGCCTTCTCTAAACCACCTGAAAGTGTGGGGGAGCCCTGCTAAGGCCAAAGTATTCAATCCAAATATCGCAAAGTTAGATACCAAAACAGTCAGCTGCCATTTTATTGGCTATCCTGAAAAGTCAAAAGGTTATTGTTTCTACTGTCCAGAGAAATACACAAAGTTTGTGGAAACAAGACATGCTGTCTTCTTAGAGGACGAAATGATGAGGGGGAGCATGGTAGCTCGGAAAGTTGATCTTGAGGAGAAGAGGGTGCATGCACCTAATCCGATGACTCAGGAGCCATTTTTTGCGCTACCATGTGCACCTGTACCGACAATCCCTGCGATTGTGGTGCAAGCGCCTGTTGTGACTCCACCCATGACAAAGATGGGTGAGAATTCGGAACCTATCCGTCAGGAGCCGAATGAACCATTTGTTGAGCATGAAAGGGAGCAACAACCACCTCCTGAAGCTGAGCCACAGGTTGAGGAACAGAATGCTCCAGAGATTGAGGCCCCTAGAAGGTCTACAAGAGCTAGAAAATCAGTCATTTCGACTGATTATAAAGTTTACAACACAGAAACAGTTCATATGGAAGGTGTGTTGGAGATATGCCCAAGAGGCAATAATAAAAAGGTTATTATAATACATCTTTGTGTTTATGATAATGTTTACATACCATGCTATAATTGTATTAACCGAAACATTGATACATGTGTGTTATGTGAACAACAAAGAGTCCCTAGTATGCCTCTTAACTAGCTTGTTGATTAATGAATGATTAGTTTCATAATCATGAACATTGGATGTTATTAATAACAAGGTTATATCATTGTATGAATGATGTAATGGACACACCCAATTAAGCGTAGCATAAGATCACGCCATTAAGTTATTTGCTATAAGCTTTCAATACATAGTTACCTAGTCCTTATGACCATGAGATCTTGTAAATCACTTATACCGGAAAGGTACTTTGATTACATCAAACGCCACTGCGTAAATGGGTGGTTATAAAGGTGGGATTAAGTATCCGGAAAGTATGAGTTGAGGCATATAGATCAACAATGGGATTTGTCCATCCCGATGACGGATAGATATACTCTGGGCCCTCTCGGTGGAATGTCGTCTAATGTCTTGCAAGCATATGAATAAGTTCATAAGAGACCACATACCACGGTACGAGTAAAGAGTACTTGTCGGGAGACGAGGTTGAACAAGGTATAGAGTGATACCGATGATCAAACCTCGGACAAGTAAAATATCGCGTGACAAAGGGAATTGGTATCGTATGTGAATGGTTCATTCGATCACTAAGTCATCGTTGAATATGTGGGAGCCATTATGGATCTCCAGATCCCGCTATTGGTTATTGGTCGGAGAGAAGTCTCAACCATGTCTACATAGTTCGCGAACCGTAGGGTGACACACTTAAGGTTTGATGTCGTTTAAGTAGATATGGAATATGGAATGGAGTTCGAAGTTTTGTTCGGAGTCTCGGATGGGATCCAGGATATCACGAGGAGTTTCGGAATGGTCCGGAGAATAAGATTCATATATAGGAAGTCATATTCCAAGTTTGGAAATGATCCGGTGCATTTATGGCAGGTTCTAGAAGGTTCTAGAAAAGTCCGGAAGAATGGCACTATGGAAGGTGGAGTCCCGGAGGGACTCCACTAGCATGGCCGACCAAACCCTAAGGGGGAGGAGTCCCAGGTGGGCTCCACCTTGGTGGCCGGCCACCCCCACCTCAAGGAAAGGTGGGAGTCCCACCTTGAGTAGGACTCCCCCCTTGAGTAGGTTTCCCACCTTTGGGAAGTTTTAGTGTTGGGGTCTTATTCGAAGACTTGGACTACAACTCTTGGGGCTTCCACCTATATAATGAGGGACAAGGGGAGGGTGGCCGGCCACTCTTGCCTCCAACCTTGGCTGCCCCCTTTGTGGCCGGCGCCCAAGGCACCCCTCTCCCCAAACCCTAGCGCCCCTCCTCCACTACTTCTCCCGCATATGCTTAGCGAAGCTCCGCCGGAGATCTCCATCGACACCGCCACCACGCCGTCGTGCTGCCGGGATTCCGAGGAGGATCTACTACTTCCGCTGCCCGCTGGAACGGGGAGAAGGACGTCGTCTTCATCAACACCGAACGTGTGACCGAGTACGGAGGTGCTGCCCGATAGTGGCACCGTGATCAAGATCTTCTACGCGCTTTTGCAAGCGGCAAGTGATCGTCTACCGCAGCAATAAGAGCCTACTCTTATAGGCTTTGGAAATCTTCAAGGGTTAGTCTCGTTCATCCCCTCGTTGCTCCCATCTTCTAGATTGCATCTTGGCTTGGATTGCGTTCTCGCGGTAGGAATTTTTTTGTTTTCTATGCAACGAATCCCTACAAGTGGTATCAGAGCCGTGTCTATGCATAGATGGTTGCACGAGTAGAAAACAATGGTTTTGTGGGCGTTGATGCTCTTGTTGTCTTTAGTTTGAGTACTTTGCATCTTTGTGGCATAGTGGGATGAAGCGGCTCGGACTAACTTTACATGACCGCGTTCATGAGACTTGTTCCTCGTTCGACATGCAACTTGTATTGCATAAGAGGCTTTGCGGGTGTCTGTCTCTCCTACTATAGTGAAGATTCAATTTACTCTTCTATTGACAACATTAGTATCACCGTTGTGGTTCATGTTCGTAGGTAGATTAGATCTCTCTCGAAAACCCTAAACCACGTAAAATATGCAAACCAAATTAGATACGTCTAACTTGTTTTTGCAGGGTTTGGTGATGTGATATGGCCATAATGTGATGATGAATATGTATGAGATGATCATTATTGTATTGTGGCAACCGGCAGGAGCCTTATGGTTGTCTTTAAATTTCATGTTGAGTAGTATTTCAAAGTAGTTGTAATATTTGCTACATGAGGTGAACAACCATGAAGACGGCGCCATGGACCTTGACGCTACGCCGATGATGATGGAGATCATGCCCGT
This sequence comes from Lolium rigidum, assembly GCF_022539505.1. Taxonomy (NCBI): domain Eukaryota; kingdom Viridiplantae; phylum Streptophyta; class Magnoliopsida; order Poales; family Poaceae; genus Lolium; species Lolium rigidum. The sequence continues at coordinate 209,140,959 of NC_061511.1, read as the reverse complement.
TAATGATGGAGATCATGTCCGTGCTTTGGAGATGAAGATCGAAGGCGCAAAGACTAAAGGGCCATATCATATCACATATGAATTGCATGTGATGTTAATCCTTTATGCATCTTATTTTGCTTAGAACGCGACGGTAGCATTATAAGATGATCCCTCACATTAATATCAAGATAATAAAGTGTTCTCCCCTCGTATGCACCGTTGTACAGTTGTTATCACCAGAATTTGACCGGATCAGAGGTGGGCCGCGATTGAAGAGGGGCTTGAAGAATATATATAGAAGAAATACATGAATCGGCCTTGTATACCAAGTTTGGGCTAAATCGCCCGTGTATCTGTAACATTTTAGGATACGTGTCGTTTAGAAGTTAGAGTTTAACCCGTGCACGGTTAGGTGCACGCCTGAATTAGAAAGTCCCCCGGACTATAAATATGTATCTAGGGTTTATGGAATAAACAACAACCAACGTTCACCACAAACCAATCTCGGCGCATCGCCAACTCCCCCGTCTCGAGGGTTTCTTCCGGGTAAGCACCATGCTGCCTAGATCGTTTATTCGTCGTCCATGCGTTGCTCGTACTGAAGCCTTTTTGATGGCGAGCAACGTAGTTATCATAGATGTTTTAGGGTTAGCATTGTTCTTCGTATCATATGCTATCGTCGTGCAGCCCTTAGGCATCTAGCCTCCCTTACACCTATCGTGGGTGTAGGGGCGGCACCCCGCTTGGTCTTTATCTAGTAGATCCGATCCGTTATGATTGCTCCTTGTTCTGCAAGGATTAGTTTAATATCTGCATCGTTAGGCCTTACAAAGGGTTGGAGGATCCAGCAGCGCGTAGGGTGTAGTTTGCTAGCCCTAGACAGGATGTTCCGGGGATCAACCTCGTGTTGGTTTTTAGGCCCTGTCTAGGATTGGCTTACGATCACCGTATGCGGCCGCGAGGCCCAATCGTGAGTAGGACGTTCCGATTATGCGGTGAAAACCCCAAATCGTCGTAGATCGTTTTAGCTTCATCTTGATCAAGCAGGACCACCATCTGATCGTACACCTCGTACGCATCATGGGTGGATCGGCTCTTTGAGCCGATTCACAGGACAACCTGAGAGCCGATCGAGGCTCGTATTTAATGTTTACGTGTATGCCATGCAGAAACTAAGCGAGGCATTCTCCAACACCTTCCCGACCAGGTATAGGTCAGGTGGCACGCCCTTGCATCAGCATCGGACGTGCGTGCCGAAGGCTTTGCGGGCCGTCGCTCGGAGGGACCAGGGCCAGCCGCAGCCCTGGGAGATTCCCGGCTCTACGGTGTTGCCCGTCGCTGCCCGCCGGTGGGTTTCTGACCGCAACACATTCTGGCACGCCCGGTGGGACGAGCTTCGACATCAACCACATCGCCATCTACATCTGAGATGGCGGAAAACACTCCGGTCAAGTACGAGGATCTGACTGAGGAGCTCAAGAAGAAGCATGACGAGATCAAGGCAGTCCTCGAAGCCGACCTCATCGGCTCTTTTCACAGAACCCGCTCACATGGCATCAGGTGGAAAGGGTTCTCACCTGAAGGCGCGCTCGATGGAGTGGACCTGTCCACCCCGTCAGAAGAACGCACCAGGTCGCTGCGTCAGGAGATCAACTTCATGGTGGCTCATTCGCTGCACCGCCATTCTGAGAGCCTGGTGAACACTTTGGAGCGTGTCGCTCTTCGCGTGATCCAGGAAATCATGAGCCATCAGTATTCTCCGTTAGGACCAGCTCTGGGGACGTACCGAGGAGAGATGCCACTCCAGTCCCGTCCACCGCTGCCGTTCGCGTTGGCAGCACCTGAAGTGCAGAATTCATCGGCATACGTCGTCTACAAGATTGGTGGTGATCCTAGTGACTACCAATTCCTACATGAGGCGCCCAAGGAGATCCCGCACGGATACACGTGCGCATACGTGCCGGACCGCAAGAATCGGGCACTCTCGAACCAGCTGCAACAAGCAGGGACTTCCGGGAACAGCAGGAGGAACGTCGGGAGCAGATCTTGAGAAGCAGACGTGGCTAGCTAAGTACGCCACTCCGACAAACCTCCCGAGCTCAGCTCCTGCAGTTGGCTCAGAGTTGGAAAAGCAAGCATGGCTGGCTAAGTATGCCACTCCGGCGAATCTTCAGAGTTCGACGCCTACAGCCATCACCGCGGATCAAATTTGTACGATCCTGAAAGATCAGTTCGGCATGGTGCCGAAAAGGAGGACAATCGGCTATTCCAAGCCGTACCCTAATGAGTACGAGTTGATCCCACTACCACCCAAATATCGGCTCCCTGATTTCACCAAATTTAATGGATCAGATGGTTCCAGCTCCATCGAGCATGTGAGCCGATATTTGGCACAGTCTGGCACGATCTCAAGCATCGGACGAGCTGCGTGTGAGGTTCTTCGCACGGTCCCTCACAGGATCGGCTTTCGGGTGGTACACATCGCTGCCACCGAACTCAATCCGGACTTGGAAGCAGCTTGGAAGAGCAGCTCCACATACGCATCACTCGAGGCTTCCGAGGCTGGTATTGCCGATCTAGCACAAGTACGGCGAAGCGCTGGGAAACAGGTGTCGAATACATCCAGCCGCTTCAGGACCGTTAGGAACCGATGCTATTCGGTTCATGTGAGTGAAAAAGAAGCAAGTCGAGTTGGCGGTGGTGGGTCTCTCATCATCCATCAAGGACGTGGCCTCCCAAGCAGTACTACCCTTCACCGGCGCACATGGTGCGAAGCTGCCAAGCATATGAACAGCGCCACCCGGATGTTTACCAGGATAAATTCAAGCGTGCGGTGGTCCCGGTTGAGGCAGTACGAAGATGAAGGTGCCGCGGGAGATCAAGAGGTAGCAGTGGCTGAATGGACTCGGGGGGCAAGCCCCGTGCCCTGTAAGTGGGTTAAGCCACAAGGTCCTCCAAAAGGGTTCGACTTCGACGTGACCAAAGCTGATCAGATGTTCGACCTCTTACTCAAGGAGAAGCAGCTAAAGGTACCCGAAGGCCACAAGATCCCCACGGTGCAGGAGCTGAACGGAAAGCCATACTGCAAGTGGCACAACACGTTCACCCACGCCACCAACGACTGCAGGGTGTGGCGTCAGCAGATCCAAATGGCGATAGAACAAGGGCGGCTAATTTTCAACCAGTACGCCATGAAGGTCGACACACACCCCTTCCCCGCCGTTAACATGGTGGAGTACACTTACCATGGAGGGTGCCAGCCAGGATTCTCATGCGATATCAACATGGTAGGACCTGGGCGCCACTCTGGTAAGGACGGAGATGAGGGCAGCTGCTCTCATAGCAAGGACACAGAGGAAGCCGCTCCACGCGATCGGCTCCGCCATGATGGCAAGCGCTACATCACAGAGGGAGAGGTGAGGAACGTAAGATATCAGCGACCTCTCTCTGATCATCTCCTCAACAAGTATGTGGGTCAATATGACCAACGCCGACGATACAACGACGATGATGAAAAAGATCGTCTGGCTAGGGAAGCCAGGAGACAACGTCGGCATGATCGCGACGAGGAGAGATATGAACGCCTCGCCAAGGAAAAGTCGAGGGAGCAAGACGACGTGGATAGGCACTGGGACTGCCCCTTCTTCAGACACTGCTGGGATTCAGGAATGAGCCGATTGCCTACAATCGGCAACCGCCCGTAATGTAAACAAAAGAAGAAGGATGCAGCTAACGTGTCCGTGTTCAAACGTCTAGGGCCTCTCCCGCCTCGGGACAAGCACGCTGAGTCCTCTCGGGTAGAAGATCTCGAGGAATTGGAGGACGATGATGAAGAAGATAAGTATCATCGCCCAAGGTGGTGCCCTGATGGGCTCAGCCGTTCCCAGAAGCGAAGGGTTCAGTGACTACGTGGGTTGGAGGAAGCTGAAAGGTTATACCTTCACACGTTGAGGAAGGCGCGGCCTGATCTGGCCGCTAAAATTCAGCGAACCCTGGACGAAGAAGGTCGGCCACAAAGGAAAGTGTGGCGCCCTAAACAGACGAAAGCCGATGCAGAGGCATCGGCTGATACCAACTCGGTGTCCATGATCCTGACGGAGTAGCAATGTCCAAGACGATGGACGTACGCGGCGAGGCCGATCCCTGCGATCGGCCCCAAAAAATGGAAAGCAAAGGTCTTAGCTCAAGCATGTCACGTAGCTACAGTGAAAATCCAAAAAGTTGCAAACCATCGTCAAGCATTGCAACGGAAAAGGAGGCCGATTCTAGCAATCGGCCAAAATCATCCTCGACATACGTTTGTGTCTGTGTTCAGCATTGATCCAACAGATGCCTTAAGAGCCGATACCATCAATTACTTGACAGAATCGGCTCGGGGGGCACATAGAAGGATAGAACACGAGGTTACGGAGTTCGAAGCAATTCAAGGTATATTCTCTGATAAAGTATGAGGGCCGATACAGGAGTAAATCGGCCGTAAAAAATTCAAAATTTTTAAGCACAGCCGACGCATGGACATCGACTCAAGGGGTAAAAAATTCAAAATCTTTAAGCACAGCCGATGCATGGACATCGACTCAAGGGGTAGGCTCTACTGAAGGAACCCCTCAATGGAATCGTTTGGTGACTCGAATCCTCTCTGCAAGGACCTCCAACTTCTTTGGCAAGCCATCAGGTTCAGCAGTGCTAGCAGGAGCATCAGTTGTGGCGTCCAAAACTGCCTTGGTCTCATTGAAGCCACTGATATTTATCTGCAAGTTTGAAGATCACAGTCCTGTCCAACAACAAGAGCAGCATGGACCTGCCATGGACCTGCAGATCAAGTTTAAGGATGAGCCCAACGGAGAGAGCATATCTCTTCCAGGACCATGAGAATAGCCGATGACGAAGCAATCGGCTGTGGCGTTTCTGCCTGGGGGCTTGGGCAAGGTGGCAACTTGGTAGATGTTACCTTCAGAGGATGTTACGTCCAGAATGGGGAAGGGCATCAGGACTTCATCAAACATCCCCACTAGCAATTGCATTAGCCTGCCAAAGATAATGAGCCGATCTGAGCAGCAAGGTGCAAGAATTGAGCTAGGAAGAATTGGAAAGCTATTACGTTTGAGGCTTCTTAGTTCAAAGGGGTTGCTGATCCGTCCCAGCCCCTTTAGGGCATCGGTTCGTTGGGCGTAAGCTTTTCTGCCACGTTTGGATGGGAGCTGAAGGGGCTCGGGGGGCAGCTCGCCCTCAAGGTTCTTTGTTCTGGGGAGCCAATTTTGTCAGAATCGGCTGACTCTGCATCACAACTTGTCTGAAGAATGGTGCTGATGTTGCAAAATTATCAGTTTCAGCATACAAGTCGATTCAGCGACAAGCCCAGAGCTCTATTGAAGACACCTGCCCAAAACCAGATTGCCAGCTTGCTGGATTGGCTGCCATCGACTTTACTGTAAGTGCGCAAAGGTGCCAGGTTGCCAGTTCGGCAGTGCTATCAGGGGAGTTTTGGCATACAAGACAGCCTTCCACTCATTGAACTGTGGGTGATCGTCTACAGTATCGGCTGTCAACGGAAGAAAGGTGATCGGCTAGTTGGCCCTACATGATAGCTCTCTCAGATAAGATCGAGTTCAGGTCCATTTGTCTGAATTTGGTGTCTTCATCACTGTCTCCGCCTTAACGGAGGCTCATGGGGCAGCTGGCCTGGTAGATGCTCTGTTTTTAGAAGCCGATTGGAGTGTCGTCGGCTGGTCCTGCGTCGCAATCTTCTTCAAAGATGATGATCCACCAAAGCTCAAAGTCATCAGAGAAGATGAAGGATAGGTTATGAGGGACCAATGTGTTGCCATCGGTTCATTTGAACATTGGTTAAGTGGATAATCGGCGCAGTCAGTATAAGGGGGAATCGGCTAAATCGGCATGAAGGAAATAGGCAAAATCAAATTGGGGGAATTCTTCATTGATAAAGAGATTTCTTACATGAAGAGCTGATTGCTCTCAAAAGGAAGTACTAAGGGGATACATTGCCCCGTCTACTACTACTGGCCCTATGCTAAGATCCTATCTAGGGGCCGTTGCTGCCCTCGTCGTCGTCGTCGGCGTCGTCGTCACCGCTGCTGGCGCTGCTCCCGGCCGGCTCGTCGTCGCTGCTGTAGCGACCGCCGGCAGGACCCTCGTTGTCCTCATCCTCCTCGTCAGCATCATCGTCGTCGCTGTCGACGTCGCTGAGGTTCCCGGGCCAGAGGCAGTGGCGCTTGGCCGGCGGCTCATCGGAGGAGTTGTCGTCGTCCTCCTCCTCTTCCTCCTCCACCGCCTCCTCGGAGGAGGTGACGCCGTCCCAAGGGAAGCGATCATCATCGCTCTCTTCCTCCGATTCCCCGTTGGCGAGGAAGCGGAGGTCACTCTCCCCGTCGGTCAAGGACTTGTCGTCCTCTGACCAGGCGGAGAAGTCGTGGCTCGACTCGTCCCCGGCCTCGATGGCGCGGCGGATGTTGGCCGCGTGGACCTCCGCTGGGTTCCACTCCGGCGTCGGCTCGCGGGAGGAGGAGGACTCGATGGAAAGACCCAATGAGGAGGAAGAAGAAGAAGACATGGTGGCGCAGGAGGGTTTTTGGGAGTGCTAATGCGAAGGGGATGACGAGGAGAACTGTTCGATACGGTTAAATAAAAGGAGATGGGGTGAAGATTTAATGATCGAGCAGTTTTCGAGGATGTGGTGCCAAAACTGTCAAATCGTGCAGAGAAGTTGGGAAGGCAAGTCGTCATGATGAAAAATACTGCGACGGTTCTGCTCTGCCACGACATGACCCTTCGAAGGAAAACAGATGGTTTTGAAATTATCATTACCAAAACCAGGGGGGCATGTGTTATCACCAGAATTTGACCGGATCAGAGGTGGGCCGCGATTGAAGAGGGGCTTGAAGAATATATATAGAAGAAATACATGAATCGGCCTTGTATACCAAGTTTGGGCTAAATTGCCCGTGTATCTGTAACATTTTAGGATACGTGTCGTTTAGAAGTTAGAGTTTAACCCGTGCACGGTTAGGTGCACGCCTGAATTAGAAAGTCCCCCGGACTATAAATATGTATCTAGGGTTTATGGAATAAACAACAACCAACGTTCACCACAAACCAATCTCGGCGCATCGCCAACTCCCCGTCTCGAGGGTTTCTTCCGGGTAAGCACCATGCTGCCTAGATCGCATCTTGCGATCTAGGCAGCACACGTTTATTCGTCGTCCATGCGTTGCTCGTACTGAAGCCTTTTTGATGGCGAGCAACGTAGTTATCATAGATGTTTTAGATTTAGCATTGTTCTTCGTATCATATGCTATCGTCGTGCAGCCCTTAGGCATCTAGCCTCCCTTACACCTATCGTGGGTGTAGGGGCGGCACCCCGCTTGGTCTTTATCTAGTAGATCCGATCCGTTATGATTGCTCCTTGTTCTGCAAGGATTAGTTTAATATCTGCATCGTTAGGCCTTACAAAGGGTTGGAGGATCCAGCGGCGCGTAGGGTGTAGTTTCCTAGCCCTAGACAGGATGTTCCGGGGATCAACCTCGTGTTGGTTTTTAGGCCCTGTCTAGGATCGGCTTACGATCACCGTACGCGGTCGCGAGGCCCAATCGTGAGTAGGACGTTCCGATTATGCGGTGAAAACCCTAAATCGTCGTAGATCGTTTTAGCTTCATCTTGATCAAGCAGGACCACCATCTGATCGTACACCTCGTACGCATCATGGGTGGATCGGCTCTTTGAGCCGATTCACAGGACAACCTGAGAGCCGATCGAGGCTCGTATTTAGTGTTTACGTGTATGCCATGCAGGAAACTAAGCGAGGCATTCTCCAACACCTTCCTGACCAGGTATAGGTTAGGTGGCACGCCCTTGCATCAGCATCGGACGTGCGTGCCGAAAGGCTTTGCGGGCCGTCGCTCGGAGGGACCAGGGCCAGCCGCAGCCCTGGGAGATTCCCGGCTCTACGGTGTTGCCCGTCGCTGCCCGCCGGTGGGTTTCTGACCGCAACAACAGTTCGTCGTTTCGAAGCATCTCGTGATGATCGGATGTGATAGACTCAACGTTCACACACAACGGGTGTAAGCAATGTTGCACACGCGGAATACTTGGGTTTGCTTGACGAGCCTAGCATGTACAGACATGGCCTCGGGACAACGGAAACCGAAAGGTTGAACACGAGTCATATGGATGATATGATCAACATGTTGATGTTCACCGTTGAAGCTACATCATCTCACATGATGATCGATTTTGGTGTAGTGGATTTGGATCGTGTACCACTTAACAACTATGAGGGATGTTGTATTAAGTGGGAGTTCATTAGTAATTAGATTAAAACATGAACTAATTATCATAAACATAGTCTGAGTAGTATTTTGAATTAATTTTGTAGTATTGGCATCCGTTTTCTACCATGCGCTAGTCTTGTAATTGAGATAGAAATACTGTTAAAATCTGACAAGAAACTTTACTGACCGGTACCGTATTGTTAAAGAATCAAGAAGTGATTAAGTCCTATAGCAAACTTTTAGTAAACCTCACATTGTTGATTCAAAGAGCTATGGTTTCAATTAGTACCTAAAGTTATCTTGTCTCCGTGAAACTTGAAAGTTCAAATATGTTTGAAAAGTAAGGAGCTGGAAATTTAGTTTTCATAATCAAGGTATGAGATATATGTGATATCTAAGACCTTATTGCAAGATGATAGAATATAATTTGGTGAGACTACATAAACTCATAAGTTTTATGGGAATGTACGAAGGTTGAAGACGCAAGGCGTCCCAATCCTCCAACTATTGGGGCACTAACGATATTCGCATATCCATGAAGTGATCGTCCTTAGTATGCATCGTTGCTAAGACTCGTCGTTTCGAAGTATCACGTGATGATCGGGTGTGATAGATTCTACGTGTGCATACAACGGGTGCAAGCCAGATTTGCACATGCGAATACCAAGGTTAAAACTTTACGAGCCTAGCATGTACAGACATGGTCTCGGAAAGTCGTCATGATATGATGGATAAAATTATGAGTGAAATTGTTCATCATATTACAAAGTTACTAATAGTGAAATCTGAAACACTTATCATATGATGATCAACTTAAAGTAAGAACCTCAAGGTTATTGGTATTTGACCAACAAACCTAGAAGTTAATAATGTTAAAGTGTTTTTCTGAATAATGAGGAAAGCTAAAAGAGAAACTGCAAAAGATATTTTGGCAAAAGAAAAGAAAAGACTAGAAAGTCTAGCTCGGTGTATATAAATGATATACATGTTATGGTTGTATTCCTAGTTAAGTCACACTATGAAATTCTTGGGTATTAGTACTATATTGGTTGGTATGAAGTGTCATACAAAACAACGCAATACAAGAATACAATGGCCTAAGTGATCGACAAGGAATATGATAGGAATGCACGTCTGGAACAAAAATAAAGTGTTATTATGTTCGTCGTTGGCATTCTATCTAGCCCTTAGAATTTATGATAAAGAACTTAATAATTGTTATTTTGCTCGGTCAAATGAAAACAATGAGTTGTTCAAATTATGACATTACTCCATGTACGATGGATAAGTTATTATAAATCTTAATGGTGAAACACACATACATAACACTGACGCTAAAATGCCATAAGGCAAATGATTTGAATTCCACTTATTTGTGGAACCGCCATTTAGGTCATGTTAGAAAAGAACGCATGAAGGAACTCCATGCAAATGGATTTTTGGAGTCATTTGATTTTTGAATCATTTGGCGCTTGCAAATCTTTTCTAAAGAGAATGATTAAAATACCGTTCATAGGCCAAGAGTTGAACGGGCAACTAACTTAGTGGAAAAATACATGATGATGTATGTGGTTCACTGGACATAGTTGTGTGCGGGAGATTCTTCTACTTCATGAAAACTTTCAACAATGAATTGAGTATATGTGGATATATTCGATAAGGAAGAAGTTTGAAACATTTGAATGGATTCAAATAAATTTCAGCATGAAGTGGAAATCATCGTAATAGAAAAGTCAAATATCTATGATTGGATCATGGTGAAAATATTTGAATTACGAGTTTTAGCGAACATCTAAGAGAGTTATGAAATTATTCTACAACTCACGTTTCTTGGAGTATCATAGTGATGATGAAGTATCCGAGAGATGTATCCAAACATTGTTGGGTAAATGATGAGATAAAATATTAATGCCATTATATTTTTGTGGATTATGCTTTAGAGACTACCACTTTTACACTGAATAGAGCATCATCATGATCCGTTGAAATGACACCATACAAGTTATGGTATGGGTATAAACCCTAATAGTCTTTTCTTTAAATTTTGGTCTAAGAGTTTACAACCAAAATCGGATGAATTTCTTTGTTGGTTATCCCAGAGATTTAATTGGGAATTCTTCCCACAAGACAAAGACAAAAGTGTTTGTCAATGTTTCTTATTTCCGAGAAATTGTTTCTAGTGAAGTATTTGAGTGGGAGGACAATATAATTTGATAAGGTTTATGAACCTGAGCATAATGATCAGAGTAGCGCAACATCGGAATTAGTTTCGGAAGCGGCCACGACGATCATGGCTCCCATTACTACAAAGTGTTTTAGCCATGGAGATCGAAGTACATATTGAACCTTGTAGGTATGGTTTTCTTTGTGACCAAATAAATGATTTGTGGACAAAGGATTGATTTTGAACAATGATAAACCAACTACAAACAAAGAAGTTATGATGGGCCCTGACTCCGTTAAAATGGCTATACGCCATGAAATCCAAAATAGATAAATACTTTTTGAAAGTAAAAAGATCTATAAAATTGATGGACTTGGATGAAATATCCTTGAAGAAGCTTGACTTGTCGAAAAATTGTTTACGACAAAGTTCAAAGAGTTGACTACGATAAGATTAGATCTTCCGTAGCAATCCTTATAGTCTATGTGGATTATTCTGGTAATCACTACATATTTCTTTTATGAGATATGCTAGTAGGATGGCAAAATACATTACTTATCAGACGTGTATATTAAAGGTGTATACAAGATACAACCAATTGTTTTGCTAGTCCGTAGAATACTAAATAGGTATACAAACTTCAATTGGATGAAGTGAGTATCATGGAGTTGGAATCTTCACCAGATGAAATAGTCAAAGAGTTTTTGATTTCATCAGAAACGATGAAGAGGCTTGCATTTGCAAGAAATTAAGTGGGAGCGCTGAGACATATTTATAATACTTTATGTAAATGACATATAGTTGGTTATAAATGATGTAATTATATATTTGATTAAAAAGGTTTCATTGAGAATTAATTTCAATGAAAGGATATGGACTGAAACAAATTCAGTGTCAAGATCTATGAAGATAGATTGAAACACATAAATAAGTTTAAGTCAAAGTACATAGGATGGATATTGAAGTAGTTCAATATAGAAATATTAAGAAAATGTTCTTGTCATGTGAAGGTTTAACAAGACTTGAGTGTATCTGACACTCAATGAGTAAAAACACATGAGTGATTATAAATCACAAATAATATGTACACAATCAGATGTCATGTGCTCTTAAAAATGTTATGAGCATGTACCAGAATGATTCATGTGATGGTCATTGAAAAACAGTAAGAATATTCTTGAGTACTTAAGAAGAACCAAGGATATATATATATAGTTTTGTATGGAGAAATGACAAACAAATCACTGTAAGGTGTTGCACCGATATTTGTTTTGTCACATATGAAAATAAAATTTCAATCTCAAATTAGACTAAGTGTTGTTTAAAAGGTAGCACAATAAGCTAGAAGTTGTCTATGCTAGATTTAGAAGAGTTCTAAATATTATGACGGATTCTACAAAAGAAGGCAGAGTATGTCATTGTTTTGACAATGATAAAGGATGTTAAAGTCAAGAGGTTCTTTGAGAACTTGGTGTAGTTCCGACAGAGTCAGAACTTTGAAGCTATATTGTGTGTGACAATATTAGTGACATATTTCAGACCGCGGAATTAAGGTTCCACCAGAAGACCAAACATATTTAATGCCGACTCATTTGAAAATGAGTGATGCGTTGAGACGCAAATGAATCACAAAATACATACGTTTCTGAGCATGTCAGATCCGTTGACTAAAACCTCTCCCGTGAGCAAAACATGATAAAGCACCGGAAGGCCAAGGTGTTATATCTTTACAAATGTAAACTAGATTATTGACTCTAGTGCAAGTGGGAGACTGTTGGAGATATGCCCAAGAGGCAATAATAAAAATGTTATTATAATACATCTTTGTGTTTATGATAATGTTTACATACCATGCTATAATTGTATTAACTGAAACATTGATACATGTGTGTTATGTGAATAACAAAGAGTCCCTAGTATGCCTCTTAACTAGCTTGTTGATTAATGAATGATTAGTTTCATAATCATGAACATTGGATGTTATTAATAACAAGGTTATATCATTGTATGAATGATGTAATGGACACACCCAATTAAGCGTAGCATAAGATCACGCCATTAAGTTATTTGCTATAAGCTTTCAATACATAGTTACCTAGTCCTTATGACCATGAGATCATGTTGTTACCTGCCAAAACCCACCGGCGGGCAATGGTTAAGCAACACGAAGAGCCGGGAGGCTCCCAAGGCCGCTTAGTGGACCCTGGCACCTCGCGTCGTCCCGCAAGTCTTCCAGCCCACGTCCCGGCGGTTGCTAGGGCGTGCCACCCGACCTAGACCCGATCGGGAAGGTGTTAGATTGCTTCGATTGTTCCCGCATGGTAGACACGTAAACATTAAATACGAGCCCTATCGGCTCTCGAGGTTGCCTCGTGGATCGGCTCAAAGAGCCGATCGCCCCATGGTTCATGTTGGATTTGCAATGGCATGGGGATCCTGCTTGATCAAAACAAAGCTAAACCAATCTACGATAGTTTAGGGTTTTCACCGCATAACCGGAACGTCCTACGCGTAGTTGGGCCTAGCAGATACGAAAGATGATGAAAACTACCCCTACAAGAGGCCTAAAAACCAACATTACGTTAATTCCCGGAACATCCCTTGTAGGAACGGTAAACAACACCTAACGCACTACCGGATCGTCCGACCCCAGCATAAGGCCTAATCATGCAGATATTAAACTAATCCTTGTAGAACAAGGAGCAACTATAACGGATTGGATCTACTGAGTAACGAACAAGCAAGATGCTGCCCTTACACCCAGATAGGTGTAAGGGCAGCTAGGTGTCGAGGGACGGCATTGCCAAGCAGATATGCACGAGAAAGCATCAATGCAAGCCCCTAAACACCTAAAGATAAATAGTGCTACTCGCCATCAACAACGCTTCAGCACGAGTAGCACAAGGTAGACGAATAAACGTATATCGCCTAGATCGCGAGATGCGATCTAGGCAGCATGATGCTTACCCGGAAGAAACCCTTGAAGGAAGGGGTGGCGATGCGCCTGATTTGTGTTTGTTTGAACGATGATTGTCCTCCTTTCTCGATAACCCTAGATACATATTTATAGTCCAAGGGACTTTCTAATTGAGGCATGCACCTAACCGTGCACGGGCTAAACTCTATCTGTTAATTCTAAACACGATATGATCTACTATATTACAGATACACGGGCAATCTAGCCCAAACTCTCAGCGCAAGGCCGCTTCAAAGACGCTCCACGTGTAATCTTCAAAGCCCATCTTCACTTACGGCCCACCTCCTGATTTGGCCAAAATCGGGTGGTAACACATGCCCCCCTGGTTTTGGTAATGATAATTTCAAAACCATCTGTTCTTCTTCGAAGGGTCATGTCGTGGCAGAGCAGAACCGTCGCAGAGTCCTTCATCATGTCCCCTCGCCTCCTCAGCTTCTCTGCGTGATTTGATAGTTTTGGCCTCATGTCCTCGAGAACCGTCATGGCATTAAATCTCCACTATATCCCCTTTATTTATCTGTGCCGGACGGTTCGCCACTTCATCCCCCTGCTCTGTCCTGTCCATCAGTACCCAAAAAACCCTCTTCCCCTGTAGCAATGTCTTCCTCTTCTTCCACCTCCTCAGGCCTCTCCCTCCAATCTTCGCCGAAGAGTAAGAATGAAGACGACCTCCATTCCAGGGCGAACCCCATCTCCTCCGACAAGGAGGAGAAAGAAGTAAAGAAGAAAGAGGCCTCCTCTTCCGCCAAGCACCCGCCAACGAAGCGCTCCCGCATGTGGGCGGATAGCGAGGACGATGATGATGAAGAGGAAGGAGAAGAAGGGGAGGAGGATGATTCCTCCTCTTCCGCTGGGTATCCGCCGACAAAGCATTTCCGCGCTTGGGCGGACAGCGAGGATGATGATGATGACGAGGAAGAAGAGGCTTCAGCCGAAGACTGGGGCAGCAACGACGAGGAGGTCTCCGGAAGCAGCGCCGACGGTGGCTCCGGCGCCGACGATGAGGCCAGCGAGGATTAGCACTGTAGGATTAGTAGCTCCTGAGCAATCGGCTCTCCTTTCGTTCTTCCTTTCTTGAGCAATCGGCTCTTCATTGTAAAAATCCTCTCTTATTAATGAAGAAGACTTTTCTCAATCACCTTTGTTTTCTTGTTAATTTTGCCGATTGTTCAACCTCAAAGAGCCGATGGCAAAGCATCGGCCTGCATTCCAAACACAATCCAAGGCGAAACAGCTGCCTTCTGGTCAAACAGGTACAGACCATGTCCAAGCTACACTCCAACCTCAACGCGCAGATTCAAATTCCTCAGCACATCTTGATTTTCATGATCCCTAGTCTGAAACCATTCTGTTAGCCTGCTCAATTAAGCTTGTTCTTCTAGAGTCGATGACCGTGCATCGCCCCCTTTTGTTTTTTTTTTACCGGCCGATTTCATACATCGGCCCCCATGTTCCACCGTTTGCTATATATTTTTATTTTCTACTGGCCGATTTCGTGTATCGGCCTCAATCTCTTACTGTCCATCATCCCACATACTTGGGAAATACTTCTTGAGATGCTGGCCATTGACGGCTACTGGGAACTTCACGCCATCCAACTGCTCGAGCATGTATGCATTCCCTTTTAAAACTTGGACAACTTTGTACGGGCCATGCCAATTCGGAGACCATTTACCATACATTTTATCCCTCGTCCCCAACGGTAATACAGCTTCCCATACCAGATCATCAACTTAGAACTCTTTTGGCTTTACTTTCTTATTATATGCACGAGCCACCTTGGCTTTGTTCTCCTTAATTTTCTCAAGTGACCATAGTCTAAGTTCCGTCGCATCCTCAATGCTGTCACTCATCAGGGCTGCATATTCTTCAGCAGTTAAATCATTCTGAAACGTGACCCGTCTTGACCCCGTCTTAATTTCCCAGGGCAACACAGCTTCTTGTCCATAAACCAGCTGGTACGGCGAGGTTTTTATTGCTCCGTGACACGACATGCGGTAAGCCCACAACGCCTCTGACAACACCTCATGCCATCGTTTAGGGTGCTCGTCGATTTTCCTCTTGATCAGCTTGATCAAGCTCTTGTTGGATGCTTCAGCCTGCCCGTTTGCTTGAGCATAATATGGAGACGATCGGATTAACTTGATCCCCATGTCATCGCAGAACTTTTTCATCTCCTTCGAAACGAAAACCGAACCTCCATCGGTCGTAATAGTTTGAGGAATCCCGAATCTATGAATGACATGTTCCAACACGAAATTGATAACGTCTTCCGATGCTACCTTCTTCATAGGGACAGCCTCTACCCATTTCGTAAAGTAATCTGTAATGGCCAGAACCCATCTATGGCCCTTGCTCGACGCAGGATGAATTTCTCCGATCATATCCATACCCCAACCTCGGAATGGCCAAGGTTTGATGATAGGATTCATTGCTGATGCGGGTACCATCTGAATGCTCCCAAACTTCTGACATGCCTGACACCCTTTATAATACTGGAAGCAATCTTCAAGCATGGTAGGCCAATAAAATCCCGAGCGCCTAATCAGCCACTTCATCTTATGAGCCGACTGGTGAGTTCCACAAGCACCCTCATGTACCTCGTGCAAGAGCCGATTGGACTCGGCTGGTCCCAAGCATTTGAGAAGTAATCCTTCCAATGTTCTGTAAAACATGTCATCGCCAATCAGTACGTACTTCATGGCTCTGTATCTTATCCGTTTAGGTGCCCCCCGAGCCGGATCCTTTAAGTAATTGAAGATATCGGCTCTCCAATCATCTGGTTCCATGAATTGCACCTGAAAATCAGCCTCATCTGCTACATCCTTGTATCCTGACGCCGTTTGTGCGAGGTCGTTTGCCTCAGTATTTTGTGACCTTGGGATCCAATCGAAGCTTATATACCTGAACTGTGCCATCAGCTCACGGCATTGTACCCATAATGGGAAGAGTGACTCGCTCTCGCACTTGTATTCCTCTGTGAGCTGAGAAATCACCAATTTGGAATCTCCAAAGATCTCAACTGCTTCAGCCCCAGCTTCCAAGAGTAACTCCATTCCCTTGCAGATCGCTTCGTACTCAGCCACATTGTTGGTGCAAGGGTCAGCCAACCTGATAGAGAAGGAGTATGTTGCCCCCCGAGG
The DNA here is from genome assembly GCF_022539505.1 of Lolium rigidum. Classification (NCBI taxonomy): domain Eukaryota; kingdom Viridiplantae; phylum Streptophyta; class Magnoliopsida; order Poales; family Poaceae; genus Lolium; species Lolium rigidum. Next base: position 209,124,405 of record NC_061511.1, on the reverse strand, counting down.
CGACACGAGTAGCACGCCGATGCCGCAACCATCCTCACAAACCGATCCATCGAAGAACATGGCCCATGCACGCACGGATAGTGCTGCTACGTCCGTGTTTATTCGCTCGGCAATCAGATCGGCTAACGCCTGTCCCTTCACTGCTTTCGCAGGTTGATACCGGATCTCAAATTCCGATAACGCAAACATCCATTTGCCGAGTCGGCCTTTTAATACAGGGGCCGACAACATGTGCTTGATGACATCCGATTTGCATATGACTATGATCTCTGCGGACAGCAGGATGTGCTGGATCTTGGTGCAGGTAAAAAATAGACAGAGGCACAACTTCTCAATTTCAGGGTACCTTGTTTCGCATCCAACATCCTTCTCGCTGAGGTAGAAAACCACTTTTTCCAGACCATCATAAACCTGCACCACCACTGATGCGATGGAGGTGTCGGCCACTGATAAGTAAATGTAGAACGGCCTGTCTTGCTGCGGCGGAACTAACACAGGTGGCTTGGTCAGGTACTCCTTGATATCGTCAAATGCCTGTTGTTGCTCTACCCCCCAGCGAAACTCTTCATCAGACTTGATTTTGACCAATCCCATGAATGGCTCGATTCGTCCTGACAAGTTGGAGATAAACCTTCTGACGAAATTAATTTTGCCGATGAGACACTGGAGCTCCTTCTTCATGGTGGGTGGCTTCATTGTTCGAACTGCCTCTTGACTTTTCAGGCCGATCTCAATTCCACGTTCATGAACCAAGAAACCCAGGAACTGACCGGCCGTCACACCGAAGGCACACTTTTTTGGATTCATTCTTAGCCCAAACTTCCGAGTTCGGTCCAGGACCTGTCGCAAATCCTCTAAATGTCCGTCCGTCGAAACAGATTTCACCACCACGTCGTCGATGTAAATTTCCACCAATTTGCCGATTAGATCATGAAAGATGCAGTTCATGGCTCTCTGGTATGTTGCGCCGGCATTCTTCAGTCCAAACGTCATGACCACATATTCGAACAAGCCCACTGAGCCTGGCACTCTGAATGCAGTCTTGTGTATATCTTCTGGAGCCATGAAAATTTGATTGTAACCGGCATTGCCATCCATGAAACTTAAAATTTTATGACCAGCAGCTGCATTGATTAGGGTCTCTGCTACTGGCATCGGATACTCGTCCTTTGGAGTGGTGCTGTTGAGGTTCCGAAAATCTATGGCGACGCGCCATCGGCCATCCTTTTTCTCCACAGGTACAACATTGGAAATCCATTCAGCGTACCTGCATGGCCTGATGAACCCGGCGTCCAACATCTTCTTGATCTCCTTCTTGACTTCTTCCAAGACTTCGGCCTTCATCTGTCGCGCTCGCTGCTGGAACGGCCGAAATCCTTTCTTCAGAGGGAGCCTGTGTTCAATGATGCTCCTGTCTAACCCAGGCATCTCCGTGTAATCCCAGGCAAAACAATCTGGGTACTCTTTCAACAAGGCTATCATCAGGCCCCTCAGATGCGGCTCTAACTTTTTGCTGATAAATGTTGGTCGTGGCTTATCCCCAGGACCAATATCGATCTCTTCTAGCTCGTCAGCTGATGTAAACCCATAACCCAGCTTCCCGTCGCCTGCTAGGTCAATGTTGAACACAGGCAGAACGTATGTTGGGGATAATACTGGCCGATCGCTAAAATCGGCCTCTCTTTCTGTTGCAATGCTTAATGAGGGTTTACAACTTCTTGGTCTTTTATTATGGCGACGTGACCCACTGGAGGTATGTTCACCATGTCTTGGGTCATAAATCTCTGACGAGATCCTGGACACTGTGTTTGTATCAGCCGATGCTTCTGCATCGGCATCAGCCGATGCCTGTGCATCGGCTCTCGTCTGTTTAGGGCGCCACAGTTTCTTTGGCGGGCGCGCCTTTGTCTCCAATGTTTGCTGAATTTTCACGGCCAGATCGGGCCGTGCCTTCCTCAACGTGTACAGGTACTGTGCCTCGGCTTCTTCCAGGTTTCGCAGCCGCTGCACCCTACGCTTCTGAGAATGGCTGAGTCCATCAGGGCACCACCTTGGTCGGTGATACCTATCTTCTCCTCCATCTGACTCCTCAAAGTCTTCTTCTTGAGACGACTCAGCTCGTTTATTCTGAGGTGGGAGAGGTCCTAGACGCTCGAACACTGAAACCTCATTTGCCTTCTTCCTTTGCTGTTTGCATTCTGGGCAGTTCTCGATTGTCGGCAATCGGCTCATTCCTGAGTCCCAGCAATGTTTGAAGAAAGGACAGTCCCAGTGCCTATCCATGTCATCCTGCTCCCTTGACCTCCCTCTAGCGTGACGTTTGTACCCATCGTTGTTTCTATCATGCCGACGATACCTTCTGTCCTCTGCATCAAACCGACGATGTCTTTCACCGTCTTCGTCGTAGCGCCGACGTCGGTCATACTGCTGCTCATATTTGTTGAGGAGATGCACGGAGAGTGGGCGTTGATACCGTATGCTTCTCACTTCCTCCTCTGTCAGGTACCGTCTATCATCATCTTGGGGCCGGTCGCGTGGATCGGCCTCCTCTTTGTCCTTGCCACGGGAGTGGCTGCTCTCTGCCTTATTTTTGTCATGGCGGCTGGCAAGCCCTGCCATGTTGACACCAAAGGAGAACCCTGGCTCCTTTAAGGAGTGGCTGAGATCCACCATGTTGACGCCAGGCAACAGACGTGTGTTTCCATTGAGCTTGATACCGTGCGAACGGGTCTTCTCAAAGGAGCCGATGAGTTCGGCTTCACAGATGGCCTTCAGCTCATCGTATTTCTTCTTGTGCTCCGCAGGGAGATCCTCGTACTTGATCTGTTCCTCTGCCATCTCGGATGTCGGTGTTGACGTGGATGTTGCAGAAGATGTCCCACCGGGCGTGCCAGAATGTGTTACCTGCCAAAACCCACCGGCGGGCAATGGTTAAGCAACACGAAGAGCCGGGAGGCTCCCAAGGCCGCTTAGTGGACCCCGGCACCTCGCGTCGTCCCGCAAGTCTTCCGGCCCACGTCCCGGCGGTTGCTAGGGCGTGCCACCCGACCTAGACCCGATCAGGAAGGTTTTAGATTGCTTCGATTGTTCCTGCATGGTAGACACGTAAACATTAAATACGAGCCCTATCGGCTCTCGAGGTTGCCTCGTGGATCGGCTCAAAGAGCCGATCGCCCCATGGTTCATGTTGGATTTGCAATGGCATGGGGATCCCGCTTGATCAAAACAAAGCTAAACCAATCTACGACGGTTTAGGGTTTTCACCGCATAACCGGAACGTCCTACGCGTAGTTGGGCCTAGCAGATACGAAAGATGATGAAAACTACCCCTACAAGAGGCCTAAAAACCAACATTACGTTAATTCCCGGAACATCCCTTGTAGGAACGGTAAACAACACCTAACGCACTACCGGATCGTCCGACCCCAGCATAAGGCCTAATCATGCAGATATTAAACTAATCCTTGTAGAACAAGGAGCAACTATAACGGATTGGATCTACCGAGTAACGAACAAGCAAGATGCTGCCCTTACACCCAGATAGGTGTAAGGGCAGCTAGGTGTCGAGGGACGGCATTGCCAAGCAGATATGCACGAGAAAGCATCAATGCAAGCCCCTAAACACCTAAAGATAAATAGTGCTACTCGCCATCAACAACGCTTCAGCACGAGTAGCACAAGGTAGACGAATAAACGTATACTGCCTAGATCGCGAGATGCGATCTAGGCAGCATGATGCTTACCCGGAAGAAACCCTTGAAGGAAGGGGTGGCGATGCGCCTGATTTGTGTTTGTTTGAACGATGATTGTTCTCCTTTCTCGATAACCCTAGATACATATTTATAGTCCAAGGGACTTTCTAATTGAGGCGTGCACCTAACCGTGCACGGGCTAAACTCTATCTGTTAATTCTAAACACGATGCGATCTACTATATTACAGATACACGGGCAATCTAGCCCAAACTCTCAGCGCAAGGCCGCTTCAAAGACGCTCCACGTGTAATCTTCAAAGCCCATCTTCACTTACGGCCCACCTCCTGATTTGGCCAAAATCGGGTGGTAACACATGTAAATCACTTATACCGGAAAGGTACTTTGATTACATCAAACGCCACTGCGTAAATGGGTGGTTATAAAGGTGGGATTAAGTATCCGGAAAGTATGAGTTGAGGCATATAGATCAACAGTGGATTTGTCCATCCCGATGACGGATAGATATACTCTGGGCCCTCTCGGTGGAATGTCGTCTAATGTCTTGCAAGCATATGAATAATTTCATAAGAGACCACATACCACGGTACGAGTAAAGAGTACTTGTCAGAGACGAGGTTGAACAAGGTATAGAGTGATACCGATGATCAAACCTCGGACAAGTAAAATATCGCGTGATAAAGGGAATTGGTATCGTATGTGAATGGTTCATTCGATCACTAAGTCATCGTTGAATATGTGGGAGCCATTATGGATCTCCAGATCCCGCTATTGGTTATTGGTCGGAGAGAAGTCTCAACCATGTCTACATAGTTCGCGAACCGTAGGGTGACACACTTAAGGTTTGATGTCGTTTAAGTAGATATGGAATATGGAATGGAGTTCGAAGTTTTGTTCGGAGTCTCGGATGGGATCCAGGACATCACGAGGAGTTCGGAATGGTCCGGAGAATAAGATTCATATATAGGAAGTCATATTCCAAGTTTGGAAATGATCCGGTGCATTTATGGCAGGTTCTAGAAGGTTCTAGAAAAGTCCGGAAGAATGGCACTATGGAAGGTGGAGTCCGGGAGGGACTCCACTAGCATGGCCGGCCAAACCCTAAGGGGGAGGAGTCCCAGGTGGGCTCCACCTTGGTGGCCGGCCACCCCCACCTCAAGGAAAGGTGGGAGTCCCACCTTGAGTAGGACTCCCCCCTTGAGTAGGTTTCCCACCTTTGGGAGTTTTAGTGTTGGGGTCTTATTCGAAGACTTGGACTACAACTCTTGGGGCTTCCACCTATATAATGAGGGACAAGGGGAGGGTGGCCGGCCACTCTTGCCTCCAACCTTGGCTGCCCCCCTTTGTGGCCGGCGCCCAAGGCACCCCTCTCCCCAAACCCTAGCGCCCCTCCTCCACTACTTCTCCCGCATATGCTTAGCGAAGCTCCGCCGGAGATCTCCATCGACACCGCCACCACGCCGTCGTGCTGCCGGGATTCCGAGGAGGATCTACTACTTCCGCTGCCCGCTGGAACGGGGAGAAGGACGTCGTCTTCATCAACACCGAACGTGTGACCGAGTACGGAGGTGTCTGCCCGATAGTGGCACCGTGATCAAGATCTTCTACGCGCTTTTGCAAGCGGCAAGTGATCGTCTACCGCAGCAATAAGAGCCTACTCTTATAGGCTTTGGAAATCTTCAAGGGTTAGTCTCGTTCATCCCCTCGTTGCTCCCATCTTCTAGATTGCATCTTGGCTTGGATTGCGTTCTCGCGGTAGGAAATTTTTTGTTTTCTATGCAACGAATCCCTACAAGGTGATGTCTACGGGTGCTTCTATTCTTGTAGACAGTGTTGGGCCTCCAAGAGCAGAGGTTTGTAGAACAGCAGCAAGTTTCCCTTAAGTGGATCACCCAAGGTTTATCGAACTCAGGCAGGAAGAGGTCAAAGATATCCCTCTCAAGCAACCCTGCAACCACAAAGCAAGAAGTCTCTTGTGTCCCCAACACACCTAATACACTTGTCAGATGTATAGGTGCACTAGTTCGGCGAAGAGATAGTGAAATACAGGTGGTATGAATGTATATGAGCAGTAGTAATGGCACCAGAAAATAGCTTGATGCTACGACTGGCGTGTGGTTGATGGTGGTGATATTGCAGGCAGTACAGATGCAGTAGAACAGTAAACAAGCGATGATTGCAGTATTTAGGAACAAGGCCTAGGGATTATACTTTCACTAGTGGACACTCTCAACATTGATCACATAACAAAATAGATAAATGCTATACTCTACACTCTGTTGTTGGATGATGAACACCACTAATTGTGTAGGATTACACGAACCCTCAATGCCGGAGTTAACAAGCTCCACAATATTCGATATTCATGTTTAAATAACCTTAGAGTGCATGATAGATCAACACAACTAAACCAAGTACTAACATAGCATGCACACTGTCACCATCACACTATGAAGGAGGCATAGATCACATCAATACTATCATAGCAATAATTAACTTCATAATCTACAAGAGATTACAATCATAACCTACGCCAAGTACTACACGATGCACACACTGTCACCATTACACCGTGCAGGAGGAATAGAGTACTTTAATAACATCACTAGAGAGTAGCACATAGATGAATAGTGATACAAAACTCATATGAATCTCAATCATGTAAGGCAGCTCATGAGATCATTGTATTGAAGTACATAGGAGAGAGATTAACCACATAGCTACCGGTACAACCCTTAGCCTCGATGGAGAACTACTCCCTCCTCATGGGAGACAGCAGCGGTGATGAAGATGGCGGTGGAGATGGCAGCGGTGTCGATGGAGAAGCCTTCCGGGGCACTTCCCCTTCCCGGCGGCGTGCCGGAACAGAGACTCCTGTCCCCCAGATCTTGGCTTCGCGATGGCGGCGGCTCTGGATGGTTTCTCGTACCGTGGCTTTTCCGTATCGAAGATTTAGGTCAGGGACCTTTATATAGGCGAAGAGGCGGAGTCGGAAGGTCGACGAGGCGGTGACACACTAGGGGGGGGCGGCCAAGGACTGGGCCGCGCCACCCTGTCGTTTGGGGCCCACAGGGCCCTCCTCTGGCGGCTCTCGGGTGTTCTGGAAGCTTCGTGTGATTCTAAGATGCTAGGCGTTGATTTCGTCCAATTCCGAGAATATTTCCTTACTAGGATTTCTGAAACCAAAAACAGCAGAAAACAGGAACTGGCACTTCGGCATCTCGTCAATAGGTTAGTTCCGGAAAATGCATAAAATCATCATAAAGTGTGAACAAAACATGTAGGTATTGTCATAAAACAATCATGGAACATAAGAAATTATCGATACGTCGGAGACGTATCAGCATCCCCAAGCTTAGTTCCTACTCGTCCTCGAGTAGGTAAACGATAACAAAGATAATTTCTGAAGTGACATGCTACCAACATAATCTTGATCATACTATTGTAAAGTATATGAGATGAATGCAGCGATTCAAGACAATGGGAATGCAATGAGTTAACAATTGAATCATATAGCAAAGACTTTTCATGAATAGTACTTTCAAGACAAGCATCAATAAGTCTTGCATAAGAGTTAACTCTTAAAGCAATAGATTCATAGTAAAGGCATTGAAGCAACACAAAGGAAGATTAAGTTTCAGCGGTTGCTTTCAACTTATAACATGTATATCTCATGGATAGTTGTCAAAATAGAGTAATATGATGAATGCAAATATGCAAGTATGTAAGAATCAATGCACAGTTAACACAAGTGTTTGCTTCTTGAGGTGGGAGGAAATAGGTAAACTGACTCAACATAAAAGTAGAAGAATGGCCCTTCGCAGAGGGAAGCATTGATTGCTATATTTGTGCTAGAGCTTTGGTTTTGAAAACAATAAAGAGAGTATAAAAGTAAAGTTTTGAGAGGTGTTTGTTGTTGTCAACGAATGGTAGTGGGCACTCTAACCCCCTTGCCAGACAAACCTTCAAAGAGCGGCTCCCATTTTATTTTTATTTTTGGGTGGCACTCCTTCCAACCTTTGATTTCACAAACCATGGCTAACCGAATCCTCGGGTGCCTGCCAACAATCTCATACCATGAAGGAGTGCCTTTTTATTTTAGTTTTATTATGATGACACTCCTCCCCACCTTTGCTTTCTCAAGCCATGGCTAACTGAATCCTTCGGGTGCCGTCCAACAATCACATACCATGGAGGAGTGTCTATTTTTGTAATATTATAAAGGTTAATTAATTTGGGACTGGGAATCCCATTGCCAACTCTTTTTGCAAAATTATTGGATAAGCGGATGAAGCCACTAGTCCATTGGTCAAAGTTGCCCAACAAGATTGAAAAATAAACACCACATACTTCCTCATGAGCTATAAAACATTGACACAAATCAGAGGTAATAAATTTTGAATTGTTTAAAGGTAGCACTCAAGCAATTTACTTTGGAATGGCGGAGAAATACCATGTAGTAGGTAGGTATGGTGGACACAAATGGCATAGTGGTTGGCTCAAGGATCTTGGATGCATGAGAAGTATTCCCTCTCGATACAAGGTTTAGGCTAGCAAGGCTATTTGAAACAAACACAAGTATGAAGCGGTGCAGCAAAACTCACATAAAAGACATATTGTAAACATTATAAGACTCTACACTGTCTTCCTTGTTGTTCGACCCTTACTAGAAATTATCTAGACCTAGAGAGACCAATCATGCAAACCAAATTTTAGCAAGCTCTGTGTATTTCTTCACTAATAGGTGCAAAGTATATGATGCAAGAGCTTAATCATAAGCACAACAATTGCCAAGTATCAAGTTATTCAAGACATCATACCAATTACTGCATATAGCATTTCCCGTTTCCAACCATACAACAATTAACGAAGCAGTTTCAACCTTCGCCATGAAAATTAAAGCTAAGAACACATGTGTTCATATGAACCAGCGAAGCGTGTCTCTCTCCCACACAAACATTTATTCATACAAAAACAAAAACAAAAGCATACAGACGCTCCAAGTAAAGTACATAAGATGTGATGGAATAAAAATATAGTTTCAAGGGAGGAACCTGATAATGTTGTCGTTGAAGAAGGGGATGCCTTGGGCATCCCCAAGCTTAGACGCTTGAGTCTTCTTGAAATATGCAGGGATGAACCACCGGGGCATCCCCAAGCTTAGAGCTTTAACTCTCCTTGATCATATTGTATCATCTCCCTCTCTTGACCCTTGAAAAACTTCCTCCACACCAAACTCAAAACAATTCATTAGAGTGTTAGTGCATAATCAAAAACTCACATGTTCAGAGGTGACACAATCATTCTTAACACTTCTGGACATTGCACAAAGCTACTGGAAGTTAATGGAATAGAAAAATCCATCAAGCATAGCAAAACAGGCAATGCGAAATAAAAGGCAGAATCTGTCAAAACAGAACAGTCCGTAAAGACGAATTTCTAAGAGGCACCAGACTTGCTCAAATGAAAATGCTCAAATTGAATGAAAGTTGCGTACATATCCGAGGATCACTCACGTAAATTGGCATAATTTTCTGAGTTACCTACAGAGAATTAGGCCCAGTTCGTGACGAGCAAGAAATGCGTTTCACACGATAATCCAAATCTAGTATGAACCTTACTATCAAAGACTTTACTTGGCACAACAATGCAACAAAACTAAGATAAGGAGAGGTTGCTACAGTAGTAACAACTTCCAATACACAAATATAAAACAAAAGTACTGTAGCAAAATAAACACATAGGTTATCTCCCAAGAAGTGCTTTCTTTATAGCCATTAAGATGGGCTCAGCAGTTTTAATGATGCACTCCCAAGAAATAAGAGTGGAAGCAAAAGAGAGCATCAAGAAGCAAATTCAAAACAAATTTAAGTCTAACATGCTTCCTATGCATAGGAATCTTGTAAACAAATAAATTCATGAAGCATAATGCAACAAGCATAGAAAGATAAAACAAGTGTAGCTTCAAAAATTTCAGCACATAGAGAGGTGTTTTAGTAACATGAAAATTTCTACAACCATATTTTCCTCTCTCACAATAATATCCAGTAGCATCATGAGCAAACTCAACAATATAACTATCACATAAAGCATTCTTATCATGAGTCTCATGCATAAAATTATTACTACCCACATAAGCATAATCAATTTTATTAGTTGTAGTGGGAGCAAATTCAACAAAGTAGCTATCATTATTATTCTCATCATCAAATATAGGAGGCATATTGTAATCATAATCAAATTTATCCTCCATAACAGGCGGCACCAAAAGACTATTATCATTATAATCATCATAAATAGGAGGCAAAGTATCATCAAAGTAAATTTTCTCCTCAATGCTTGGGGGACTAAAAAGATCATGCTCATCAAAGCCAGCTTCCCCAAGCTTAGAATTTTCCATATAATTAGCAACAATGGTGTTCAAAGTATTCATACTAATATGTTCCATGGGTTTTTTAATTTTCGCATCAAACCATCCATGTCTTAACTCAGGAAAAAGAATAAAAAGCTCCATGTTGCTTTCCATTATGCCAAACTAGTGTAAATCAAGAAACAAAAAGATGCAATTGCAGGATCTAAAGGAAATAGCTTCGAGTACTTACAACGGCGCCGGAAAATAGCTTAGTACACTACAAGAAATGGGATATTTGTTGACGAAAACCCTGGTGACAAAAATGCATACCGTCATGGATGTGTCCTTATAGGTGACGAATTCATCTTTCGTCATGCATTTAAGGTAATGCTTGACGGTATGATTTTTCGTCAACAAAAAATCGTCACCCATTACCCAACCGGGAAGGGCTTCCATCGTGTCTGTTAATAGGTGACGAAATCAAAGATTCGTGGTGTATGTAAACCGTGATTTGCATATACAACGGACCCACATAGCAGGTAAATAATACTGAGTTACTTTATTAAATGTTATTAGTTTTATATATCATGCGTGACCCACTTGTCAGGAACATATTTAATTAAGTAAAAATTGTGTTTTGGAAGAATCGAACCAGGGCTTTGACGTGACCGACACGGAGTGTTACCGCTAAGGTAGATATGGAGTTTTGATCTGGATCCGTAACTAGTCTATTCTACATATTTATTTCAATGGTGTGATGTAGATGTTACGACATAATAATTTCCTTATTAATATTTTTGTCGGCCGCGGGTGCCTCGTTTAAGTCGCGCCGCTAGCAGACACGACCTATCTAGGAGATCTTGCTAACAGTCGAATCGACTAGGGTTCTCGTCGAGGTGAGAAGAAATCCGTGAAGGCTCCATTGTGGAGGCGGCAAGACGCATCATCGGTGAGTTCTCCTGATTGTTCGCTAGGTCTAGATTTTTTAATCAGTTGTCAAGATTTGTTCTGAAGAAGGTTGGCATATTCTTAACTGAATTGTAGGCAATGGATCGAAGTTGGATAACCGATGGCACCCGAAGTTCACAACAAAGTACATGGCGGGTGTTAGGAATTTCATCAAGTTTGCGCGAGAACACTTGGACAATATAGATGAACCAATCTTGTGCCCTTGCAAGGACTGCCTAAATCTGATACATCGGGATATAAAAACGATCGAGGATCACCTGCAATTGTTCGGGTATGTCCATGACGTATACAAGATGGACTAGACATGGGGAAGGTTTTAGTGATGACGAAGGGCGGGATAGAAACGATGATGGTGCGTATGATAGTGACAATGAAGAAGACGAAGACAGTGGTGATTGTTATGTTGATGATTCGTCTAGTATGATCGATGAACTGCAGAAGTCTGGAAATAAAGGTCCTAACCTGCCAAATATTTGTGCTAATCTAATTGAGTCAGCCAAAAAAGAACTTCATGAGGGATGCACCACTTTCACGAGGTTGTCGTTCATTATTAAGCTCCTTCATGTCAAATCATACAGCCGGATAACAAACAGAGGATTTGATCTCTTACTTCACCTTTTACGTACAGCCTTTGCCACGTGTGGACTTTCCCAAATCATATGCTGATGCTAAGAGTGTTCTTTATGATGTTGGGCTTGGTTATGAGACAATTCATGTATGCAAGTTTGATTGTTCTTTATTTTGGGGAGATCACAAGGACGATACGCACTGCCATGTTTGTGGATTATCAAGATATAGGGACCCTATCGCAAAAAGAAAATCCCTCACAAGGTGTTAAGGTACTTTCCTATAATTAAAAGGTTGCGTAGACTATTTGTTAAAAAGGAAATGTCGACACATACTAGATGGCACAAAGAGAAGAGGGTTGATGAGCCCAATGTACCGAGGCACCCTGGCTGATGGTGAGGCATGGAAGCACTTTGATGCCAAGTTTCATTGGTTTGCTAAAGATCCTCGTAACATAAGACTAGGTTTTGCCACGGACGGCTTCAGTCCCTTTGGAAGTATGAGTAATCCTTACGAGTATGTGGCCTGTTTTTGCCATTCCTTACAACTTCCCACCATGGATGTGCATGGATCAATCGAATTACATGATGGCATTGCTAATCCCCGGAAAGTATTCCCCGAGGGAAAGATTTTCATGTATTTATGCAGCCACCGATAAAAGATATGATGCGGCTATGGAGTGGTGTGCGGACATTTGATGCATGCACGGAGGAATATTTCCCATTGCATGCTGCGTTTCTTTGGTCTATTCATGATTATCCTGGATATGCCACTATGTCGAGCCGAAGCACAAGAGGATTTCATGCGTGTGTGCATTGCGATGAGAATCCTTGCTATGAATCTTTGAAAAACAAAATTGGATATATTGGGCATCGGCGATTTCTTGATAAAAGTCACCCATACAGGAGAAGCAGACTTTTCAATGGTAAAACTGAGACTAGAGATCCACCAAGGAAGTACACACCCAAAGAGGTAGCTGAGAAGGTAGAAAGGGTTAAGGATTTTGAACATGGGAAAAATCCAATAATTAGTAGAAAGCGGAAGCGTGCAACTGTACCCGGTGAACCAACATGGCACCTGAAAGTCAGCTTACATCATCTATCGTACTGGCCAGAACTTAAGTTAGCTCAAACCTTAGATGTGATGCATATTGAGAAGAACATATGTGACAATATTGTTGGTACACTACTTGAACTTGAGGGCAGGAATAAGGACACTGTTATTGCTAGAATTGATTTGAAGAAATTCAAAATCTGGGAGAAGTATTGGTTGAAGAAAATTGTGAAGGATGATGATGATGCATCAATAACTTATGCGAAGCCCCCTGCACCGTGGACGCTTTCGAAGGAACAAAAGAGACATTTGTGTAGGTATTTGGCAAACACTAGGTTCCCAGATGGTTATTGCGCAAACTGGGGAAGATGTGTGAATATTGATGGTTGTAAGGTTACCGGTATGAAGACGCATGATTGCCACATACTTCTGCAGCGAGTGTTGCCGGCTGGGCTCAAGGGAATTGCATCTAAGGAAATGTATGTGGCTATTGCGGAGCTAGGAAGATTTTTTAGGGAGCTGTGTGCCAAAACCCTGAAAGTTGATGTGCTGAAGCGATTGAAGGTTGAAATTGTTGTGATCCTATGCAAACTTGAGAAGCTCGTTCCCCCAGCTTTTTTTGATGTAATGGTGCACTTAGCTATTCATCTTCCCGACGAGGCTCTTTTGAGGGGTCCTGTTCATTATGGTTGGATGTATCCGAGTTGAGAGAAGATTAGGTTATCTAAAGTCTACGGTCCGTAACAAAGCAAGGCCGAAGGTTCTATCGCAGAGGGCTACATTGTTGATGAGTGTTTGATTTTTTGCTCTAGATTTTTCAAGGATGGCACGAAACAAGATTTAACAAAGATGATAGGAACCAAGACATACGGAGAAAACCTGATCGTGACGAGATGGAAGTATTTTCAGTTGGAGCTAAAGGTCTTGGGAAATCCATTTTGAAACATTTTGACAAGGAATTTGACAAAATGGTTTGGTATGTGCTGAACAACCGTGACGATGTAGAACGTTATATCAAGTAAGTAGTTAGCTTCACTTTAATAACTACTTCTCAATGTTGCAGACATAATTATCCTGTATTTCATATGTGTTTTTTCTATGTTTCAGTGAATTCCGACAAGAATTGGGAGGTAGGGGTGTGCGTGACATCGAGGAGACGGTTCAGAGAGAGTTTGCAGGTTGGTTTGCAAACCATGTGAGATAGTTGGACAATGCATCAGAAGATTTGAAGTCTCTGGCTGCTGGGCCAGACCGGCGTGTAGTAGTATACGCTGGTTGCAACGTAAAGGGTGCGAGGTTTCGCACGCTTACTCGGGATAAAGACCTGAAGACTCAAAATTCGGGCGTAGCGACTAAGGGATCTTTTGGTGATGCAGATGAGACCGAGTTCTATGGTGTTCTGCAAGAAGTTCTTGAACTGCAGTACGGGACTAACAAGCACGGTGACAGGTCCGTGTACTTGTTTCGTTGCGACTGGTTCGACCTTGCGGGCAGGGGTTCCAAGATAAAAGATGATGGTTATTTTAAAAGCGTTAACACTTCTGTCCTATGGTTCAAGAATTCACCATTCATATTGGCCAGTCAAGCTGAAACATGCTTCTATTTGGAGGATACAAAGTTTGGTGATCCGTGGAAAGTGGTGCAGAAGTTCAGCCATAGACACGTGTACGACGTTCCAGAATTAGAAGATGGTAACGATGATGCATTTGTACGGAATGAAGACGCATACCAGGAGGATGAAGGTTCAGTCGACCATACATTTCATGATGTTGTTGACCTAGACGAGGAAGCAGAGGTAGAGGCAGAGGAGGATGATCATCGTGCTGATGAAGTTGTACATATTCATGATGCTCGTACAATTCGTGAACTAGAGAATGAGGAAGATACTCCCAATGTTGACATGGATATGAGCGAAGATGAACTAGAGAATGAGGAAGATAGTCTCATATTGGAAGAGAACATACATGATGACGAGGGAAAAACTTCAGAAGAAGATAGTGATGTAGATTGATAGAAACATGTTATGCATACAACTATATGTTTTGTTCCAAACATTTGAAATGTTCTTATTTACATGCTTACGATCTCGAACTTGTCATTCAATTATCCAGAAGGGTTTAAGAGCAAATTAATATAAGCTAAAATATGGAAAAATATAAGAAAAGCCAACATGTCGGTAACATAACTTTGACAATGGTTTTAATTAATCGACACTTGACACGATTACAACCAGCAAGACGATATGACTAAATATTGTTTTAACATAAGCAAAATCGACAATCGCATAAAGAGTCTTACAACTTAATTTAAACCTAAAGGGGCTGCATAGTTGGACACACGGGCACCATGAATCACTGACTAGCTACTCCAGATCGATTTCAGGCACATGGGTAGCAAACAAGTAAACCCCTGCATTTCCCAGGTAAAGCAAGAACAGCATCTTGTCACCCATCTGAAGGTGCTTTTCCTTGTCCATGAACTCCTTCCACCCACTGACGCAGAGACGACCATCGTCAGAAGAAATTGCGTAGGACGCACGCACCAAAGTACTGGGATGGCACACAATACTGATTGCACCATATTGTTCCATATCTTTAGGAACCAAACGGCTAGGGATTTTCTGTTCCAACAGTAGAGACATAGTTTAGTTAACACTTGTACGTAATGTAGCTCGCAAAGTTAATGAAATGATATGATCTACTGCTTACCACGTGTTTGTTGTAATTTTCGCTGTTTGTCCAATTCAGAGTATGCAGCATTGGGACAACTAGTGCTCCTTGATCATAATCTCCAGCATTTTTTTCTAGTTTGTTATTTTCCATGGAAAGTGTTAGCCACACATTGGCCAATACACAAGGTTTGGAAAGATTTCAACAAATTTTCAATTTTATATGAAAGTTTGAGTGTTTGGTCAAACCTAGGTTGACCTCATTGCACTAAGAGGTTGTCAAACCTTTTTCGAAGTGAAACTTCTGTTGTAGGGTAATGTGGTGACGCCAAATGAGATCAGCACGTGCTCCCAATTTTCCCAATGCCGAAAATGCCCTCACTTGTGTAAATTCACATCAAACTACACCAAACCTAAAATTGTCAGAAAAATCTGAAGCTCCTCAGGCACACATACCTACCCTTCATGACCACTCACAAAAAAATTGCAGCTCAATCCGAGTCTTTGAAGTGCAGCTTGCTTGAAAAAGAGCCCTTCACCGACATGATCGATGTGGGTCCACACATGGATCGACCCAACCAACATGAGGTTTCACAAGTGTTTTCAGACAAAATCTCACATGTGTGAACAATAACATGCATATGTGGGATGAGTTCTCACATATACCTCACATGCAAAAGGTTTTACAACTTCCGGGGTCGACGATTCGACCGTTATGCCGAAAATGCCCTCACTTGTGTAAATTCACATCAAACTACACCAAACCTCATGGAAAATTTAAATTTGAATTTTCCACATGACTGTCACAACATTTACTCAGTCCCACTAGTTACTGATGATTTTACATTGAATTTAGCATTTATTATGAGTTTTACTTGTTTTCTGTCATTTTTTAATAACAAAAATAAACAAACACCTAAAATTGTTAGAAAAATCTGAAACTCCTCAGGCACACATACCTACCCTTCATGACCACTCACAAAAATTTGAAGCTCAATCTGAGTCTTTGAAGTGCAGCTTGCTTGAAAAAGAGCCCTTCACCGACATGATCGATGTGGGTCCACACATGGATCGACCCAACCAACATGAGGTTTCACAAGTGTTTTCAGACAAAATCTCACATGTGTGAACAATAAAATGTATATGTGGGATGTGTTCTCACATATACCTCACATGCAAAAGGTTTTACAACTTCCGGGGTCGACGATTCGACCGTTATGCCGAAAATGCCCTCACTTGTGTAAATTCACATCAAACTACACCAAACCTCATGAAAATTTTAAATTTGAATTTTCCACATGAATGTCACAACATTTACTCAGTCCCACTAGTTACTGATGATTTTACATTGAATTTAGCATTTATTATGAGTTTTACTCGTTTTCTGTCATTTTTTAATTAAAATATTCATGTACAGTTCCATTTTCAGAGTAATATTTTTTCTTTCACGGCAAAAACTTGTTCCCTCCAAATTGTAGTACGCCGGCTGCCAAAACGCCCAATTTTTTTGTTCCCTCCACTCCTCCCGCGCACCCCACCTATCAAATATTTCGCCCTCCCTTATATACGTCGTGCCTCTCCCGCATGATTTACGAGCATCTTAACTCCCCACCCCCCCGACCTCATCCTCTCGTGCTCACCCCGATCCGGTGTCTTCGCCGGACGTTCTTCCATCTCGCATATATCTCCCCGGCCGGTGGTCGCCATGGCCGGCAGTCGTCGAAACGTCGGGGGGGGGGGAGGAAAATCGCGCACACACGCCGAAGAAGGCGCCTAGCTCGAAGAATCCCCGAGGTAAATCTGTCGGTGATCGGCTTGTTGTTGTGTTTTTCGGATGGTTAGATCGAGAGATCAGTTTTACATGTCTACCTCGCCCGTTTGACCTATATCTAGATCTTGCATATTTGATAGATCCAATCCCGACATCATACGTCTAGGGTTTATCGTTTTTATTGCAGAGACAATCATGCCATGCTATGCAATCTTTGCCATCCCGCCGTCTGTACAATCTTTTGCGTAGACAATTGTTTGCCGAAACACTTAACCGAACTAATTCCAGCCGTTGCCGAAAACAGCCTGACGAGCTACAGTGAACAACGACATTGCTTCAGACTTTTATTCCTCAGTTTCAGAGGGAAGCAGAGTTTGATCTAGAACAATTGTTTGCTGTTTTCTATGGATCTAGTTAGTTTGCACGTGTTTCCCAAATCAATGTGTCAATTAACTCTACATCTAGGAGGTTGATCATGTCCAAAGGCTATCAACCAAACTACAAAACAATTGACCCATATCTAGGTGATCACAAAACATACTTCCTTTTAAAATCTTTTCTGATTCTAATTTTGTAACCTCAATGATGCATTTGGTGCGCATGTGCGTTAGTAACTGAGACAAGGGATTAATCAGGTAGAAATGGTGCATCCTAATTACGACTTCAAACAAAAGTAGAGGGACTTGGCTGCATCCCACTGAAAATTATTTGTTACAAGTAGATATGTAAAAGCACATGATGTCCCTTAGCCTGGCATATGCCCCCTCTTATGTTTTGTTCGTCCACATCTTACGTAGACTCTTATGTTTTCAATTATTTGCTGCTGTACAATATTTTGCAAAGACAATTATTTGCTGTTTTCTATGGAATTGACCCCCTCTTATGTTTTGTTCACGCTCCGCTCTTCCGATTATTTCAGCGCAGACAGAAAACCCCGTCAAGCCGGCATATGAGCTTGTCAAGGAGAAACAAATGCAAGAAAATGTAGAACGCATGGAAAAAGTTTTGGCTGAAAGATTTGGACCTGGCCACAAAAATCAGCAGGAATTCTCTAGTTTTGCACGTTCATTAGTGTATGGTGGGATACAAATAGGAACTAGTAACAATCTAAAGGACACAGACTGTGAAGAGAAGGAGGTCGAAGAGGACCCTTCGTACGAACCGAATCCAGAAGAGATAGCTACTGCTGGAGATGATCTTCATTCAGAAGAGGATCAGCGCACTGTCGGCAAAACTTCAGCTCAGGTCTGTGGAACTATGTCTGAACTATGATAGCAAATACGTACATGCTAAATGTTTCCTACTAATGTAGCCTCTACTTTGCTTGCAGATAGTTGCTTCTTCGCAATGGTTGCACGGAAGAAGCGATCCGGACCTGAAGTTGCACCATCCAACATTGCAACAAGATCAATGGCAACAACCGAACCCGAAGCTGGGTCATCCGATGAGCCGACGGCCACTCGCTGGTCGAACACCGAAGGAGCACCCTCACCTAACCGGATCATGACATCCGGAGGCAGCAACTCATCTCCCGAGGACAATCAAATTGTAAACTTTCAGCCGCAAGGTATGAAAGTTTGTAAAAACTAAACACTGTACCGCATATTTTCATATAAAAGAGAATCATTTCATATCTCTTATTTCAGAGACAATGACAACATCTGGCGGTAGTAAGAGAAACAGAGGTGGACGCAGACCTACCATGGGCCATGGACTACATGAGTACACAAGAAGACATGGTGGCAATAAGATGCCAATTGAATTCTCTGCTGGTGTCGGGAGACCCAAGGATTATATCCGATCAGCAAAGCTGAGCAGATGAGGTTGGTATTCACATCCGTGAGAAAATGCCGCTTGCAACACACTGGACACAGTACAAGAAAGATGAAAGTCTCAAGCATGTCATTCCTCATGCTATAAGTACAGTAGCGGTGAGTCCTGTACAATCTTGGTTTAACCTAATTAGTATGCTACATGATCAACTATCTAAGAATCTACTGATTAATGCATCACTATTTTGCAGGGAAAGTTTAGTATGGATAAAAATGATGAGGTGGCTCAAGATGTGTGCACTGATATGCTGCAAGTTAGTATTCACTACAAGAAAAGTTGCCATGGCCGACGAAGTTGAAGTCGCGCCGTGGTTGCTGGTGCACCATGGCCGACGATTTTTGGTCCCTCCGTGGTTCATGTCAAAACTTTTTTTCTCGTTTTTGAGGCCACCTAGCCCGACGAAAGCGGCCAAAACGTCGCGTATGGTGGCCCGGGACGTGGTGCATCGCGAATTCTCGGGTTCGCCGGCCGAGTCAACGCAAATCCGCACCTCCCAGGGATGTACGGCCCAGATGGCAGCCTCTCTAGCATTGTTTTTTTTCTCGATCGCGCCATCTCGTTCAACGCTCTCCGATCAAGCCGTTTACGATGTAGGATCATGGGTCCCGCTTGTCATCCTCTATGAACCAAATTTCTTTCTTTTCTTGGATTTTTTTTGACCCCCTGATTTCTGGCTACTTCCTTTTTCTTTTGATCCCTTGCCGCCTTGGAAACGTTGAGACCG